>NC_071573.1:64949049-65284684 GCF_024509145.1 Vidua macroura | reverse complement strand
TGAGGGTTTCTAGATAGGAATCAAGAATAGGTAAAAACAGCACCAGACCACAGAAAGTAAACTTTGAGGTGTTTGTGTACAGCTTTTATTTATATGCTCAGAGAGAGCTAATTAACGCACTTACCATAAAAAAGACAGTAAATAGTTTGGAGGCTATTTTAAAAGCTATTGTATTTTCTAAATGAACCAATATTTTAAGTCTTCTACTGACTTTTAGCTATTTAGCTCCTACCCATAAATCCCAAACTGAGAATATTTTACAGTGGCTTGCCTGATCAAACCAGAATATCCACCCTGTCTTTATCTGGGGCAAAGAGCTTCAGGGATGTAATTAGGTAGAGAAATATACCTTTAATTATACAGGCCTAGAATTACTATTGCTTGTGAAATATTCTATATAAAATGAAAAATGAACTCCCGTATATTTGTTTACAGTTTGTATATGACATTTCAAAAATACATTCAGTCATCATGGAAGGTGTAAATGACCTCTAATGCTGTCAATATGACTCTTTTGGCTATCTCACTGCTATTTCCTCTACATTGTCTACAGATAATGACTGTGCTGTAGTCTTGCAGTCATTATTTCCATTTTTCTTTTTGTGATTTATCCTGTGTCACTAAGGAACAAAGTCTATTTAAGCATATTTTTATTATCCTAGTCTAAGAGGGCTTTATGATTATGAGTTTCCATGGTGCCTGCTGCAAGTTTTGTTGCTTTCACTCAACAGCATTATTTTAAGTCATAACATCCTATAATAACAAGGTGAAAATATCACTGTGTAAACAGCACACAAATTTATTTATTTTCCTCACTAGATTTGAATTTGACATGTTTTCCCTTTAGAGGTTGATTCAGTGAAACCGAGCTAGATAGAGTAGACGGTGAAAAAACCTGTTCTAAACTCTGGAGTGGCTGCTACAATACTCACAGATCATCTGTACCAGAAAATATTTCATTTCCTTTGCATATTTCCTACAAGCTGGTCTGAAGATGTACTTGACTGATATCTTAACATTCAATACACACTATTGCTAAACTTGCATTTTATACTTCAAAGTTCTGTAATTTCCTCATCTTTATTATGAATGATTTATGGAACATTCTGTTAAAGTAAACCTTGATAGCATCAGGTAGTGTCTTCAGAACAAATGAAAATAACCATATTTCTGTCAAAAGTGGATGGAAATAATAATAACACAATATCTGCACCAAGTGCAACCCAAATTTTGTTATTAATGCATACATTTTACTTATGTCTACAATATATTGAAATACAAATACTGTACATAGTAGAAATTATAATGTGTTAGAAGTTATGGACTTTTTGCTTACATTTCTAGTTAGTATGCATCAGCTGACATTTTTAATAAAATATTTATTGGGAATCTGGAAGAGTGTTACCATGAAATAACAACAGCCTCAGAAAGGATATAATCTGAGAATTATAGAGGTATTTATTTCACTCCTCATTTACCTATGGGCTTTATAAAGTCTTCAAAGCAAATAAATTAATCATTCTAAGTGAACAGAATATTAAAATAAGAGAATGGTGAATTTAATTTTTTAGCTTAATTTAGAAGATGAAAATAGCCTCAGATATGATTGTAGGCTGTGCTTGGAGCTTATGTAATTTGCACTTGATGCTGTTATGGGGATGACAGAAAGAGAAGGTTCTCCATATACAGTGGAATTTACAGAACTAGATATAATAACTGAAATAATTGCATGAGTCTGGAAAATACACTCCTGAAAGCCTGGTACCACTGCATCCCAAACCACTTCCCAAGTATGGTACAGTAAACGAAAGCTTCTCTTTCTGAAGCTGGTAAATATGGAACATTGCCTAGTTTTCAAAGAAAAGAAAACTTCTTTATATTTTTGTACATTTTTATATATGTATATATTTAAATACACTTGTCTGTGTCTGTCTGTATATGTGTCTGTTAATTTGTTTAAAATTTTTAAACCCGCTGGATAATGTAATTCCCAGTTGCCATGGTAGAACCAAAGACTGTATTAACCCTGCATATTTTGTGACAGTAGGTGACCAGGGAGAAGTAAGGTATTATAAATGTTTCAAGGGAGGTCAAACCTCCTTAAAATACCAACATACCTTAGATTTTTATTGTCTGTGGTTTTTTTTTTTTTTTTTTTTTTTTTTTTTTAATGTAGCTAGTAAAAGGGCTACTTCAGCATGGTGTTTTTAACTTTATCTTTTTTGGTTTTTACTTTAAGAATACTTCCTTAAAACATTTTAGAAATGGTGTTCTATGCTCAACAGTCATTTGTTAAGTTCCTACGGATCACACATAAATAAATGTGAGTACCATGAATACTCTGGCCTTCTCTTCATCAATGACAGTTCACTTCTTTAGACTGACTCTGATCTTGGTTTACGAAAATCTAAGTTAGTTATCAGTGCTGATTATGTATTTTGGGCATTCCTGACATATGCATTAAGTATTGAGTATAGTAAAGGTTTGAATATAATCTTGTACTTGTAGAATAGCAATTTAGATTCACTATTTTTCTCTTAGTTTCTGTATGGTGACAACAGATTTTTTTGAAGCTTATGTTTTTATGGTTCATTTCTTCGGTTTCATATCAATTTCTAGCACAGTATTTATAAGATACATAATTGTAATGTAAGTATTGTCCTATTTTCCCATGTAATTTTCACTAGCACTCTGCATATATAGCTTTTTCCAGATCCTTTTTCAGTTAATTCTCTCTTGCCCACTGACAGGTAATGAAATACAATATTCTAGGTCAGAGCTTTTGCCCCCAGTCCAATTTTGGATGACCCCTTTGAAAAAATATGGGGCAAGTGATTGTTGTCAGAGTAGCAAAATTTGGAAACCTCTGTGAGTCTGTGACAATTCAGTTACAGATGCTTGCCAACGTTTTTTTTTTTTTTTTTTTCAAATTCAGCTTAATCAGCATAGAGTTGATAATAACTGCAGTTTGTAACAGCAGGTTGAGGGCTTCTTGGCATGTCTAATGATAAAATAGATTACTGCAAAGTGTAAACTACATATCAAACCAAAAATTGAATGGCTTTATTGTTTCATTCTGTGTCCCCTGATCTGCAAAGCACATAAAATAAAAAGCCGATCTTTGCCTTTTATTCAGAAGCCTTCTTGTGAAACCCTTCTGCTCAATTTCAACACCCAGTTAATTACTGATCTTTGTTGCTATGGTCCTTGGGTATATGAAGGAATCTTCTGACTATGATTGCATAACTTGAATTTCTGAAGTAGAACCACTCTGAAATTAATATCTTCAGAAATACTTGTGTGTAATACTTGAATATATCAGACTTGTGATAATATTTCATTGGAAAAGACAATAAGTTAAATTTATACATCACAGGGAAAATGCCAAAAAGTCATATTTATTATTTAATTCAGACTACTTTAGATGTGTGTTTGGGACCATGCAAAGGACTAAAATGAGGAACCGAACATTTCCAGATCAAATACCTTAATTAGATGCTTAAAACAGTGTAAATACCTCTAATCAGGTAGTAACAAAGAGGTCATTTGTGGATGATAAGCCAAAGAGGAATTAGCATCCTGCTATTACTAGACCTGGACCTGCTATGTTAATATATATATGGGAATATAACTTCAGAATGAGCTATGTAATCCTTTAAAATCTCTTCTGCAGTTGTAAGGCATTAGGTAGCATACAACATGTACTCAGATGTGAAAAAATGTGGGCCAGTTGGAGTGAAACTGATGGGAGAATGGTCAGAGATCAAAGGAGCAGGATTTTTGGGGAAAGAGACATCGTTTGACTTGAAGAGGATACTAAAGGCACAGGTGAAGACCTATAAGAGGAATAGAATAAATTTGTTTCTGTACTCCTCATGCATTGTAATAGTAATGACCTTACATGGTAGCACTGGAAAATTTGTTTCCCTAGTGTAACTGATCTACACTCTCTTTGTGGCTGTGTGCTCTCTGTTAGTGCACAACTTTTATAATCAGTCTAAAGAGCAAAAAAGGTGTCGGGATTGCTATAAGTAGTTTTGGGAGGGAGGCACACAGGTGACTTCTTGAGTGGTAGTCCAACCCTAAGAATCTGGGAAAGATGCCCCATTGTTTAAACAAAACTAAAAATACTGAGCTATACTCAAAGATTGTGTATGTGACAGAATTGTTTTTCTTCAATATTTTTCTCACTCTTTTTGCTTTTAATTTATATAACTTGCTTATTTTGCTACTTCATTGCAATTTTCCAGCATGGACTGGAAAATTGCTCTCACTGAAGAGCAGAGAAAACTGGAAAAACATGCCTCTTTTATAGGATGTTTACTTGAAACTTTGAGACTAGTGGCTCCTCACAGGGTGCTGCTTTTGTGGCTTCATAAGTGGAGCACCATATCTGTAATATTTAACTGTGGAAAAGTCATCAGATAAAGCTAAATTTCATGTAGAGTCAAGCATGTAGAGCCAAAGCTAAATTACATAAGAGTCAGGAATATTAAGAAAGTGTTTCACTCTACAGCATTACCCTTGTTACAGCACTGGAGACATTAGTACAGACTAGTCACAACATAGACATGATCAAATCCCATCATAGGTTGGTTTCTAGCCTGTGCTCTTCTCACTAAGCACTTACAGCTCAGTGATTGTTAATTGGAATTTTGGATTACTTCTGAATGTAGGCAGCTTTAAAAAGATGTTGCTATGGTATAAAACACACTAGTTCTTGACCATAGATGACTTTACTTGGGGGGGGGGTGGGGGTACCTTTGTACCTTCTGTGAAGGCCTGGATTTTGTCCCTTTTTCATGATCCTTTTATCTCTGTTAGTAGTTAGTTCAAATGAAGTCTCATTTATTATATTTTGTTCCTGTTATCCTTGTTACACATGTACTTATACTGGTTTTATTTACTGATTATATAAACATAAATAGACATGGATCTTCTTCCTTGTCTTGCTTTGTAAATTCTATTAGGAAAAAGGATGGCATTTTCAATATAATCTGTCAAGAGAGAGAAATAACTACCCTTTTTTTTTTTAATAACCTTTTTGCAGTGAGAGAGATGGGGAAAGTAACTCCCTTGATTCAATTTTAAGCATTAAAAAATATTTTGACTTTCATGCATTAGTCTTTTTTTGCTTTCCTTCCAGAAAACCTTGCTGCATGTGTAGATGTCTATGCCTTGGAAAAGACATTTAGGACTAGGTGATTTTTTTTTTTTTAATGCAGGATTTTTCTTTTTTTTTTTTCCAGAGAATCAGGTCTGCTGTAGTTAATCCAATCTCATGTCATATTGCTGTGCTGGGTGAGTGCTGTTCAGGAGAAATAAAAGAAAAATTCAGCATTTTTAAATGCAGGCTAGAGATGAGACCATGGCAAAAAAAGTAGAGCTTTTCGTATCTGACACTGAACTAGCAAAAAGCATGACACCTGCAGTGAGAAATTATCAGTGTTTGCATTCAGAAAGCTGGCAACTCTTCTTGCTCTAGCAGTTTCTATACCAATATAACCTTTCTGGGTTATAGATGTAGAAATATCGATAATTATGTGAGAATTCAGGGAAAAGGTTGTTCTCTAAATTTGTAATTTTATGTGAGTGTAGGAATTGACAGATTTTATTGAGCTGAGGTTTGTCTTGCGTGTCCTTCTGTCAACAATAGCTAGCACAAATAGCTGGTTTGGAAAGCATCATAATTCCTTGGAGGCAGAATAGGAGAACTTGTAATCCTGTTCATCGTTGGCCTGTGCTTTTAGATGGATTGATTTAAACCTGGAAATATTAAGCTCTATATAATTTGCAAAAGCAAAGATACTTTCCAGCAGTTCTCATTACTTGAACTACTCCTGTTGTCTATACTAATATTCAGGTGTTCCTTGAGTCATTCTAAACTTTTGTTGTTCATACATTCTGCTGCAAATTATTCTCAAAATGTTACATTATGAAAAAAAATTTAAAAATTGAATTTTTGGGATCACCTGTGTTACTGTAAGAGGAACTGATAAACTTTCTTCCCTATAGTACTGATTTTAATAAATACTACTGTTTTCTTGTTGCACTCTATTTGTCTTTTTTATTACTCTTCATAAGATTGTGTCCATTTGTATAATTCTTACTATCCTTCCTTAAATCCCGCCTAATTCTCACTACCCAGTTTGGAATAAGTTACATGTTAATTCACATGAAGTTACATTTCTCATTTATAGAAAAGTATTGCAACTTTTTCAAAGGTGTTTTTCTCTAGTTTCAAGGAAACAATATCTTGTTTCCTTGACTTGACCATAGCTGCACCTTTATTTTCATAGTGACAGTCAAATCCATTTTCTAAACTGATTCTGATAATTCAGAATCTTTGCCATTTGTATGAATGTGAGCAAACTTGATTTTAAAAAGAATTTTTATTCTGAATAACCAGGTTAGACCTTGCACTTCTTAAAAAAAAAAATTAAATAGTCCCTAAATTCTGGAATTATGGTTGCATAAATCTTGTGATACTCTAGTGGACACATGACTCAGTAAGCAATATTCTATTATTTTGTTTGTTTTTTTCTTTATTTTACAATTCAGAATTCAACTTCACAGGGAATGGCAGGAGCTATGCATTTCTGCAAATATCATTGCTTTTCTTGGGATTACATTTCTCAATGTCTTGGAGCTATACTAGAAATCAAGTTTCCATTCTAGCCATCCCTTGCTGACACTGATGTGAGAAGATATGTTTTGGTAATCTAGAAAAATAGAGAAAAGTCCGCAAGAAAAAACAGATTTTTTGGTCCCCCTTGTGTAATGTGGGACAAGACCCCCACAAAAACATAACCACACAAAAACATATAACATTTAACCATTTATAAATCTTCTGAAAAACTGTGTTTACAGGACAGATCTAGATCTTGTCTGAGTTTTTTTTAATCTGATTTAATCTCATTCCCTTATTAAGAAGGTGTAATTCAACCGTGTGAAAAACAAGACATAGGTCTCTGTGGAAAAATAGAATCACAGAATTGTTTAGGTTAGAAAAGACCTTTAAGATCATCTAGTCTAACTGTAAACCCAGAACTGCTAAGTGCACCACTAAATCATGTCCCTAAGTTCCACACCTACATGTCTTCTAAATATCTCTAGGCATAGTGACTCAACTATTTCTCTGGGCAGACTGCTTCAATGCTTGTTAACCCTTTCTTTCTGTGAAGAAATTTTTCCTAATATCCAATTAAAACCTCTCCTGCACCTGAGCCTGAAGCCATTTCTTCTCGTCCCATTACTTGTTACTTGGGAGAAGAGACTGAACCCCACCTGACTGCAGCCTCCTTTCAGGGAGCTGTGCCATGTAAAAAGGTCGACCCTGGGCTTACTTTTTTCCAGGCTAAAAAAATCCCAACTCCTTCAAGTGCTCCTCATAAGACTGATGCCCCTGAAATTGACTGTAAATGCCTAAATTTTTATTTTAAACCCATATGAACCCATGGGGACATTGGAGCATCATTAATAATAGCAAGAAGTTGAGGACAATCATCTGTTATTTCATGTCTGGCTAATGTACTCCTTTGGGAATTTTTCCAGGTTTGTCATTTTACTTTGTTCCAATAGCAATTGTATTATCACCCTAGAAAAAATGCAATAGACTGCAAAGATGACCTTCCCAAACGTTATTATCTTTTTTTTTTTTTTTTAAGGAGTTAGAAATAACATTTCAAGATCCTGGTATATTATTTTTTTTTTAAATGCCTACCAACAAAGTACTTACTTTAAAGGAATGATTCAACACCTTTATTATTAGAAATTATAGAATGACTAATGTGAGTCTTATTTTTTTTTCTTTTATTTTTCTTCCCCTTAATATCCTTTTCTACATTTGTCTTCTTTAATATTCACTGTGGAGGCCCAGTAATACCCAAAAGTGGAAGCGAGGCTGGGAAGCTTATGCTTGCTGAGGAAGCATCCACATTTTTGCCAAAGTGTGTGATGGGCAATTATGTGGGTTCAGGGTAATTTTTTTTTCTTAAATATTCCATTTGTGTTTTCTTGTGGGTGAGTTTTTTGAGGGTAGATTATTTGTGCCTTAGAACAATATTAGTGAGATTTTTTCAGGAAAGGAACAGAACCCAAAACACATTATTCATTTATTTAAAGGATGTGAAAACTGAAGAGGTGACACTTTGAACTTAGTTTAAGACTATTTCAAGCTTGCCCTGGATTTATATTCACTGCTTGGCTGTGCCTCAGCTGTGCTTCCTGCTCAGTGATGTGATCACACAGGAGCATAGTCTGCAGTGACTGGAGATGTCAAGTACAAGTGCTTTGTACTGTCCTGATCCTATGTAATTTCTGATGCATTTGTGGGGTCTGCAGCTACTGGAAGTAGTGGTAGTTGCCATTTGTTATAAAATGGGCTGTAAAAATACAAAAGAGTTTCACTGAATAGAGGATAGGATGAAGAATTCAGTTAGAAGCCTTCCAGCTGCAGAGGCATTGCTTCCTTTCTCCCCCTGTCCTCTTCTCCCTTCTCCCCTGAATCCATTCACAAATGGTTCTGAGTTATGTAAGTAATAAGCTCTACTAAAAAATAACGGAATAAAATAATAATAATTTAAAAAGTAGATGGAAAATAAGGGAATTAATCCAGGGATTGGAAAAAATTAATATAATACCAGAAGAATGGAAGCAGGAGCAGAAAAGTCAATTGTGGCTTTAACTTTTAGAGAAGGAAGGGTCCTTTGCCAATTCTAGAAGATGAAAAAGAAGCAAAGCTGCCAAGAGACTTTTTTTTTAACTACTCAACTGGTTTAATTTTTAAAAGCAACTTTTTAAAAATGTCTGTAAATTTAAAAGAAAACAAGTTGAGGAAGCTCTGCATGTTGCATTTTATTTATTTGTTTTGTTGTTTTGTTTGTTTGTTTGTTTGTTTTGTTTGGTTTGTGTTTTGTTTTTTTTTTTTCAAAAATAATACAACTAAGGCAAATAATATAATAAAACTCTTATTTTGTGGTATCATACAATGGTTTGAATTGGAAGGGACTTTAAAGATCATCCAGCTCCACCCACCCTTGCCCTGGGCAGGAATACCACCCACTAGACCAGTTTGCTCAATGACTCTTCAAACCTGGCCTTGTAACTGCCAGGGATAGGGCATCCACAACTTCCCTGGGAAACCTGTTCCAATGTCTCACCACCCTTACAGGAAAGAAATTCTTCTGTATGTCTAATGGAATTTCTCCTCTTTCAGTTTCAACCTATTACTCTTTGTCCTATCACTGCAGTTCCTGATGAATGATTAATGTAATTTTTAGCAGTTAGATTTACATAAAATAAATTATCACTTTGGATTACTACTTAAGCATTTTTACATTTTCAAAATTCAAGTTAATTGTCAATTATTTGTATTCTATACTTAAACAGTTTCTTTTACATGAGGTCCATGAATAACAGAAATTGTACTCCAAATTTATCTTACAATAGAGATAAACGGATCTAAGGAGTTTAATTGCTTGAAACGATTCTTGAATTTGTTTTGAGTTTAGCAAATATTTCCATATAGTGATGCTCCCCTTTCTGCCCAGTAGATTAGGGGTTTGAATCCTCCTTGCAATTAAAATTTTTCAAACATAGTGCTACAGACTATGTATGACTGAAAAGGAAGGTGCATTTATGTTCAATTGGTGCTGTTTGGCTTCATAAAAGATATTTAAATATTCACACAGCTAATGAGATATGCTGTAGTTGGATCACTTTATAGAGAAGTGAGCTACATCAGTTTGAATTCATCTTTGCAGTATCTGCTCCAGACTGCATACTAAGCACCATCTTGCAGAGCAGTGATGGATGGGCAGCCCCCAGCACTGCCTGTTGGTGTTGTTGTGCTTCATTATATACTTCATATTCATGGAGCAGGGACATGGAATGGGAATATATTGCACTGCTGCAGCCAATAGATTATAATGTAATTTCTTTCTGTGGCTCAGTAGGTATGTAAGTATGTTGTACAAAGGTGGAACATGCTCCACAGAAGACATTGAAGATTTCTCCTCCCCTATGCTTGACAATCTGGATTCAGTCATTTCAGGGAAGGTAAAAAAAACTGGCTGGGTTTTTGGAAGAATAAAGTGGGTGCCCAAATAATGTGCCCTGTTGTGCATCACAGACTCATGCCCACATCCTTCCCATTTCTGTTGCATTGGTTTTTTTATAGGTCCCTCATTCAGTAAATAGTCTGCTCCATGTTTTTGCTGCACACTTCCCATTTAGGATCTAAATTTTAAAAAAGGAAGCATTTGCTAAACTGTAATCTTGGCCAAGTACTCGCTACGGTGGTATAGTTATTACAATTATTTCTTATTGTTATTATTGTTTGGGGAAAAATTACAAATGACCTAAATATCCAAAGTACAGGTTTTCTACAAGTACATAAACATGCTCAGGAATGTTATAATGGGGAAGCTAATTTGAAAGGAAGTGAGAAGAGAATTTAGGTGTAGTTAAGTAGCAAATAGAGGTCAGCTGAACTAGAGGTTGTGAATAAAATTAAAGGAAGGGAGTAAGCAAGAAATTGTTATTTACTTATGCAAATTGCCGTCCTTCTAATTTGTACAATACCTGAATCTGCTTATTATTTCCTATGGCAAAGACTAATAATGGCTTTCTCTCTTCTGTTCTCCACTCCATCATATCCCTCTTGTTTTTGTTTTTTGCTTATAAAGTTCTATATCCTCTTAGGCTTTCATATAATTCTGTTTACCTCTTGTGAAGTAGGTTTCTGTGGGCTTATTTGAAAAGCCAGTTCTTTCTGTTACTACAATTGCTTAGCAATAATCTCCTTTAGGTGGAATTTAGGGTATTCAAATACTCTTGTAATTTTATTAATCAACCTTTATAGCCAGATTATGGCAGAATTTTTACTAAAACTTTTGTATTAGCTATTGAACTTGTTTTAGTCAGCTGTACTTTATCCCTGTAATTGCAGCCTTTTTTAATAACCTCATTATTTTGTAGCTTTGTCCTTGTGCAAGTCTTACTCTTCTCTTGAATTTCTGAAATATTAACTCCTGCTGTATGTCTGAAGCATTTGTGCAGGATGTCATGTTGTCATCCTTGTCACTAAGGCGTTACTAAAGTTTTAAATCCATTCATCCCACTGCTTTTATATATGATCTACAAAATAAACATAGGTTCTGCTTCTGCTGGTTCGTTGGTATGTATGCTTGTGCATAGTAATTTAAAGTTATCTGCAATAGCCAGCCCTCAAGAGCTGGGTAATTGAAGCCTTTCCCTTCATTCTTGATGTTTTTTAGTTTTGCCTGATTTGTAGGAAATGGCTGAATAGTCTCCTCTGACAGCAAGTCTGTCTTCTCATTATGTGCCAAATATTGAATGCACGTTTTGTTCATGGAGGTGTTTCTAGAGCATTCCATCTGCTGTAGAAACCAAAAAAAGAGAAGACCATGCAAGTGGCCATGAAGGGTTCAAGAATGAATTTGAGGAACCTTAAAAAAAAAAAATCTTTATTCAACTTATCAATAGAATTGGTATTTAGTGTCTGTTGATTTTCAAATTTTTGTCACCTGGTCCAGTTGTGTCCCTTCCCAGGACCTTGCCCACTCCTAGCCCCTCGATGGTGGGGGAGTGTTGAGAGACACCACAGATGCTGTGCCAGCCCCTCAGCAGTAGCCAGAATACCGGTGTGCTTACAGCACCTTTCCAGATGTTGATGCAAAGCACAGCACTGTGAGGACTGCTATGGGAAAATGAACTCCATCTTACCCAGACCCAACATGCAACTTCTTTAAACAGAGGGATCATCCCCCTCAAAGGTCAATACCATTAGGAGATGGAAGACAGAAGTCTAAAAAGAGAATAAGATGGAACTTCTTGTTTTCCACCAAAGTGTTCTGTTCTAAATATCACCTTTACATTTTCATTTCCTTCAGTTTTGAAAAATGAAATTCAAGCTGCTTATCCCCTAAAATACACTTGACAATAAGGACTATGTATGAATCAGAGCTTTGAGAATTTTAGCAGTGCTGTTCAAAGGTCACCCCTGCCTCCTTATTTTTAAAATGTTGCATCAGTTATTAAGATGGAGACAGTACTGATGTAACTCTTTGGACTGAGTCACCAGATTTGTTGTCCTTCACTCCGTCAAAGTCTTTGAGATACTTAGGTGGTTGAGATCTTAAACCTTACAGAGGATGCTGCAAAATAGTTCTCAATACCAGTGCTGGGGTCAAATTCTTGGTTCAGGCCTCTGTTCTTTTTTTGAAAACCCAGCTACTGTAACAGGCGGTTGATTTTTTTGGCATACTGTTGTTCAGTCCTTAAGTAATATAAAGTGATTTTTTTTTTTCCCGAAAAACTCCTGCATTAGTTAAAATATTTATATCTACTATTATTGGATACCTTCAAGTGGATGTGATTCAGCTAGCATATAGTCAAGGAAGGGTTGCTGTGAGCTGGTCAGCAATGAATATGAACACGAGGCTTCTGAATTGACAGTTGTCAACAGGAGAGGTATTAAATAAGTCTGATTTCCTTTGTTCAGGTCTTTCTTCTCCCTGGGGCATGCCCGACCATCAGGGTGCTATTTATCACTCTCAGTTTCATTGGCCATGGCAGATAAAGCAGCCACAGCAGCAGCTGGGGGAGATTTAGATTTCAAACTGGGAAGAATGACAGGTGACTAGGGAAAGCAGAGCAATAATCAAATACATGGCAGCAAGTGTGCCATGTACTTGAAGCTAGTTCTGCATGACAGCATCTCTTTTGGACAAGCAAGTAGTTATCAAAGTTGCAGCAGTAGCAATCTTCACTCTTTCTCATGCAAAAGAACATTTTTCCATCACTTAACTGCTGTTTAACACACTTAAATGAGAAGTAAGAGGGCAACCAGCAAGGGTCTGTTTGTATAATAGACTTCAATTAGATCCCAATATCAGGCTAAGTCTGTAAGTCTGTAAAGGCAAGAATTAGGATTTATAAAAAAGATTTATTTTGTGGTTTTGCTTTCTTTGGGATGTTTTGGACTGCGACTTTGGCTCCATTTCTTCCCCTATATTTTATAAAGGTCTACGCATTCTGAGAGGATGATACAGATAGCCACTCTGAAACTCTGCAATGTGTATATTGGTGATCTGTGTTAACATGGTAAATCATTGGTTCTTACAATAGATTGCGATTTTCTGCAGTGGGAATGAAGAATTTAATAATGCCATTGCTCTTCTGAGAATAAGGCAGGGTTATCTATCAGTGCCAATTGCAGAATCAAGCCAACTAGCCAAGTGTTAGCAAATTATCCTTGGAAGTTATTTATACTATCACTTTGTCAAGTCTGACAGAGAAGTCATTTACTTAGCCATGAGTATGTAATAGCAATTCTATTTAATTTCTTTCCTGTACAGTGCGGACCTATTACAACCTAAATTCTCTGGTGATATTCTCTAAAATGTGCAAAAGTAGCACAGACTCTTGATTAGATTCCACTGGCCTAAGGACAAAAAGAGCTATTTCTTTTTCCTGTAGCATGTTTCTCTCCTCTATGGCTTTTGCTAGTCCAGCGACCTTTGGGACATTAAATACACCATCATTTTGCCATTTCTTATTTCAAATGCTGTTGATATAGAATATTTTTAATTATTGATTATTTCCTTTGAATCATTTTTTTGGAGTGATTAAACACATTTTTATCTCCCAAATATGTAGTCAGGTGAATATGGCATGCTTGAAAAACAGCAAGAAATTGATGAAATGAATGTGGGGGTTGGTGTATAGCATTTCAATAATGGTGTTGATTGACAGGTGGTGTCTGGTTCTGCATATGGTACTGCTCTAGCATGGGTTGTTCAAGTAAAAAATGTAGTAGTGGAGCAGAGAATGGGGATTTCCTCCAAGGAAGTAACACAGATTACAAAGACCACATTACTGGACAGATATTATTTGGTGGTTAGTTTCATTAGTATCTTAGTAAGTATGAGGGTATGCCTAAAGTAATTTTAAAAGCCATCTGCAAGAATTTTGTTTTCAGTTTGCAGAACTTTTATGATCTGAACAATAAATGAGCTTTATTTGTTGAATGTTTTCTAGAATAGTTTCATTGAAATTGATGGAACAATTGCTTTGTACGCTGTATATTAAAAAGTCTAAGAAAAATAACTAAGCTGTTTTGCACTGGGGCATTGTCTTTTGATTAGCTTTTAGAAGTGTTTCAGAGCCTTTTCCCTCCTAAAGCTATCTGTCTGTAAACGGATGCTTGGATAGCTGAATTCATTATGATAAAAAAGGGTATTTGGTTCTGCTTGCTTAGCTATTGTGAAATGAAAAATAAACACTCAGTATCTGTTCATTAAGAGAAGAAATCTCAGTAAAATATAATCTTTCTTTTGTTTGCTGGCAAATATTTGCTAGTTTCCTGTGGGATGCTTGCTTGCATTTTCTAATTTGTTAGCAAATGCACATTCAGACTTTAAGAGCCAGCCCCTCAAAGATACTAAGTATAGGCTTGCCATTTTTTTTCAGAGGAAACTGGGAATCTAAATAAATGTGAAGGTCTAATACTCTATGACTGAGATGAGTACTAGGGATTAATTAAACGAAGCAGGATGGGTGGGAGGGAGAAACACTGACAGGGAAGCCTAAGGGAAGTGGTACTGATTGATTCCCTCCTGATAAAATGAGGCAATTGCTAGTGTAGTCCTTTGCTAGCAGGCTAATTCCCCAGTTCTTCCTTTTTAGATCCTGTTCTTATAACAGGAAAAAGCTGAAAGGCAATTCTGGTTGCTGACATTTGCATAACTCCAAAGAAATTCAGTTATCTGAACTTCCTTCTGTTGCCTCTTCTGTAGAAGTGGTTATATACCTGCAGTCGTATGCAGACTTATGCACATGAGAATCTTAGTTTCGTGGAAAATTTTACTTTCATTTTATTACTTTTTTAGTTCTGTGTATACTCTGGTATTTTATTAGGTATAAGTTTTGTGGTCAAAGAAGGGGAAGGTCATAGCAGAGGATAGCATTTTGTGAGTCTGTGAGGCTGTAAAATTCACCTGGTGATTCTCCTGGTCACCTGTCCCAATGCTGTATTTCCAGAGAGTTGTTTCCAAGTTGCAGAAACAGAGAGCTGTTAGCAGAATGGCAATGCAGGATTTATGCCAAAAGAAAACACAGTCAGCTGATTACTGTGTTTTCTAAGACATACTTGTGTCACCAGATCATTTGTTGAAGTGGCAGAACAGAAGGAATAATAAATAGATATACTCCAAAAGTATACACATAACTCAGTTTCAAACTCCCATGGAAAGAAATTTAAGTGTGACTTTAGATGGGAATCTCAGTTAAAAATTTGTGCTTCATTTAGAAGAGGCCCTAGACAACCTGATAGACCCACCCCTTGCTACTTATAATTGCCAGTACTCTGATAAAGCCAAAAGTGCAAGCTGAATAGATCTCTACATTACAGGAATTTACTGTGAAAGCAGATTTTGCCTGAACTCCAGGATGGACACAAACACAGTGTACCTTATGCTGGACAGTGGCTGCTGAGAAGTGGCAAGTCACTTTGGGATCTATATTTAGTCCCAAGTTCTTTGGTGACCAACTTCCAGAGTGCTTACCTGCCTCCCTTCCTTTCAGATGTAGAAACAACAGTCTGACTTATTTGGAAATGAAAGTTTCTGTTTCTTTGTCATACTTTTAACTCAACAGTAACTAAGCAGAGCCTCAGTTACATGTCTCAGTATCCCCTAATAGACTCCCACAAAGAATGCAATGCTATCATAGAAGTGTCTAATTAAGGCCTCTGGCTGAAGGCTATTTCTATTGGATTCATACCAGCACTGCCTGCAGGACAGACTTTCCTGGGGAAGAACAAGCCATGCGCTGGTATATGTGGAGGGACAGCCAGCAGGAAGTCATCTTAGAAAAAGAGGACCTAAGGGTCCAGGCTGCGTCCTTGGGGATCTGTGCTTCATGTCTTCAGAAGAGCTGACCTTTGTGTGCCATCATATTTTCTGCTCAGACTACAAGTGTGACCTCATAAGCCTCCCTGCTTCAGCTAATATCAAATGTGTCAAATAACTACTTTTGGTCCTCAACTCAGCTACTGCCTAGAGATTGCAGCTGCTAAAATTGTACTGATGTGTTAATTTTGCTTCAAGGTTTTGTCAGAAACATCTATTATTTTTATAGGGTTTTGTATGGATTTATTACTAAGAAACAGGTCACATTTGATATCTTCATTTTCTGAAAAATGCAAGATGACTTGCCAAACTTCATAGAAGAGGATAATATTTTATTTAATTAGCACTAGGATAATATTTTATTTAAGCTTTTAAATTTTTAAAAATTGTATTGGTAAGTTAAGATTTTTAAATAAATAAAAAGCTGTATCAGCCAATGGTAAAATAGAAGTCCAGGATGCATAAATGTTTAGTTTGGTACTGGGTCAGAAATGTACCTTAAGATGTGCCAGAATTTGAGGAGGTTCTGGTAAGTGAAATAAAACAGTGACCTTTTCTTCTTATTTATGTGAAAAAATGCCTTTTTTTTTTTTTTTTTTTTTTTTTTTTTTAATTTAGTCTTTCTACCTACTCTGTTGGGAAGATTCTCAAAACATTTTTCTCCTGGGTATAAATACATGGCTTGATATCTTGAACAAGTGCTGGTTCACAATTCACGTAAAACTCAATACGTGCCAATGTGCTATTCTTTCCTACAGATTTTGCCAGGAATGAGAATTTTTTTAAAAATCTACCAACAACTGGGCCAATTTTGAAGTATTCTCTTTCCATCTTAACATTAGCTCAATTGTTGCTAATGAGCAAAATGTCAAATGACAGCAATGTCAAAGTGTTGCTCTTACTGGGACGACCAGCTGATGATTTGTCCCATTTTCCTTGTTAATTTTTATTGCAGTATTCTTTCACTCTTCCATAGATTAAAATTTTATATAAATGCATAGCATATTGTTAGAAATTTTGACTCAAGGCTCATCAGATTTGCTGGCAAAATAAAGTGATGGGGAAACATGAAATCAATAGATTTGAAGTTTTTTGCTAGGGAGAAAAAGGGTGGCCAAGTGAAAAAACAAACAAACAAACAAACCTTTCTTATTCCTACTCCCTTACATCAGGCTATTGCCACTTTACAATACTCTGTTGCAAATAATGGGTTCATACAGGGTCAGCTACCTCCTGTGACTCTGTCCTACATTTCTGCTAGTTCTACATTTAGACAAGACAACACCTAGGCAAAGATTACAGCAAAGTCTATTGTTTTCAGTACGAGGCAATTATCTATTTCACTCAGACCTAAAGCTGTTGGTGCTTGTCAGCAGTTGTTTCTTTAGGTGGCTGGTGATGGTAATGTATGAGGAAAGGAGTAGGATACCTAGGGATTGCTACCTTAAGCAAAACAAAGTCACAAAGCTGCAAATACGCTGGACACCTACAGTAATATAGATAACTTCAGCTGAAAAGGGAGAAGGTAGCATTAGTATTGGCAGCTGAAAGGGCTCAAGAGCTGTCAAAATATGACAATTTGTGAAGCCATCACCTTTTTTTTTTAATAAAAGAAACATTTTATAAGTAGGAGCCTGTAAAATTTACTTTATGAGCCTTTTCTGTGACTGTGGGTGCTAAAAATAATAGCTTCTTCAGCTAGGTTTTAAGTAAGACACATAAAATATTGAGACACTTTTATAAAGCTGAAGCAATCAGTTTGACAGAGTTTGACAGGGACAACACCACCCTCTTTTCACGGTTAGGAAAACAGCCTGGGATCTGTTGCCCTTTAAATTGCAGTTTTACTGCCAGAGGGTATTGGGAAATACTGTTCTGGGTTAGAGTGTGCAGTTTCCCATTGTGACAGGGAGTGACCTAGCTTCTCCTGTCAGTCATGCCTTAAATGAAAATCTGTGTCGCAACGTGATTTTTCTGTGTACAAGCCTGCTTGTTAGCTCTTATTTATGTTTAAACCCTTGATTGGCATGAGGTTTTCCTTCATCCATCCATGGTCAGTTTAGCCTACCAAAGCAGTCATGCAGCTCCTCTCATTGAGGTTTTACAGTCAGAGGGGCTTTAGCAAACATTGCTCAATGGAGACAATAAGATAAATGCGAAACCCTTCCCTACCATTGTTCTGTGAAGCTTTAGTAGGTGTAACAACGTTGGCTTTACTTTAAAAGGAGAGTGGGCAAAAAGCTTGAGATAAGGCGATAAAACAAGCCCCTCCCCTCAAAACCAAGAAGCTTTACCTTGGCCCCTCCTTCCCCCAGTTTAATTGTATTTTCTGTCTCCTGATTGCAGAAGCATTAATGACCCACAGAGCGTTTAATTCCCCTTTGCACCATCTGCATGCTGTGCTAATATACACAGCAGACTTTGCTTCTCTCTGTTATAGAGGGATGAGTACATGAGTACATGAGCCTTCACAAGGTCACAATTCCAGACAAGCAAGACAAATGAAGGACTGGAAATGCTAGAAAGTACATTCATTAGATCTGGATTGTATCAACAGTAGGGATAGGATGCAAACTCTGCTTTGGAAACAGTGGGGCTATTAGAGAGAGCAAGAGAATGACTAGCAAAGGGAAAGGGATACCTGAGTTGGGAGAGGCTGAAGGTCTGTTGCAGTCACTGTCCCTTTCCTCTTTCCAGCTTGTGTTTCTTGTTTTAATGTATTGATTTCAATGTTGTTGAAGGCTTACTGCTCTGCAGGCCCGGAAGGAGTTGTTCTTCAGTGACCCCACAAACCCTCCTGGTGTCCTTACAGCAGATTGCTGCAGGCTGTATCTGCTTCCCAGAGGCTTTGACAGCTCTATAAAGCTTAACAGAAAGTTAGAGTCACATGGCAAAGAAGCAATATTGTAAGAGAATTTCTGGTGTGCAACTTGAGAGTTATGCCATGAAAATCAAGATGAAATATAGGCAGGATCTGTGCAAAAGAGGCAGAGGGACTTGAGTTTGTTATAGGGAGTGAGAAGTTGGCATGAAAGAAAAGGGGTGACAACACTGGCAAGACCTGAAGGATGAGGACTGAGAACTGATCCTGGAAAAATGATTAATAGCAGTAGAGGTAGATGACATCACAGTTGTATTTTCTTAATGGGAAAATGGAAAAGTTAGTGGAAAAACTGAAGCAGAGAAGTGGGTGGCTTGACTAATATGCCAACACAATCTAGCTTCAGAAGCAAAATTATTTTCATACCATGAAGATCCAGGAGATTAAACAGAGGTTTCATTTCAATTTGCAGATGTTTGGGTTTAAGTCAATGGCTTAAAATTATACTTGGAACATGAGAGTTTAGTCCAGTGCTTGAGATGTCTCTTCTCGTGAAAATTTGTCAGTGCTCAGAACTTGCCAATTGAACTAGTTGGTCCCTTTCAGTTATTTTTTTTGGCTGGAAAGCAGAAAAAAGATTGGGGCAGGGAAATGGATTTTTTTAACACATATAGGCAAAATTCCACTTGCTCATCCACCCAAAACAAGTAGCTGTTTTGATAAGTTACAAATTTAAATATTTTCCTCAGTTATAACAGGAAGCATAGTCAAAGACCTTTTATACAGAATATTCATTACAATTTTATGCCAACTTAATTCTTGTGCTTGAATGCAGTTATTTTGCTGCCCTCAAAATAATTAGGGGTTTTGTCCATCCTCTTGGAAAAGAGGTTAAGAAAATGAAATTCTTAGAACAGGAAATGTAGAATTTTTTCTTATTTTATTTTTATTCAGAGTGAGAGGATTACAACATCTGTGTCCTAAGCAAGTAAAAAACCATGCAGCTCTTTAGCCTGACAGTCAGTCTGATGATTGCTCTGTGAATTGAAATCCACTTCATTTTTTAGAGTCTTTTACTAACAACGCCTAGTTATATTTTCACTTTTCTTTCTGATTTTAAGGCTTAAAAAATTCTGTTGCTGTGAAGCTCATGGAAGAGTGTTTTGGCAATCAGGCTTTAAAACCTGCCTTTTTGTGCAGTTGAAGACATGACACTTGTGCTGACAAAAGAGACATCACTAGGGAGCAAGTGTATAATGGTCCCAGTGTGTGCTACATGGTAATTTTTGTTAAAGCTGTTTCTGCATGCAATTACATATTGTATTACTTTTCCCTATGTAACATTAGTTCTCTTACTGTCCTGGTTTTATAGGAAAGCTTGCAATCCTACAGCCAGATACCAGATTAAAGATCTAAATTTTGCGTGTGAGGATGAGGGATGATAGGTCCCTAAAGCAGGTTGAAAGTGTATCTCTTTTGCTTTCTGCTAGACATAGACAGAATCTGGGAGATTAATTTTTCTTTCCATAAAATATTTTTTTAAAAAAAGACCATGTAGAAAATAATTTTTAAATTTTTTTCCAGTGATACCACAGTTAAGTTGGCTACAAGTAATTTTGTAGCTGACAGAAAATTTAAAACAAAATATGTTGTCAAAATTTGTATCACATTTTATGGTTTATCATTTAGGAATACATGGATACCTACATTACTGTGACTATTATTGCTGTTTATTATTATTACCAGTACTATGGGTTTTTTTCCAGCCACATCATCAGATGATCTTCAGTGAAAAATCTCTAAGAAGAAGATGAACATTTTCATCAGGGAATAGAAAGTGCAGGAAAAATATAATTTGACTTGGAAGAGCTTTTTTTTTCCACTGCAATTTAAGGCAGTGGGAAAAAGTTCTGCAATTGTTGTTTCTGAATATGTAAAAAAGAGAATAGGTTTTTATTCAAGATGTTTCCACCAATAAAATAGTGGCTTCTTCTGCAAACATGATTCTGAACCATTAAAGTCCAGGGCCAGATAAAGGGCCAGATTTCATAGTTCAGTAAATAGACGTAAAGGACAGAAAGTATGCAAGGAGAGACAATGAAAATTGAATTAGTTAATCATGAGTGTCACACAAACTTGGTGAAAACAGTTTCTTTTACTTTTGCTTCTGCAGTTATAGTAAGTTGCTTTTACATTGAAAATGCCAATGAAGAAAAATATATATTGCTCAATAGTAAATGTCTATTATTATTTACTAGAATTAATTGCCTGGAAAAAGGTGCGTGAAAAAATCTGGTTGATTATCAAGAGCTGATGTTCTATCTTTTACAAAAGTACTTGACTAAAATATGATTGTGTATCTCTGCTGGGAAATACAACTGAACTGACCTTCTTCAGTGTTCTGTGATGCATAGTGATAATTCCTTGCTGTTCCCTCTTAGGCATTATGTAGTCTTATGTATTATATCAAGTCCCCAACATAATGCAAGTGAACAGATTTGAAGAATATAACATGATTTTATTTTAGTACCTTTCATTTCTCCATTGCATAAAAGCACTTTGGAAAGCAAGGAACTAAACTCTGGTCATTGAGTCACTATGTGCCTTGAAATGAAACATCATTTTGCACTCAGCAATAAACTGCAGGGAAACTTGAGTACAAGAATAGAATTAAGGGCAGAGAATCAACTGGGAATTTAAACAGCTCTGTTCACTCCATCTTGTTTGGAGGTGTTTTTGCAAGAATGGCCCAATTTCCAGATGTGATATAGATTTTACTGAGGTTCTGAAAGATTTCAAGGCGTTTTTTCGATTTTCGATTTTTTTAGCCCTTGAGTTCTGGGGACCTGACCAGCACTGAAAGTGTCAAGATATATTGAGAGGTGTTGCTGCTAGAGAAATTCCCGGCTGTGTTCAGAAGTACTGGGAGTCTTGAAAGACAAGCTATTCTTGTATTGATTCTACTCCCATTTGCAGACCACAGAGGTCTGAAACTCCTTTATTCCAACCTAAATCAGAAGCAATCATAGTGAATTCAGTAGGTAGGACTCAAAGTCAAATCAGCATAAATGAGATCTAAACCCAGTCTCCAAAGGGCAGGATAATTTCTTGTAAAGATTTTTTGAAAAGAAGCAGGCTTGTCTAAATGGAAAATAAATGTAAAACTTCAAGTTTTCCTGTTAGCTAGAGAGTTGTGTTTTGCATGAGAGAAGAAAGCTGAAAGAAGTACAAATTTTAAACATGATTATTTTTAACTTTGGGAAATCATAGTTCTCTTTTTATTTTTGTGTTGTCATTTCCTCTTGGAGAAGTATAAAGTTTCTGAGTCAAATGAATCTAATTTGTTCTTGGTTATGTGATTAGATTTTGCAGTAATTTTCCAGAGGTAAATATGGACTCTGACCACTGTTAGGAAATACCTTTTGTGTTTTCTTATTAGCAAATCATCACAACAATTACAGCAGCTACAGTGTATCTATGAATTTGTAGGTATAGTTACCCCCTCTACAGGCAGTGGACGTTGAGTAGTCTAGACATTCTGGATGCTGTGTATTTCACCTAATCTTAGCTGTTAGTCAAACCTCACTCAGTGAAAAGAGTGGCACTTTCACACAGTGGCTCATCTCAGCCCTAGGCTCAGCCTTAGTTCAGATGGGGCAGATCAGTTTTGGATGTATCAGTCTTTCTAGCTGGATGACAGAGGGAGCCCTCACGCTTACTATAAACAAAAGCATCAGTGCAACAAAATTCCTTCTCAGGAAACTAACTATTCTTGCCCTCAAAAAGAAAGGAGAGAAATAGATGCAGTGGTGGCTCTTAGGGACTTTATAATGCTAGTGAATTTCCATTGGAGGGTCCTCAGCCCCATCAGAGCATGTTCATGCAGAATACTCTGTAAATTTATCCTGTGAAAGGATATCTGATTTTTAGGATGAATACACAAAAGAATCTGAAGCTTAACAGATGATCAGGCAATTTGGGAAACTTTAAGCTGTGTTGCCTTTCAGTTTGACTTCTAATCAATATTTTCCCTAGGTATTAAACAGACCTTTCTTGAAGCTTTCTTCCTTCCTGAGGGTAGTCTTCTGTCCACCACTGTGGCTATTTGAGTTAGTAAGATATTCAGTGTTAGCAGCGGTAGCATCAGTCTGGCTTTAGAGAACAAGGCACTGAAGATTCTATTTCTGGAAATGTTCTGCCACTAGGATAATAGACTCCAGTGGGCACTCATTTGATTAAACAAGGTCACTTTAGAAAGGTATTTTCCTGTGTAGGTGAAGAATTACTCTTTTTGAGTTAATAGCATATAATTGTCACTGAAGCTGTCTGAACACTATGGTCTATATGATAAACTATTTTATCTAAATAACTACCCTGCAAGCCCATCTCCATTAACAAATTGTCACGGTCCATGGAGGACTACAACAGAGTAACACTATTGAAAATGTAAGAGATGCATTAGGAAATTAAAAAAAAAAAGGTAAAAGCTATTCTTATGTTACATTGTTATATTATTTACTTTCTACATATTTATTACCAAACAAGAGAACCTATGCCTACAGGTATATAAATATGGAACCTTTCTTTCATCCAGTTGAAAAGTGAAGAAAAGGGAAAGGCAAATTTTGCTTCAATCCATACTTCTTTCTACAAGACTTTTGATCAGCCACCTTTCTTGACTAACTTACCCTATTTCTCAATAGCCAAAATTATGTAGGAATTTCATTAAGATGCAAGAATGAGCAAAACAATCTAGTTTTGCATTCTCCCCATTCAAAGTCAGGACAGTTTAAGGTGCCCTAGAGTCATCTTTCTGGGAATCTAGCGCAGATATAAGTGTCATTTCAAGTGCATGGATGTGTTTTGGGTAGTTCTATTATATCTGGGCTCTACTCAGAAAGCGAGCTAGGATACTGATTTGTTCAAGTGATGTTGCACTGGTATAAATATTCCATTGTTACCAACCAACATTGTTACCATTGCATCTTCCTTTGATGGTTTGAATATTTCTATCGTTCAGTCTAACATACTGATATAATCTTATCTATGTGAGCACTGAGGCTGAGCTATCACAAATTGATATATTCCTTTTTTTAACCCTATTTGTCATGGTCTTTTAGCCATTTTTAATTCAGATGATCTTATCACTAAGTCCATATGAATAAAGTTTTCAAGATACTGAAATAGCTCAAACTTTCACTTGCTTCAAATCATACTGTTTCTTGTATGATTTCTCCAGTGACTGCTTTTGCATTCATGTTCATCTGCAAAAGTGATTACCTGAGCCTCTGCTCCCTATTTTTTTAACCTATCTAAATTTAATAGATCTTTTCAATGAAGTGTCACTACATGATTTCAGGATGGATAAATGTTCACTTGTGCCCTTTTGTAGGTAAGGATTATAAATGGGTAGGTGCCTGAGTGCAGCAGCTGAAATGCTGATCGTAAGAGTAGTGCTCGTTGCCTGCTCACTGAACCCCATTTACTCGGTCAGTGCTCCACATCAGTGTAACAAGTTCAGATATACTCTATTGCCATTTAGCAATTCCTGACTCAGTGATTATATTTCTAAATACAGTTTTGGCTTTCTGCATGTGGTCTTGTGTTTCACTTCTTCCAAGGCCTTTCTGAATGTTTCATCTGAATACTGAATTTGATGCTAAGTCAGTGTTAAAAAAAGAGAAAAAAATGCTCCGGTTTTCCAAGGTTTTCCAAGGTTTTCCAAGGTTTTCCAAGGTTTTCCAGGGTTTTCTTGCTTTTAACTTTATTGTGCTATTCTTTTTTTTCCTACTGTCTGCAGGTAGATCATGAGGATGTTGCAAATTCTTCATAATTAATTGCAATATCTGTTACATCTGTTATCTATTAACATACTACATCCCTGACAAATGCTTAGAAGTACTTGATGCAGGTAAATATGTCCTTTCACCAGAATATTTTATTTTTTTATACTTCTCAGGGTTGTTCTGTTTCTGAAAGTGCAATGAAGCAGCAATGATCTTCCAGCATTCTTATGGTAAGCATAAAGACTGATATGAACTTCTATGCTAAAACTCTGACTTCACAAAAGGCTATGTCTTGTAATGCCTTTTGTAGGGAATTATATTCACGAGCTGCATCTTAAGCCTAGCTGACATAATTCCTTCTGCATGACACAGATGCACTGCTCCAAATGAGTAAAATTAATTAATTCTAATAACTACCGCTCTAGCTTTGCTTCTGTTTGTCACCACTAATGGTGTTTTAATCCATGCAGGTTTCTTTCCCCATTTGCTCAATTTCTTGAGCCTGGAGGAAGTGATCCTTAAATATCAACCAAGTCTCTTGGACCCCTCTTCCCACAGGATCTGTTGCCATGGGATTCTTCCAAGAAGATCCCCGAAGAGGCTAAAGTCATCTGTCCTGAAATCCATGCTTAAAATCTTACTTACTGCCCTGCTTCTTCCCTGCCCATTGCTGAACTCGACAATCTCATGGTCACTGTGGCCAAGGCAGCCCCCCAACCTTCACAGCTCTGACAAGGCCTTCCCTTGGTGGAAGTGGTTTGTCACTATGAGGCAACCACCACATTATTCCTTGTGGAGTCCTCCACTACCTCTGTCAGGAAGCTGTCATCAATTTACAGGAGCTTCCTGGACTGTTTGTGCTTTGTTGTGTTACTTCAACCACCTGAATGAGGAATGATCTGGTGTGCTGATAAAAAAAGAATATAAAGTCATAGCAGTTAAGGTTGTTTGCTCAAGTTGATTTCTGGTAATAATGAAGTAGAATATTGAAGTGTAATAATGATGCAAGAAGTAATATAGAAAGTGTTGATATAAAGGTGACAAAATAGCTAAGAAAAAGCATATCTGAATTGATATGGCTAAGAGATTACTATGATATTTTATAACAAGTCGAGAAAATATGGGTGGGAAGGATTTTTCTTTAAAGCTATCTTTCAGGTAATTTCTGTTTGCAAGTGGAACCAATTTGCACAGGCCAGACTTTTATTATAAGAGAAAAGCACTTAATTTAAGGAAACAAGGAGAATTTACCATGCACAGCAGGTTTGTCATAGCGATGTTCAGATCTCACTGTACATCTGGTCCAATGCCCATGGATCTCTCTGAGCTGAAGAAAAGTTTATCTATACACATCCCATCACTCTGGGAGACATTATATGAGCAAAACCAGACTTGACACCCAAGCTGGGCTGTGCTCCTCTTTTGCTTGCTCCTTTGCCTCCATAAATGAAGATCTGCTTTGCATTGGATCTCTATACAAAATTTGATTTTTTGGGGATATTCAGGTTTTTGCTAATTGCAGGTGGAAGACCACATTTGAGTTGTTGCACATGAAAATACACTTGTTATGAGCAATTTTACTTCGTGCAAATAGCAACAAGCTGCTTGCCTTGGAGAAGATTACATGGATGCAGGTTCAGAGGTACATTCTGCTGCAACATTAACAGACTCAGGCAATTCTGGTTCCATCAGTCTGACCTAATGGCAAACAAGAAAACAACAACTTCTACCAAGCTGAGTTCTACCAGTGCGTTTAGCTTCTAGATATTTGTAAGCTCACAGTTTTCTATAATTTAATATATTAGTAGTGCAAGTTAATTGAATTTAATTTAATCAAAATTGAAAGATGGTAAACATATGATTGATGAGAAGCCTCTAAAAAAGATGTTCCAGACTTGACTACCTGACAGACTAGAAATTAGAATTGTTCTATCTCTTAATAACAATTTACATCCCATTACATGTTTTCTGTATTCAAAATTAAAGCATTCTTTTTCCTCATTTATTTACCCCAGATGTACAGATAAAAAATTCCTCCTGGTATTCATTTTACTTGACTGAAAACAAGTCAGTTTCATCTAAACTCACCTCTTATGATGGCTTGGTCATTGCTCAGAGCATATCAGCACTTATTTTTTACATCTGTTTTACATCTCATTTCCTTGTACCTAAATATGTGTTGTGAAATCTGTATTTTAAATTGGGCATCACATGACATTCACATTTGCCTAATTCAACTAGAAACAGCTTGACTGAAATACCTTTTAATCTTCTTATTTGTTGCTGCTTCTCTTTGCTGGTTAATGGCCTTCTTATAATTAGCTAAGGTACCTGTGTTTCTCTCCTTCTCCTTCAGTTCTAGCTGATGCTAAAAGTTCCTGTTATTTCTTCAATTCAGGATCTTGTATTTTATTTTGCCATTACATTTCTGTTTCTTTCTGTTTCAAAGTCACCTGATTCTTCCTAGGTGTTATTCCATTTATCTCTTGAAAGGATTAACTTCATGGCTTTGTGTTATTGGTCAGACTCAATTATTTTTTCTCAAAGAAATGAATGATAACAATGAAATAATCAAAATTCTAAAATACTGAGCAAAATTAAGACAGTAAGAATATTTCTTGAAGGTTGTTATTCAAGGCAATGTCACGCAATGTTCCCTCCATATCTTTCAAATCCTTTTCCTCTAAATATAATGCTTGTATTCTATCATGTTGTGGAGATGATTTAAAAAATTTTAAAGGAACTTCTTTCACGGTAATGGCAAATCATGTATATATCTATATTGAATTATTTCTATGCCTTGCAATAGAATCTGTTCCTTAAAAGTAATATGTTTCTTAATAGCAACAATAACAAGGAAACAGAGCATTTGTGATTTTCTCGTTTTAAGCCATATGGTATCTGGTACATGGGTAGCTGCTCAACGTAGGAAGGTCGGAAGAAGCCTCAGTTACCAATGCTACACCTCTGCAGCACAGCCAGTTCAGACTCAGCTTCCTAAAGAAAGTTGGCATTGTCTTACATGTCTTGTCTTATCTCTTCTACGTTTTAGTGCTGAATGTTGAGCAAGAAAGAGGGCAAAGCTCTGCTCTGCCTCCAGTGTAAGCAGGCAATAGAACTGGCTGTCTTCAGAGGCAGAAGTTTAAAAGCAACTTAGCAAATGTGATAGGGTTAGGGACAAATATAATACTCCATGTTCTTAATTGATTTTGGAATTACTGGACTAGATTTTTGGTTGTTTTTATTGATAGTTCAAAACATACAAATAGATACAAGCAGCCTTGTGTTTTAATTATTTTAGAGATGGATCATTACTAGTAGTCTCAATTACTTCATTTTTGGGGTTCATTAAAAGCATATTCGTGACATTCATTCAATGACATTCATACTTAATTAATTTTGTGTTGGAAACCATTATCATTGACTCATTTTACTGTAAAAATGTTTGTCTTGTAATCTGATAATGAGTAACAAAATCACACCAAGCCTTATAATGTGAGCAAAAAATATAGAAGATATGAGTAGGAGTCTGCTTCCTAATTCCTCTTGATAGAAATCAGAGGCTACTTCCATAATTTAGAAGTTAAATATTAAGTTTTTGCAAGATACCATGAATCCTCCAGGGCAGAAAAAACCACTAATTGTATAGTCAAATTTTGATGCATTTGGAATGTTTGAACAGTAAACAAAAGAAAAAAAATCTATTCTTTGGGGGCAGTCAGTTCTGTCATAACCTTAGGGTTTATTTCAAGTGTGCAGGAAAGAGTCCTTATTTAATATAAAAACATTATTAATACTCTGAAAAATGAAAAATTCAGAGATGTTAATTTTTTCAGGTTATTCTCTTCTTTCTCTCTGCCTTCTCCTAGGGGATAATTGTCCAAAGATGAAAAAAGTCAAAATATTTCATACATTTGCATATGTTCTACTAGGTGCTTATTAGAAGAGTGAAGGTCAAGAAAATTGGTTGTGAAGACAAAGGATAAGGTTAGCAGGCCTTGTATTGGTTCTCAGGTCTTCTGATAGTGTTTTCAGAAGTACAGAATTAGGTCCAACGAATGTTTTGTCTAACCAAAGAACCTTAATTCATCTGGTGACAAGCAGCATTTTACTTGTTAATCAAAATGTTTTTTAAAGAAAAATCAGTTTTTTGGTTGATTGAGGTATTTTTTAAGGGAAGCCTAACCTGAAAGGTGATGCAATATCTTGATCATTATGGAAATTTCCGCAGGGAGACCTGAAGGCAAAGCTGAGTTTCAGAATTGACTGTACTTTCTGGAGTTCTGTTTTATATCCAAGACTATGCTATAATCTTTCTAAGCACATTCAGGAGACACAGGGTCAGGTTATTTAAGGCAAATGATTACCAAGTGTCCTAGTGAAAATTAATTCATTCTCCCTGGATATTACTGTATCATGAAAATTTCCTATCAGTGAAGAAAAATAATTCTCAAGTAACTTATATTAAGAATGGACTATTCATGATTACACTTTATCAAATAGAGGAGAACATGCCTATTTGCAAAGGGTGTTTTCCCTACCTCACAGTGTAATTCTAATTTTGGTCTGATTAATTTTCAAACAGTTGTTCTTCATCCATGAGCACATCTCCATCAAAAAGTAGATTAATTTAGTCAGGGTAATATACCTGTATGATGTGAAGGGCAAACAGAACTGTGTATCATTAGCAAACATATTCAAATTTGAGTCTGTAATGTCTAACCAGTTTTCTAAATAGTGGAAGATCTTTGTGTGTGAATTGTCTAAAATTTTAATTTCTTGCTTTCTGTCATGAGGTATATTTGCTTAGGAAAAATTAGGTCTCACCTTAAGAGAACACATCCTTATCCAAGCAGCACAAAACAGAAGTATATGGTTGCTCAGGTTATGAAAGTTAAAGGAGCAGAGTGCGGTACAAAATAAGAAGTACCTCCTTAGATGGCACACTTCTGTCTCATGGTAGAAACACTGAACAATGCAGGGAGATCCCAACAAGATAAAAGGAGCATTATCATTCTATCTATGGGATAGTCATAGCATGGCTAATGTGTTTTCAGTTCTGGATGGAGTGTGTACAGCATCAAAATTTCTAATAATGGGTATGTGAGCTTTAAGACACTTCTCTGAAATTACTGAGGAACAGAAAGGGTAGTAGCTAGCCATTCAGATGAATTTTGACACAGATTCATCAGTCAGAGATTATTTTTATCATATTTTCTGTTGAAAGTGGAAAAAAAAAATTCTTCAGTGTGTGAGAAGGGTCCACAAAAAGAGCTAAATAATTGATATTTTTTGCAACTTTATTATATGCTATTTTTAGTATATTTTTGTTAAAAGTAAAATTACTTGGTTTGAAACTGCTGAGTTATTTGTCGGAATTGATCTAATAAGCATCATTAAGTCTTTTTTCTCAGTGTTTGGTAGAAGAACTGAACAGTACTAGGACTTTGAATCCCTTGGTAGGAGTAGTAGTTTAAGAAAATAGAGAATATGTAGAATCTAAATGAACAAAGGAGTTTCATAGAGGTTTAATACTTTCTCTTTCTTGCCACAGTTAATTTGCCTGAGGCATCATTGTAAGAAAAATGAGATTACTGCTACATTTATTGACAGTCTTCATGGTACAAGTTTTTTTAGCATGCTTACTTAAAATATTGAAAGAGGGAAATGAGAAATGTTTTCATGTTCTTCCATTCCTTAGAACTTTGATGCGCTGGATGCTACCAGAAAGACTATAATCAGCTATTTCAATGGACAGGGCACTCAGTGGAGAAAGGGTCCAAAACTTACATGGAACTTTTCCTACATAATTTGTCTCTGAAGTTACAACCAATATATAAGCTCATCTTGCTCTTGGGAATAATTCTCAAAAAAAAAGATGATTTTAGGTAAACAAGAATTCTTCGTTTTGATAAATAATGGTGAAAACCTATTTTATTGACAAAAACTCACCCAGGCTGCTGGCTACATTATACAGACTGAAGAGGTTTGCAGTAGGAAGTGCAAGTTGAGGCCTGTCTGTTTTATTCAATAGTCTCTGGGACTGATTTTCTTTACTAGAAACCTGAGGAATAAAGAGGCTGTTATTTTAAGAATGTCTCATTCAGATATAATAAGCCAAGGACATTTATTTTATTAGCTGTCCTGTAGTCTCCTAACTGACAAAATGAAGCTGAGTGCTTGTGCATGGCCGTACCTGGGATATGTGTGATCAAGACTGGACACAAATCAGCTGAGCCAAGGGACAGAAGCTGATAAACTACATTGGAGTTTTCTAATTGCAAGAATAGAACTTATTATAGCTAGAACTAGAATATAGAAAACAACTTATTAAACTATATTCTATAGAACTCTATAGAACTTATCAAAGCTATCCTAGAGCAAGACTACAATAATGAAAAATCCATATGCAATATGTGAATCTGATTAGCAATTTGTTTAATTATTTTGGATATTTGTACATCAGAGAAGTCAAAGTAGAAAATAACCATGACTTGTGGGTTTTGTTGTGAAATTTTGTTTTAAAAAGCACTTTCAAAGAATGCTTATTTCCACATGTATCCTCTACCATCAAAGTAGGGAAGAGTTTGAGCCTTCTCCTTAGACTGCTTTTCTATTATGTTTGTGGGATTTCATTTCTGATAAGAGAGGAAAAACTGGGAGGAATCCTCAGATATGTATTTGGAGAAATCTTCAGATATGTATTTGACAATATATGTAGGAATGGTTTGGGTAGAATAGAGAAATAGTTCATCAGCACAACATGGGAAACTCTTATAAACACAAGCAGACAGACCTAGACATTATTTTTAAGTTAATAGAAAGAAAAAAGTGAAGCTAATAATAAAATTGTTAACAAGGGAAAATATATTGAAAGCCAGGTGTAGTAATCTAAAAAATAATCAAAAAGAGAATAAAAGAAAGTTTTGCTAAGCCAGAAAGTCTCTGCTTAAAATTTTTTTCAGCTACAGTATTATCAATAAAACATAAATACAGAATTTCATTTCATCTTCTGTCCCCACAACCATATAAGAAATGGAGGCACTGGTAATTTTCAAGGTGTTTTAAGAGACCTCCATTTGATACAAAAGAATCATTGGAGGAAAGAACTCAGACCATATGTCCACAAACAAGCTTACAAACTAAAACTGAAGGATAATATAAAGCAATAGCAGAAACCTTTGATTCACTGTTGAGTGCTGGAGAATGAATATTCTCCAGAATCATGGGAAATATAACTCCAAATTACTCCTGACATGTGCCTGAGTGACTAACTGGTCTGGATATGTTCTCGTCTCAGATTCAAAGCACTAAAGAGACCAATAAATGAGGCTGTACACAGAAAATGTGCCTTTTTGTAAAGCACACCCATTTGAAAGAACTTTTCATCATTCTGTTCATGCTTGCATCTGCAGCATAAAGCAGAGGTCACTTGTTATTAGCTGGGCCAGTTCAGAGTTAAAAAGCATCTTAAAAAAAAAAAAATCCTCCTGATCTCATTTTGCAAAATGGATAGAATGCACAATGCTGTTGACCTCAGTCTCAGACGAGCTTAATTTCATCCAATTTATTCTTGCATTGTTCAATTTGTGTATAAAAAGAAAAAAGGAAAAAAAGAGATGAATGGCAGCTGTCACTCGTCCTAAGCCTGATAGACGATTTGAAACCTTTTTGTGGCATGAATAAAGTCTTTCCTTGCCAGGCAACAGAAATATGTTTATGTCCTTGTAAAATAAACCAGGTCATTTAGAAGCATTATTAACAAACAAAGGATGTCAAGGATGGATTATTTGTGGTCTCAGTAGACTTCTATGAATATCAATGACACTTGCTGAATGTGCTGACATATGAAATGCAACAACAAACTTTCTAATCAGAACTACTAAACAAGTAGGTCTCAAAATGTACAAGCCAACATTTGGTTAAATGTTATGAAAATCAGTGTGAAAACTCATAGTCCTACAAGAGATGCTCTGAGAACTGTTGATGAGCTTCCTGATCTGGACAGCCTCATTTGTATCCATAAAATACTGCTGTCCTGAGTATGTAGGGCAAGCACTCTTTCCATAGACTGGATTCACATTAACATTCTACAGAAAGCAAGTTCAGCTGATGGAGGTTCAGCAGTAAAAGGCAAAGGGAAACTAGAAAAGACAGGTCATTTCTGTGGGGACTCTGTGGTGTGACAGTAGCTAAAGGATTGTGTAAAGCTTTGGTCATCAGTTTCTAGCATGTACTTGTCTCTTCCTGGTTTGCAGAGCATACACACCTTATACAAGTAACAGTCCTGGTAGAAGCTGTGTGTTAAATATTTTCTTTGCTTTCCACATGTAGAGTTTTGGCAACTCAAATGCACAAAAATGCAAGTGGACACAGGGACTTGAAACTAGCTCTCAAGCTGAAATGTAAAGTATGGCAGAACAGTCTCAGTGCTACTGCTCATCTAGGATGTTCCTGTTGTTTCCCTGTCTCTCCCTGGGCCTAAGGGCAGCTTGTTGATTAATGCTGATGGAAACTGGCATAAATCAGGGCTAGATCAGCATGGTGACAGGAGGCTGTGCCTGCTGCTCCTGGCTCCTACCTGTTTTGGCATCATCATGCTGAGTGATGGTCAGGGTCAGTTCAATGGGATTGGCCTACAGCTGGGGGAAAAGTAAACTCTGAGCATGGATCCCATGACACACTAGCAGCATTTCAATGCTCTGGCATCCCTGACAGGGAGCTGGCTGACTGAAAGGCCAAACAGAACTTTAATTGCATTATTGATAAGCTGACTTAAAAACCAACATGTGAGAGAGGGAGAAATGGAGAAATCTACATGGCACAGACATGTTTGTATTACTGTGAACCCATTTTCTCTATCCTTTTTAATTTTGCAGTTTTTAAAGAAAATGTAAACCTAGATAAATAAATGATTAATGAATCTTCCTTCTGATTTTACTTTTGTGTTCCTTTCTTTCACCCTTCTTTTCACAGACTTTAATCTGTTCTTTAACTTATAAAGCTTTTAAATTCAAGACTTCTTACCAAGTTAACTTTCTATAAGATCCCAAAGAAAATAAAATCTTGGGTTCTAGCTAATTAGATTTTGCTTTGAATAGTAGTGTATTTGAATGTTGTATACTGTGAGTTACAGGAACGTGTGTTTTCAATCAATAAATAATCTTGAATTTTACAAAAAGTTTTAAACTTTGTAATAAATACGTTAATACATTGATAGTTAATTAAATACATTCCAGTTATCATCATAACCGCTTGAATTGAAGACTATAGATTATCATATCTGAAATTACCCTTTCATGGCCCGACTTAATCAGAAATCATATCAGTAAATGTTCATTGAATATACATATATATATATATATATATATATATATATATATATACACACACATATATGCACACATTTTAGTTTTGAGCAGTCAAGAGCAAGATTAAAATATCCGAGTTAACACACACAGGACAAGCTTCAGTGTCTTTTTTGTGCGGATTTAGCAACTATGACATGTATAAAGAGACAAAATTGTGCAAGGAAATGTGCCAATCTCTCAGGTTTATAAGTAAACCAAATTTTTTGTTTATTTCCCTATCATCCATCTATTTGTGTATCTATGTATCTCTGTATGTATGAATCTATCTATCCATCTAAATATAAAATAACTCAGAAAACTTTCATATTATTGCGCAATAACATTTTTATTCTTCATAACACATTCCATTAGCAGTGTCATGTTGGTTCCACAAAAAAAGTCTGATACAATATATTAAAGGGAATTCATTTTAATTATTTCACAGAAGTGTGATTACTTACTCCCACTTATTATAGGAATATATAGGGGAATCTTGAATAGAGCATACAAATATTTAGTCCTTATTTCTTTTATAGCTCTTTAGGATGTATCATGTCAAAGGACTGCAAGCCCATCAAAGATATTAATTTATACTCTATGACATTTTGATATTTGTGGCAGTGCAATTCAGGGGGAAGGTGTCTTTGGGGATACTGGCTATGTTGTTTCTGTTTTTTGCAAGGAGGCTGATAATCAAATTCAATTTGATTGAATTCAATTCAACACACTAAGTTGATACTGTGGTCCCTGTCTAGTTGGTATATTGAAATGGCCAGATGAGACATCTGCATAGGCCTGGCAGATATTGTCCAGGTTCTGTGCCTTTCTGCAAGAGAAGCCAAATGCCAGATCAGGCCAGGCAACTTGGCATTAGGTGACACCTAACATTAGGTGTCTACAAGGTACAATTCAGTTACAAGTTCAAATTACTAAAGAGAGGTGTCTTCACTTAAGCAAAGTGCCTAGATTCCTACTACAGCCAGTGGAACAGTTGTCTGTAGAATAATAGACATCAACCATATGCAAAAGCTGCATAAAAAGAAGTGTGTAGGTTGAGTTATGTGATTGTCACCTCTGCTCTGCTCTCATGGGACTCCACCTGGAGTACTGCATCCAGCTCTAGGGTACCCAACATAAGAAGGACTTGGACCTGTTGGAGCAAGTCCAGAGGAGGTCACAAAGGTGATCAAAGGACTGGAGCACCTCTCCTGTGCAGACAGGCTGAGAGTGGAGTTTTTCAGCCTGGAGAAGAGAAGGTTCTGAGGAGGCTCTTTTTAGGTCTTTCATTATGTAAAGGAAGCTTCTATGAAAGATTTGGAAGGAGTTTTTACTAGGGCCTGTAGTGACAAGAGACAATGCTTTTAAACTGAAAAATGGTGTATTTAGACTGAATAGAATGAAGAAATTTTTTATGGTGTTGGAACACTGGAACAGGTCTCCTAGAGAAATTGTGGATGCTCCTTCATTGGAAGAGGTCAAAGTGAGGTTGCTTTGAGCAACCTGATCTATTGAAAAATGTTGCTGCCCATGGCAGGGGTTTGCACTGGATTATCTTTAATGTTTTCTTCCAATCCAAACCATTCTATAGTTTTATGATTCAAGGTAGACAGCAGTTGTCTGGTGAGATAAAGTTTATCGGATTCATTGACTGTTGGTCAAATATCCATTGACTGCAAAGGGCACTTGGGCCTACATAAGTTCATGTCTGCATATATATATATATATGTAGGTATTTTTTTTCTGATTTGAATTCTACATGATTGAGTCTGGATTGGTGTAAAGAACTGACTGCAAAAATGTCATTGTAAGACTGATCTGTCTGATAGATCATAAGGTGTGTCTGAAATGGGGCAGATGTGTCCAGTGGTTGTACCTTAGTATACGTGCCTCCAGTATTCAGACGAATACAAAGTACCAGGGTTACTGCTGCTCCAGTTTTCACCATATAGGAGAAAAGAGGGTGGAGAAATTCAGTGTAATTATGGAAAACTCCTCTATTCTGAAGGGGAATGTGCTGAGACTAATGCACACTCCTAGGTGAAATCTCTTTGCATTGACCTTGAGTCAGAGAGCATTTTTTACAGTTATGGAAACAAATTATTCTAGCACATGATACTGCCAGAGGCCTTCTTTAGTAACATCAGATTGGAACAAGTGTGTAAATCTGAAGAAATTTAATTTTTTTCAGCATAAACCCATCAAACTCTACATAGGCTTGAACACCAGACAAATCTCTCTTTTCTGTTTGCCTCAGGCCTTGATGTTGTGCTCTCTTCCCACAGCATACAACAGAGTGGGGTGTAACAAAGGACAGAGAAAGTCATATTTCAGTGTAACCTGAGAGACGTCAATAAGATAAGATTTGTTATCAGTGTGCATTTATTAATGTTGTTTTCATTTTTCACTGCAGGAGTCTAGCTGAAGTGTAGATACAAAACTCCCATTAAGACAGGCACCAGTCTGATGTGTCTTGTGGTGCCTAGTTTTTTGATAGGCAAGCTGATGTTATTTATAAAACAAGACCTTTAAAAGTGAGGTATGAAGACATGTGAATTGATGAAATATTTGTTTTTTACATTTATTAATGAAACTGCTTTTCCTACATATCTTTGATCTGTCCCTTTCTTTTCCACATGACATTGATGGGGAGAAGTTATGATGGTAATGGCTCATGAAATTTTTATAAACAAGCTTTAAAAACTGAAATCAGGTTTTTAGCTGTTAGACTAAACAGAAAAGAATTGGCCAACCACTCTTATCGATGCAGGAAAGTGGTGGTGAAAGGTAATGAGAGGTGAAAATGTAGAGGATAATTTCTATCCCGTGTCATACGCTGTTTACACTCAAATTGCCCTAAAGCAAAATTGTTCCTTTGATTTCAAGAAATAGCCAGTTCCAACTGTACCTAATGAAAAATATGATGCACTGTCTTTGTGTGCGTGTATGTGTGTGAGAGAGAGCAAGCGTGCATTTAAGTTAGATTCTTTGCATTAGAATAACCCTACAAAGTACTTCATAAGATGAGTTAAACTTTCCAGTATCACTTTGATGAATCAATATCTTCATTTTGCACAAGGAAAAATGGAAAGACAATAAGTGAGAATCTGTCTTCCAGAGTCTGAAGAAAACTGCAGCAAGCTATGAGAATGATTTCTTGTACAGAGATTTTAATTTCCCATACCAGTGGGTTTTTAAAGGTAGACTTTTTCTTTCATAGGTTTTTAAATATTAATAAAATAATTCTTTAATATAGTGTTTTGGAGAAGACTGTGAAAATGATATTTCAAAATCTTCTTAAAAATCTATTCCTGCCAACAGAAATATGTACTCCAAAAATATACCATAACTGGATTCTGGGAGTGTGCCCCCAACTGCAAGTCTGCTTATGTAGAGAAATATTGCATAGTGGGATCTTGACAGGATGAAAATAATAGATTAAAATGTTTTTCTGTTTATGATGGGGAAAAAATTAATAATTTTATGTAGCTTTGTCCACTCAATTGGTCATACTCTGGTACAACAAAGAGCTGTAAAGGTACTACAAAACAAAGAACAAAAAGCTACTCCTGTTGTATTAATACCACATTTTTTGTCAGTCATTTAGTTTTGCTGTCTACTTTTAACTTTCTAAATTGATCTCTGGGATAGTGTTGTTCAGTAAAATAAAAATGTGAAATTATTTTTTGGTTTTTATTTAATTTTTAGATTAGTGATGATAATAGAAATTGCTGGATTTGTCAGGGACTCACAAGCAGTAGCAATTTAAATCCACTCCTGATATCAAATTAATAGTCAGGTTTTTTTTAATAGGTCGGGTGTTGCTACCTGGTGAATCTTACTAGATGCTATGAAAGATTATTCATTTATCTTTAAAATTTTTAATGGTCCTTAGTATAAATAGGACTAGTTAAGTCACTTTAACACACCTTTTATTACAGGGGAAATCTAAGTGGTGTATAGCTTGAGTACAAAAGTAAAATTGGCTGTTTGAGACGAGATGGGGAAAAAGTTCCTTATGCCTGCAGTTTAATTTTTAAATATGTCAAAAAAAGGGCTATATATATTTTATTATATATGTTATATAATATTATTATTTTCTATTATTTGCTATAATTTTCCTGAGATGCTGAGTGTGATATTTAGTTATGTTTAGCCATTATTTTATGGTGTTCAAAACCATGTAAGATCTTGTCCATCTCTGATGACCTCTGTCTGCCTTGGTCCTGACAGAAGGAACTGCAAAACCAGGATTTTTTAAATTGTCTGTTGAAAAAATATTTTTAGCCTCCAACCTTAATCCTTTTTGCATCTTTTTCTCTCTTTCTTTATCTCAGTACTTATGCCCAGTGAAGTATGAATAAGTATTGGTATAGTGAACATGAAATTTCTGATACTACTAGCAATCCATTTATGAAATAAAATAAATTTATAATTTTGGACATTGCTCTTCAAAAATTATGACAAAGTTTCAATGAGTTTTGTTTTTTCTTAGAAATTCTACTTTTAAAATATTCTTCAAAATATTTGGTAAAGCTGTTCCTATTTTTGTTGTATTGCATTTTTATATCTCTGTAACAGTTCTGTAATGGTTTGCCCCTTCACCCCCCATTTTCTCCCGGTGGTTCCACCCTGAACTTTCCTGCCTTTCCCTCAATGCCAATCTCCCTGAAAATACCCAGTCATTCCCCTGTCCCCTCCCTGGCACCCTGTCCATCACTTGACTCCCCATCCCGCTCTCCCAGAATCTTCCATCTTGGGCGTTGAGTGAGTGGACGAGGGCCAGGGGTCCCTCCCTTGAACTTCCCCCATTGGTTTGTGTGTCTGTCTGTCCTTTTGCCTTCCACTCCCCTGAATTCCCCCATTGGGTGGTGGCATCCCTTTCCCCTTGTTACCGCCCCGGTACTTGAGCTGTTGCAAAAGCCTCAGGGGCGCTTTCGGCCGTCAGATACAATGGCATTCGGAGCTCCTAGGAGCACGGATTAAACCTGAGACTTTTTCCCTGGCCTTGAGTCGACTCCCTCATTACCTCCTCGGACGCCACCTCTCCTCCATACAAGGCAGACAGCGCAGCGCTCTGTCTTAGCCACTCCCCATTGAGAAACAGGGGAGTGTCCCCTGCAGCTGACTGTGCCTCGGCCAGGCAGGTGAAGCCAGGGAGCTTCAGGGCAGGCAAGGCGGCATATTTCTAATTTTTATCTGATTATTTTTGACAAAGAAATGAACTAATCTTACTGGAAAGCATTTGTAGCTTACTTCATACAGTTGTTGTGTCTTTAATAAGTATGGTCATGTGATCATGTCAACTTAAATATGTTCTCTGAGATGAGATATAATAGTGAATACAGATGGTATCTGTTAGATGTTCTTGAGTCTGTCATGAAGGCTCTTGTTGTCAAATGTTCCAGCATTACCCTACTTTTAAAAACAGTTTATCAGTATTCAAGCAGCAATTTCAAAAAGAATTTTCTGTTTGTTTTTCAAAATATGTGACCCACTGAAACCAATGATGTATGAATTGTAAACAAGTTGCAATCTGGAGCATTTCTGAAGTCAAGAGACGAAAGCAAAATCAAACAAAATAATGGAAAATTTTCCTAACTTTCAAAGGCATAAGGAGTATGTCTGACACTAGGTTGCAGGTTGTGTTTCTGCAAGTGTGCCTATGGCAATATCTATGTAAGCTGCTAGAGCAGAATCGTGGGAGGGCAACTGAAGGTCCAAACTATTGACATTGCAGATATGACATCCGACCTACATGTAGATCAAGAGCTTTTGCTTCATATCCATGGATCTATTAGCAGGTAAGACTTGTTAGAAGGGCTCTGGACCTCCTACATATTCTGGTTTCATCCAGAAAGCAAACAGTGTGAGCAGCGGAAGACCAATTTCAGTATGAAATGAAGCATAGTGGAAGACGTAGAAACTTGCTTTAAAAGTGTCACCACAGTCTGAAATAAGAATGCACTCTAATAAGGATGCACTCTGCTTTGCTTCTCTTGAAGTGGAACCCAGGAACATGGTAAACTAGGTGGTTGTGGTCCTTGCCATTTGCTCCTGCTGCAATGGAAGAGTTTGCAATGCAGTTCTGCTGCCTGGAAATAAAGAATTTAGTCTCTGATTTCTTATCCCATTTCTCAATATGACTGCCTATGTCAAAAGTTCATACTGAAGAATTCTGAAGGTTTTTCAAGTTCTGTTTTCAGAACTGTGACTGTGACGACAGAACTCTGCTGAGGAGCAAATGCATATATCATCTCCTACCCATTGCCACTTTGTCCCTCTACTCCTTATTTCAGTGCTTTTCACTGTCTTTGCTTCTTCAGTATCTATGTACTCATTTGACTTGTTTTATTTGTCTGTTTCTACTTAGTCCCCTATTGTTTCTTTCAGATGAATTCCTGTTGAGAATTGTACTATTCTTGCTGCTTTTCCTGTAGTCCTGTTCCTTACTACAGCTTTCTAAGATATCATGTAGCATTCTCACTTAGCTGTGCTTGCATTTTACTAGACTGAAGATAAATTTAGCAGTTGGTAGTTACCAGGCACAGGCTTTTTTGATTTTCAGTATGGGAAGTGTACTGAGCATTTTCTGAAACCTCTGGAACTTCTAAAATAATTGCTAGTTATTTTGTAAAGCCCTCAACTGAAAGACTGCTTCAGTCACTTCAGTTAAAGCAGTGACAAAATGCATACTTTGTATTCTTGGGCATATGCATTTTTCGGCCTTCTGGGTTTCACCTACCTGAAGTTTTCACCTCAGCTAAAGTGCTTGCATAAATTATTTTTACCTGGCTTTAAAACCCTCTTCTGAAATGTTTCATTTTATATTGCTTGCATTGTGGAAACTTTTAATAGATATCCCTTTCCTATAAATTAGTAACTGCTGGAGTTTAGATTAATGAACTCTCATTAGTTATTTCCTTTGCATTTTGTTTCCTGTATAAATTTTGAGATGATTGCTAAAATAAATTACTTGTACAAGCTTTAAGTGCTTTTCTGTTTCCTGCTGTGGTGACAAGTGCCTCATTCAATTGTTTTGAAATGAATGCCTTAAGTGACTTTTCTCCTTTTGAGAATCCTCCTCAGTTACAAACTTCACTGAAGCTAAAACTTTGATTTATAGAATAATTTCTGTACATTAGGATTTACTGCTGGAAGTTTTCTTTCTGAAGAAGTTAATTCTCAATAAGTAGCAGCTTTAGCTACATGGTCCTGGAACAAATTGCACATGCGACTTCTAATACCCTTATTGAATTAAAGGTACCAGCTCTACAAAACAGCAGAAAAAAATCTTTTTATCACTTATTTTTTGGGATAAAATGTAGACTAGTCTGTATTAAAAGCAGTGCTACCTCCTCTGTAATAAGAAGAGTAATTTTGCTCTCTCAAATAGAGAGATATATTGAAAAAGAATTGCTGTCGTTCTACTGTAAAAAAAAATCCTGCCATTTCAGACTGTATTGCAGATCACAAGAAACAATAATGAAGAATAAAGAAATCATATTGAGAACTTTTTCTCTCTGGACTCATCATGTTTACACAATGTTGCCAAATGCAGCATATTGCATTTTCGAGTCTATATATTTTAAATATTTATGGATAGTGAATAATTCCTTTTAGTAAGAGATAAAAATGATTTCTGATCCCTTAGCACCCTGCAGTTATAAAACCATTATTCAAATTAATTAAATATTCCATCTGTTAAATGAAAATCTCTGCAATGGCTTTTTAAAACTTATTGAAATATTTCTGAAGTAGATGATTGATTGAGACAGGTTCATTTGAGTTGTGGCAGGTGAAAAATCTGAAAGTAAATTTCTATTTCTATGATCATAAGTCTTACCTCTGGAGACCATGAAAGGAAGTACTCAAGGTCAGGTTGGAGAGGGCTCTGAGCAACTTGATCTTTTTGAAAATGTCCCTGCTCATTGCAGGGAGGCTGGATTAAGCAACCTTTAAAGGTCCCTTCCAACCCAAACTGTTCTATCATACTGTGAACAGAACTTTTCTGCTCAATGTTTTCTAAACAGATGTAGTTATGATAATGCTTAAATAGTTGCCTTTCATAAAGTGATAACACATTATTCTTTCCACAGCATTTTCAGATTTCCCTTTGCTATTTTAATAAAATAGTTGCATATTGTGATTCTCTTTCTGAATCATCATTTAATCTCTAATTTATATTGTCATCATGATTTATCTGACTTTCTGATATGAAAAGCAATTCAAGAAAAACAGATTCTGACATTGCTACAGTATAATTAAAAAAAGGCTGGTAATCCTCAGTGGGTCTACAACTGATTTTCATTAAAAAAAAAATTCCTGACTTTTGATATTTTGTGTATGAGCAGTTAGGTGTGATGACAAAAGCAACATGATGATCAGCACCAGTGTAAGAACAGGCTGAAAAAAAAGGCCAGTTCACCTCTTATATTTAATTCCTCCATAATGTTGCTTAGGCATGCCTCCTCTTAAATGCCTTTGTTTTGTTTTGTTGTTCTTGTTGGTTTTGCTCTTCTTTATATTTGTTAACTGAGTTTAACCTACACTTATTTTTGACTAAACACTTCTGTATTCACTTCAAAATAATTTTACTATTCCATCATAGTGTTGTTTAGGAGCCTATTTCTTCACGTTGGTCATTCTGAGATGTCCTGTGAGGGACTCCATTGATTTTATGTAGACATAAGAGGACAACTTGTCTTCTTTTAACTTGTATTAAAACTTGTATTTGGGATGTTTGTCAGCTACTTTAGCAAAAGATAAAGGAGAAAAAAAGATAATGTTTATATAGAAAATGGGAAAATGCAGGGATTTTGTGGCCAAGAAAAGCTCCCTAGTGACCGATTGCTTCACTAAAATTATTTTTCTACAACTTTTAGTCTTTTCATCACGGTTATTTTATATCTTTTATTAATACTGCAATAAAACATCACCCCATAAAGAATTCAAATGCAAACATTCAGGTCTAGTAACTAGTAATTAGCTCTTGTGACAATGGAAACTAAAAATTACAGGCTGCATAAATTACTTTAAACTCAACTAGCCTATTTTTTAAGTTTGCACCACTATTAAAATTTCCTATTACTATTGAAATTATTTTAATGTGACATATTGAATTATAATTAATATAATTAAAATAATAAAATATTATTCAAGGACTGTTTATTCAATAGAACTTGTTCCCATAGAAACAAGGAGCAAAAGATTCAATTTATTCAGGTTTCATGGCAAATAAATATTCTCTGCTCTGAATATTTAATGCTCTCACATCTATGTTTACAAGAATATCATAAAAAAAATCAATAGGCTACTCAATATAGAATATTTCCTTTGCTCTTTACATGAAGTTCTAGTTGCATTTATTGTAAAAAAACAATACAAAATAAAACAAACCCTGAGTAAATTTGTTTGTACGCCAAGAAGAGCTGCAGATGTTTTCTTGGTATTGATCTCCAGCAATAATTATTTTTAAGCACTGAAGAAGTGCATATGGAGATTTTGTGTGATGGCCAAGGGGAAAAAAAAAAACAAACAACCAAAAAACAGCAAAACAAAACATGGAAGAAATAGAGGCTAAAGAGCTGCATCAAGACTGCCAGCAGTCAGCACAGCTTTCATCTTATGCAACTACTGTCGGCTTGTGTTTGCAAAACCTCATGATTTATTTAGAATTTTAATTAAAGAAAAGGAATGATTGGAACAGCATCCTAGCAGTACCTAGCATCTGCCAACCGTGGCTAATGATTTTTACAACCTCATCTGCAAACACTCCATTAAAGAAGGTAATCATGATGTGTGACACAACTGAACCAAATGAGTGAGGGAAAAAATCTTGCCTGCAGCTATCAAGAATAAAAGAGACAGACTATGATTAAAAAAAAAAAAAAGACACTGCAAAGTGTTGTAGCTTCAGGGCTCAATCTCAAATCCTTGGAAAGAAGAACCTACATACTCATGAGCATGTGAAGCATTATGGCCTTTGGATGCTCTGTTGACAGCTTTTTCAGAATTTGCATTATTTTTCCATTTTCCTAAGAAAAGAGAAAAAAATCAAACTCTTCAATTTTAAAAGCAAAAGACCCCCTGAATTTTTCTTCAATCATACTTGTCATTTGGTCTCTCTTTTTGTAGGTCTTTAAGAAATAATGCTTTGCATTTGGTTGGGAATTCACTGCTCAAGGTACAACATGACATATAGCAGGTCTTGGGTACAGGGGGATATTATGGTCAGAAGTGGTTATGGATGGGGAATACAGAGGCTACAACTTCCCTGGTCAATGGCTGGTCAGTTTTTCTTCTGTGATTAAGTACTCTATCCTCATCTTCTTGGTTCCAAATAAGTTAAATATTGCAGCAAACTGAATACAATCAAGATTCTCCACAAAGCACACCTTTTGAGATTTAGCCTTATAACTGGCAAATTTTAATGTTTTCATTGGGAAAAAAAAATGAAGTAACCACTAAGTATTACAGTATTCCCTAAGCTATTTCAGATTTTTTCTGTTCCACTTACATAGATGCTGGAGATGGAAAAGATCTATTAATGGTTTCAGCCCTTTCTCTGCCCTTGCAGGACATTTTACTGCATTATAATACAGTAATACTGCCACCATAGTAATAGAGTGCATTTTTCTCTGAATATCTGCTGGAGGAGTCTTGAATCTTAGGTCTGGCTCCTCCCTGAACCAATCTGTGCCTAGAGACAAGCACCACATGTGAGTGTACAGACACACCAAAATGACAGTGTCTCCAATGACTACTGAGCTCTTGAGAGTCCAGCAGATGGAAAACAAAGAGAAAATTTCCAAAGGTCACATATTGTGTATGTCAGAGTTTAAGAAACCTTGAAAAAGTTGACTAGAATAATAGGGATCTTCATTTCACACAAAACATTTTAAGAGGAAGGTTCTTGTGACAACTAAATCATTGTAAAGCTTGAGATGCATTTTGTGTGGTCTGTCACAAGTAAAAAAATATCCCCCTCCTACATTAAGTTATTCTATAGCTTGGCTTATTTAATTAATGTATTCAATAGTTTGTAGGTTATAAGAGATTGTGCAAAGAGTATTGATAGAAAGAAAACAAACATGCAGAGTTTTTCATCCTCTTTTCCTTTCCAGCAGTAGGAAAGTTTCTGATCACTGAAAAGGACCCTAAAGAAAAACAACTTGCTTTCTTTTGGAAAATGAACAATCTCCTTAAGGAATGTGGGAATTTTTCCTGGCAGATCTGGGTCTTATTTCAATCCAAAGAACAGTGCAACAATGGTTTTTTATTGTTCTGGAAGAAAATATACCTGTATAATATGTGTTCTTGCAGGTCATACAATCCCTTCACACCAGGCGTCTTTGAATTTGCTTGCAACTTGGTTTCGCACCATTGTTTGGCTGGCAGGCTTCAGCTGCTTTTTGTAATACTGAAGGCACATAGCAGTACTTTTACAGCTGAAATTAAAATCCTTAAGCTTTCTTTTGACTGCTAATCATGGTCTATGCATTAAACTTCATCTAAATACTGTAATTAAGCATATTTTTTCATGTCCCACATCTTCTCAGTATGTTACCTTTAAATCATATGGGTATCATGGAATTAATTTTGTAGGAGCTAGTGGGATTTCAGAAATGTCCTCTAAGGAGATGCTTCATAAAATGCTGTACACAGAAGCAATTGGAAAATTCAGCTGAACTTGTAGGAGATCTAAAAAAGACTTAAAAATATTCTGTATGGATTTATAGAAAAGCCACTGGACATATGTTGCAACACTACTGAAAAATTTCAGACAGACAGTGATAAAAAATAGTTTGGACTCAGCTCAGAACAAACTGTATCTGCTCAAATTCCCCCCCCCCCCCCCCCCCCCCCCGCCTTGCAATTTGCTAATGTTTCAGTTGGGAATCTGGCCTAAAACAAATTCAGACTAAGTACTTTGTGAGTCACTGAACTGGAAGAAGCAGTCAGAGGTTCAAGTGCATAGGTAGGCGCAAACCAAAAATCTCAGATTAACATTTTTTAAATTAGTCATTTTAGTCCATAATTAGAAGTTGAAGATATTTGATCTGAGTTCTAAGTGTCTGCACTCGACACAAAATTGAATGTAGATTATAGATTACAGATACCCTTACACTGAGCTTATAACTGCAGCAGCTCTGAAAAGGGCAACTGTCAATTCATGTATTTCAGTATTTAACTTTAGACAGTAAAAAGTAATTTTTTTAGTTCATTGGTTTAGTTTGGGGAATGTGATATGAACCATATCCCCATCAGAAGATGTGCAGCATTCAAATCCTTTCTCACCTGCTGGGATTCTGCACAACCTGATCAATCTCAGTTCAGGTGTTTTGGGTAGCCAGAGTTATTCATGGCAGCCTTGCGAAAAGAGTGCAGACACAGAAAACATGCCTGATTCCTTTCATTTGTTGCATTACCTTTGTTTGATTTGTTTTTCAGGCATGGATTGATGTGCTAGAAACAATTCATTTTTCATATTCTTAGATAAATTGAAGGGGGCAAAGTATCTTTCTTGGTTGCAAGAACATATTTGAAATTGAATTATTGTGAGACAATGGAAATCTGTTTTCAGAGCAATTTTTCAAACTATTGTATCACTCTTTAAACTTAGATGTATTGATGCCTTATTGGCTCTAATTAGATAGATAGATATATAACCTCATATTTATGGATTTCAGTATTTATATAGCTCAAACTGCATGTTGAAAGTCCACGCCAGATTCTTTTAAATGCATTCTGTTTTGTAAGTGAAGATATAATCTATTGTCCTTGAAACAATGAGTTCACTGACAAAGCAGTTCTCAAACTGAGTTTCTAAAGAGGTGCCTCTTACTGTTTTGTGAAGAACTAGCAGACATTAATGTCAGACCCTTGTCAACTCTTGATGACTTATTTTAGAGTATCATAGAATATGCAAAAAGCTTCCCCAATGCTAATGCCATATATAAATTTTTAATAATTTCTAGCCAGGTGATAAACAATGGTAATAGAAAAAAAGAAATACAAAAAAGGAGGATAGTTCTAGTAACTATGAATTTAAGGTAGGCTAAAATCAGCCAATCAGCCAGCCTATGGCAAAGGTAATCAGAGTGCTTTTCTTTTCTTTTTTTTTTTTTTTTTTTTTTAATGAAATCTACACCCATGGAAAATCAGGTTTGCACTTGGCCTTTTAATGAGTAGAGTTCCTTGCCTTTAGCTAGAGACCAGAAAGAACCAAACACCCTGGCCTCTACCCTGGCATGTGGAGAGACTGTGTGGTCATTGCAGTACAGTCAATAGGTCCAGTTTTACTGGGCTCATTGGACCAAGCATGGCAAGGCTGTGTGTGAATTAGCACAAAATGTCGTTCCGGAAAAATGAATATTCTGCACAATCATACCAGTAGCTCTGGCACAAGTGACTTTTTTGCCCTGTATCCTTTTTGAAATTCAAATCTATATCCTGTCAACCTTCTGTTATTTACAGGTAAATTATTTGGCTTGAGGATTAAATGTACTCAGTGTCTCAGCAAGTAGGAACTTTCATTAGCTGTAGTATGGTGCTATTATCTCTCTCCCTACCACATTACTTGATGTGGTTGATTGGAAGTTGGTCTCTTTATTTCAAGTCCAAGTGTAGGGCAGTGTGTTTACCAAATGAACTGAAGGTTTAAGTTTATGCTTTTATCTGATTTGTAGCACTCCATACATGCCCTCTGCTAACTCCATGTTACCTGATATAAAGCAAACCCAGAGAATCCACTTGAATTTTTGCATTTGTCATAACAATTTTCATTGTTTGACAGATACATAAGCAGTGGGCAGCTCCAAAGACATTTTCAAAAAATGATGAAACTGTGCTCTTGTGGGCTTCTTCTTGTGTTCTAAAATTTATTCTGCTATTTATTATGCTGATGTGAATATCATAGGTGAATTTGATGTATTAACTTGGTAAAAGGGAATTATTATTGGTGTTGAGGCTGCCTGCAGTGTTTTTTCTCAAAGAACTAGTGGATTACCTTGGTTTTTTTTTTTTTTGTTTTTTTTTTTTTTTTTATCTTGCATCTTCAAGGGAGGCAGAACTGCAGTGTAGAAGGTCGATTTGTCATTAACAGCTGCAACTTTTATTTAGAGCCATCCTTATATCCATGTCTTTAAAGTGGCAGTATATTCTAAACCTTATAAAGCAAAATGTGGAAGTATTAGACTAGTGAGAAAATCCTGTGTTCAGTTTTGTCACCACAGGAAAGACATTGAGGTGCTGCAATGTGTCCAGAGAAGGGAAATAGAGCTGGTGAAAGGTCCAGAGAGTAAGTCATATAAGGAGCAGCTGGGGGAGCTAGGGTTGTTTAGCCTGGAGAAGAAGAGGATCAGGGGATACCTTATCACTCCCTACAACTGCCTGAAAGGAGGTTATGACCAGGTGAGGGTTGGCCTCATCTCCCATGCAACCAGTGACAGGACAAGAGGATATAGCACCAGGGAAGGCTCAGATTGGACAGTAGGAAGAATTTTGTCATGGGAAGAGTTGTTAAACACTGAAATGGGCTGGCCAGGGAAGTGGTAGAATCACCATCCCTGGAAGTGTTCAAGAAACAACTGGAAGTGGCACTTAGTGCTTGGTCTAGTTTACAGGGTAGCAATCAGACAAAGGCTGAACTCAATGGTCTTAGAGGTCTTTTCCAACCAAAGTGATTCTGCAATTCTGTAATTGTTGTATTCATAAATTGTTTTTACAGGGATGATAAGATCCACACAAAGTGGTATGGCACTATGTCCCAGATACTTCAGACAGGTTTACAGCAACCCTAAACTAGGAACGAACAAACTTAAACTAGGAGATTTATAGTTAGGCAATTCTTTTATATTGTTTCCTATATTTATTGGAGATCCCACACTAGGCTACCCTAGCAATGTAGAACTACTTTGAAGCTGCTCTCACATTTATTTCATAGCATACAAACATGCATGGTAAACTACCCTGGGATTTCAAAGACTCACATGTGGCTGTGACCCAATGTTGCCCAATCACACCAAAAACTGTCATGCACAACATTTACATATCTGTACTTTGAGCAAGTGTTTCTCCATTTTTGTGGCTGAAAGGTATTTGGTTCAGATTTCTTTCCTGAAGCTTTCTGCTTCTATTTGCCATTACCATTGAAAGCCCAGTAAGAGACTTCCCATTGGATCCATATTTTCCACATGTCGTTTGTTTGAAAATTTCAAGTGCTAGGATTCATTTTTATTTTTGTAATCCAACATGTTGCAGCTTGTATTCTGTTTCTGCTATGACCACATTTTGCTTGTAGGCACATAAGAAATCTCTCTTTCTCTCTTTAAAAATGATTAGCTATTCTTTATTTTTAGAAAGCATCCAAAGGAAGGCAATGGAGATAATGAAAGGCCTTGAGGGGAAGCCATGTGAGAAGCAAGTGAGGTCACTTGGTCTATTCAGCCTGGAGAGGAGGAGACTGAGGGGACACCCCATCACAACTACAACTTCTTCATGAGGGGAAGCAGAGGGGCAGTCACAGGACCAAGGGAGTGGCCTGAAGTTGTTTCAGGGGAGGTTTATGTTGGATATCAGGGAAAGGTTTTTCACCCAGAGGGTGGTTGGGCACTGGAACAGGCTGCCCAGGGAAGTGGTCACAGCGCCAAGCCTGACAGAGTTCAAGAAACATTTGGACAGTGCTCTCAGGCACATGTTGTGACTCTTGGAGGGTCCTGTGCAGGGCCAGGAGCTGGACACAATGACCCTTGTGGATCCCTTCCAACTCAGCTTATTCTGATTCTGTGATTTATATGGATGTATTTAAGGCTTATTACATTAAACACTGTTTTCTTTTGTGGAGATCTTACCACTAATTATAATTGATGGAGACATTCAAGCTATATTAAATCTTTCTGCAAGCTCTTTTAGGTAAGACGTATAAAGCACTGTAACTGATTCAGAACAGTTGGGTATTTCTCGGTTTTGGTTGGTGGCTGAGTTTGTATCACCTTATACTCGTCTGAACCTTTAAAACATTCTCTGCTATCACCCAGGGTTTTCAGTTTCTGTAGCAAGTTTGTCAACAAGATGACTTGATTCCTGATGGTTAGGGAGTTGCAACTAGCAAAGGGCTAATAATGTACATTGATCAATGATGTAGGGGTAAACAGAAAACACAGGAGAAATATAATTTCTAGAGTCCAATGCTTGGCAGAAGCATGAATAAATCTTTGTCACTCTGTTTTGCCTGAAACCCCCCAATTGACTGTATTGCTGGTATTCACTCCCCATTCCATTCCAGTGTGGGTTCTCACCTGCAGTTTTCTGTAAATGCAACATGGCAGAAGTTTGCAGGGACTAAGGAGATCAAGACAGAAATAGAAATCTGAAGTAGAATAAGAAGAATACTGGAATGTTCCTTTTTTTTTCCCCTCTTCTGAGTCATGTACTAAAATCTCTGGAAGACACAAAAAAGGCACAGGTCAGATCTAAAAACCCCAGAGCATCTTCTGTGGTGGAAAAGAGCAAGGTAGTAACCTATTAAGTATTGGTAGATGTAGAGTGTTTTTTCAGGTGAGGAGAAACAAGTACAGAAGCCCAAACTGTCTATCTCCTCCTCCTGTCATGTGAATAGATTATCCATTTCCTTGATTCAGTGACACTGAGTATAATAAAATGACAGTGTCAGTGGGCAGGGTATTTTTTCCAATTTGAAGCTAATCATTTTGGTAATGTATGTGTTAAATAATCTCTGCAAATGTCTGAAAACACAGACAGTTTAATGAATACTCACTCATATGTTTGAACATAAATGATTACAAAGATTCCATATTAATATAGGCAATTAATTTATAGTTATTTAAGATTTTTTTTTTATGGCCAGTGGGGCTATATCCCTCCTGGGTTGTGACCAGATGTTTAAACATCAAGACTGCAATTTTAGCTTTTATTGCATATATATGCCTCAGTAGTAATGGATTTGACTCTTTTTAGCAGGCATCTCAAATCCTGCAATTTTCTGGTCAGCTTAAGGAAAAAGAAGTGCTCTGCAAATGAGTAAAAACCAGTCTGCATCTCTTATCAGTGAATCCTCTGAGCCAGCTGCATAACTAATAGAATCAGCTGCTGCTCTTTTCACCTGTGCGGAGCACATTCACTCTTAATAAAATAACTGCAATCCCACAGTCTGATGTAGTTTGGGAAGAAGCGAATTTCGGACTCACTGAAGCACAAGCCTTTCAGGCAGCATTTCTGGTTAGGAGTGAATGAATCCAGCATTAACACTGGTAATGGAGAGAAGAGGTGCCTGAAATCTCTTTGCAGCTCTGTCATTGATTTCCAGTAGAGGCACAGAAGCTTTCAAGTACTTGAATCCCATTCTTCTTCTCAGTATTCACCTCCAGCGAGCTCTGTTTAATAAACATTTGTTTCTCAATGCCCCTGCCCCTGTTTTTCTGTGCTTGTGAATTTGAGGCACCCAAAGATACAGTTCCCAGGGCTGCTTCTTCTTTCCCTGCCAAAACTTAATACCAGTTAACAAACAACATATGATCTTAAGTACTTACAACAAATCTGTTATCCAGATTTAGCAACTAATTTTGGTTTGTTTTTTTTTTTTTTTTAAATCCATGCAAGATTCTGCATAATTTCTTGGACTTTTTCAAATCTCAGCCTAGCTGCAAAAGCTTTGTCACAGTTTTGGAGCCTCAAATATCATATTAATATGGCAGTTTGTGCACATTTTGTTGGGAAAAAAAGGTCATGCATACTTGGCATTTCAAAATCTCTGTCAGCTATGTTTAGGAAAGTAGGGCCTTGAAGATATGACTTCAAACCCAAAGTACATGCCTCAGTCAGAGACCAACTGGTAGAGATTTTCCTTGTCATTTCTTGACCCAGGATTTTCCTCCTCTGAGTTTCAATAGAAAGTCTGATTTTGACTTACAATTATATATTTAGATTTTTGAAAAAAATTATTTTGGGGTTTTTCTTTGTTTTTTTTTTTTTTTTTTTTTTTTTAAAGGAAGTCTTGCAGTTCATGTTTAGTAATTTCCCAGGACTTGGTTAGTTCAATTAAAATTTACTAATGCAGAAATGTGTCTTCAATGGAAACATTAAATTCAGTACCCTTTGTACTGCCCTTCTGGAAGCTAATACCTGTCCTTCTTGAAGCATGTCTGTTTGAGGAATAATTTGATAAGTTACTGGGGCAATGCCTGCAATACAGACACTGCAGCTGGGTTCCTATGCACACCTATATTACCACAGATCAAAGATAAGTAAAAAAACCCCACAATTGTTCCCCATCCTTTATCTTTGTTTCCTGGATAAGGTGAAATATATAAGAAGGAACATACAACCCCAAATATTTATAGCTGTAAGCTGGCAGAGTCTAAAATTACTGGTTTTACATAGCTATTTCAGCCTCTTCATATTGATACAAATCTCTAGTCTCTCTGAATGTGTCTAATATTATTCTAGTTTTCAGCTATATACATGAAAAAGCACATTTTATCAAAATACTGTTTCATTGGGGTCATCCTGTAATTTAAAAGACCAGCTGACAAAAATCCTTGATAGGCTGAGAATGCAGCATTTATGCTTCCTGCAAGGAGGAAAGACACAGAAGTGGTTTGGGGAGCCAGCAATTCTAGGACACCGATTTGGTTCCTGGCAGCCCAAGCCCTGTGTTATCACTGTGCTCTGCTTGGACCAGGCTACCTTGCTGAAAAGATATTAAGCTCTGGCAGTTCAGACTCCCATGCTGCAGACATAGGCATGAAAATGTCATTTTTAAATGATAGCAGTATATCTGTTGAAACCCATTTTCTTTTAACCCTCCAAAGAACATTTTTATATATTTTCAAGCAGCAAGCAGGTGTTTCACAATTCACTAACCTGATGGTATACATGGAAATAGGCCATTTTGGTGAACCTGTAATCATCCTTTTTCAATTTCATTCAAAGCTCTCCTTCAGTAGCCAAAGTTCATGCCTGTAAATGGACAGGCTTGCTAGACAGTGTTTTGTGCTGGCTTTTGTTCTGTGGGTAGAAAGCATTGAGTGGTAGTAAATGGGGAGGTGCCTTGTTTTGGCTCAGATTTAAGCTGATTCTGAAATTTGTTCCATTAACTTGTTAGGATAGTGCATTAGCATCTGCCAAACTCTTCACAGGTTTTATTCAGCCACAAAGAGTCAAGAAGGGCTTAGTGCTTCCCACAGCTCTGGTTTCCTACACACAGAAGCAGAAAGTTTATTGCAGTCATCTGCCAAATTCCTATCTGAGCTGTCTGGGTAAAGGCTGACCCTCTAAGCAGCCAGGGTGGATGAAGCTGTCTGCCTTTGCCTGGGAAAGGCTGCTGATGCTATCCCCTTGTGGAGTGAAGCCTGCATCCTGCAAGGCCTGGCCCCAGGTGAGCCCAGCCTCTCACCTGCTCACGCAGCAAACACGTGGCTGCAGGCCAAAGCAAAGTGGCAAGTGGAATCCTGAATGGGAGAGTCCCCTTGGCACTTGGCAGGCAGCTCAGCTGGTGTGGGGCTGCAGAGACTGACTAGGTGGGAGGTGAAGCCTGCAGGGAATCCCCCAGGAGGCTGCTCTTTCTGCACTGAATTGTGCAAAATGTTGTGGTATCAGCAGCAAGTTATACACTCTCTGTCTCTCTTTTGAAGCAAATCACTGTCAGATTAACTGCTACAAAAGAAATAGCTATGTTAGAAAAAACAGGAGAGGCAGCTAGATAAATCATATTGTATCCTTTAAGGGGTAATATCTTATGTTTATAGTACCTTTTCATAAGATCAGACAGCCCTTTTAAGTGAACAAAAATGGGAAGCTATTTTGAAAGCCTGAAGTAACCCCAGGTAAAATGAGCATTAGAAGCAGCAAGTCATCCAGGTCCCTGCACAGCAGGCAGTGTTATCTTCTATATGCACAGCAAGCTGAGCTGCTCAGAGTGGTGAGCAGAACTAATCCTGTCTCCTCCCAATTGCTATTTAGTTAACTGGCCATAGACACTTGGTTCTCATGCAAGGCTGAGAATGGGGATAGCTGTTATTCACTGGAACTGCTTTCCACTGGTCTCTGGACAGCTTCCTTCCCATGCAGCCCTTGCAGAAGCACAGTCTTGTATGCCAGCCCTGGGGCTCTTCAGGGCCCACCCGGAAATGGGCCATGGCTCCTCTCTGCAAGAAACTTTCACCTGCCCTGGTCTTTCTGCTGCCAGAAGCAGCAGGATACTCTGATGTGACCTTGTTGATCTAGCTTATCTATGCAGTTGGTAGGGAGGGCCCATAACCCTAACCCTAACCCTCCTTATGGGCAGCTGGGGATTTAGGCTATGAGAGAAAAGTTAGCAGCTTTCTGCTCTGCGCGTGGAAATGTCTACTTTTGACCTAGAATTTATCAAAGAAGAAAAGCAATAATGGAGAAGAAAAGCAATAATGGCCATGAAAGAACTGTTAAGAGTTGCTCTGCTCAGTGATGAGGAGATGCAGTGATGCTGGATGCAATTGCTAAGGCAAATTAAAGTAGCTGAGAGGGGAGAAGTCAGTCATGTCATTTTCCCTTCCTCTATAGCATTAACTATTCTACAGGTCACAAATATAACTGTTTACTATAGACATCCCTAGGTGTGCACAGACATAAACACTCAAGAAAATATGTAAATCAAAGGACCTGATCTCTAAAAATATTTTTTATATTGAGCAACTTTTCTCACAGAGAGTAAATCATGCTCTTCGCAGCACCTTAATGACCTCAGATGTACTTGATTAAACATTAATAAATGAACTCTGATAGTTTTAGTTTATTTTTTTTTTTTCCTTTAGGGCAACTAGTAGCCAGAACATAAAAGCATTATAAATGTTTGAAAATAATTTTGAAGTTGTTGTACAGATCAGGACTGATATTTTTCTTGTGACTTAAATCTTTGAATATGTGACTACCTCTGTTTTAAGATAGAAGGGGCAATTTTATATTTATTTATTTATTTTTAATGAGGTTGTGACATATTCTACTGGGGAGGGCTGCTTTCTGTTGAGCCTAAACCCAGGCAAAGCAAATAAATGTAATGGATTCAGCTTGGTAAAAAGAAATATTGTCTTTATGAGACATAGAATCAAGAAGCTAGTGAAACCAAAAATCAAATCAGTATCTTTGATACATAACCAAGGGCTGTGAACCTTAGCAATAAGTGTATCCTATTTGAAAATATCATCATTTAGGATTCACTTTTTTTATTTTTTGTAATCTACTGGGTGTTTGAAGAAGACTTGTCTCTGGAAGACTGTCCTGTACCCTACTTAAAATAGGAGCATCTCAAACATCTTTTGGAAGATTCTGATCATTAGGATATTGAAACTGATGGACTCAGATCATATCTGTTTTTCTTTTTACCCCTTTGGTAGAAAATAAGGAAATAAAAACTGACTTAATGAACACACCAAAAAGAAGGAGCTTTTGTGAAAAGAAAAAATGCTGGCATAAGGAGAAATGAGCAGGTAAAATCTGAAGAAGCCCATTAAAACTGGATCCAGTCAGAGCAGATATTGATACAGAAGGTATCTGCATGCTAGGTCCACTCTCAGTTACATGTGCAAAAGATACAGATGCTAAGCACATGTCTGAAAGCCTTTAAATATGTCTTTTCAGATGCTGAACTGAGCTCTATGATCAGCCCATTATTACAATAGAACTGAATGAAAACCCAGTTGCAAGCCTTCTTAAGCTCAATAGAAGAGAATTTGCATTTAACCACAGTGGCTTGGTACCACTATAAATTTAGAGTGGTCAGCAGCTTATTCACACCGTGAAAACCATCAAACCATTGGCACTGCTGGGACTTGCTTGTAGATAAAAGATATTCTGCTTTATAAAGTAGAATACTGAAGATTGCTGAGATAATTGAAAATTATGAATATGTTTTATCTGACATTCAGAAGCTTCAACTGCCTTGTAAAATTGAATAGCTGTGAACTTATGTGGTAGTTTCTTTTCTCTAAATCTTTGGCAATTAAACTTGATATTTTTATGACCTTATGCTATCCCTGATGTATATAGTTTGGCTGTCCCTTAGCATTGCTGGTGACAATGTTCACAAATACAATTAATATCTGCAACAAGTACCTAGACCATTTTTTAGGCAATCCAGGTTTGTCTCAGTGACTGTTTGTACCAATAGACTAGATAGGTACATGTGACTTGTAAAGAAATAATTCCTTTGCATGTTTCTAGATTTGCATCACTTTAGCTGCAGTCTGATGGCTCTTCTTTATATTTTAAAACAGATGAGAAGTTATTACTCAGGAGTGATGGCTTCATTGAACTATCCCATTTATCAACAGCTCAATTCCTGTTTGCCACTGCCTGGCGTTGATAATCTGTTGCCAAAATCTGTCAGACAAAAAGAAATTCTTGCCTCAGTGACAGATGGCTCTCCTGAACAAAGATCTTTCTGCCTATAAAATACTGCCTATTTTCTTTTTGTCACAGATTTATTTTAAGTAGCCACAGAAACATCAATACAGTGTTGCTCCTCCAGGAACAACCCTGTGAGTCAGGGCCTGAAGATTAAAGCTCAGTCCAGACACTAATTGTGTCACAATTAGTAACACATAATTAGGGTCTGTATCATGATGTCCAGCTCCACTTAGGCTGTAGTAGTTCAGGTCCCATGTCATGCTGGTGCTCTTTTGGGGCTCTCAGCTCTGGTGCTTCATGGTCTGCTCTGTTCATTCCTGTGCAGCAGCATTCAAGCCTGTTCTGTGGTCTGAACTGCTGAGGAAATTAAAGCTGGGCAAAGTTTTTTTGCCTGTCTAGTTCTTTTTCTGTGTCTTGTTCAATAACCTGTGAATCCTTTGGACCATTTTCGTATGAGACGCACCAAGAATGTTCTCAAAGACATGAAGATCCTTGGCAATTTCTGGAGGACAATATGAAACGCACTGCTGCCACTAAAAAATATCAGTGAAAGCTTAAATTATAATGGACGTCTGAAGTTTTGCACAGATGGAGAGGAAGATGGTCAAACTCATTATTGTTCACTTTGTATCAGGAAGAACTACTTTCTTCTAAATATATTTCTTTAAAGCAAGGAACTCTTCGCCTTCTCAGGAATCTTTTTAGAATTTTAACTTTTTAGGGAGAAAATGACAGAGTACATGTTCTCCTCATAAGACATATAAAAAGCATTGCAGTGCAATACTATGCTAAGGCAGAGCTGTCATAGTACTGTCATTTACTGTTCTACTGCATTCAGCTAGTTCAGCAGAGCTTATTGCAGACAGATTTTGTTGGGAAATGGGTTAACATTATGCAGTATTGTAACCTATAGCCATAAGATCCATGCAAATTCAGTAATCGTGTTATGTGAAGCTTCCCGTTTGCCTGGGCAGCCAGAATGTACAAATTAAATCTTTATCCACATCCAAACATTGTTTTAAATGATACTGAGCAGCGTGAAAACCTAACAACCAACTTAAATAATGAACCATGAAATAAAAGGATTGCTGGAATCATCTTAGATTCTTGTATATTTGTTCCATTATGCTTCCATATTTCCTTAGAGCTTATTTTTTTTCTTTATCCCTACTATTTTAAAGTTCTACCTTGATAAACCAGTGGCTTCCAGCCATCCAGAATAAAAAAATTAGTCTATTTTTTTATAAATATTTTTTCCTGAAACCACTTCTATGATCTTTTGTATTATCCAGCTGAAAGACAACTGAAATATATCTCAGGATTGCACTTGACTATAGCAGATCGAGTGAGCTAAAATTCCCAACCTGATGGTGACTTCTTCAACTCTGTGGAACAATGGCTGAGGAGTTGATGGTAAGTGTTTATATATGTGTGTAAAGCAGAAACCTAAAACCTGCTTTGCAAAAGATTTTTGAAGATAGGATACTTTGAAAGTTAATACCTCTCCTCATGTTTGGTACTAACAATGCCAGTGGTGGAGTGCAAATGGAAGTGTTTTTACACATAAAACTGGAAAGAGAAAAAATTCCCTTTATGTAAGATCTATGGAAGAACATGAAAGAGTTGATAATAAGTCTTTTGTCTGCCTATTTTGAGTTCCCACAAACCTGTTCTGCTTGCATTTTGTTGCAATGCACCAAATCTAAAATTCAGGTTCTCTGTGTGCAGACCGTATACATGATATTTCTCACATGCTTTATTGAAAGGGAAGTGTAGCTTAATATTACTTATTAGTAGATTAAGTACAAATAGAGCTATAAAATTCTAGTTTGAACACATCTGGATTACTGTGCAGGATGTAGGACTGACACTAGAAAGGATCTAGAAGAAATAACATAAAGTGAAGAAAACAGCAGACAAAATATGGGAAGACTGAAGAGACAAAATTTATGTATTCTTTAAAAGAATACAAGGGACATAAGAACTGTAAAGTACCTTCAAAGTAATGCCTCTAAATGAAGTCACTAGCATTGAACACAAACCAATGCACTTAAGAAAGAGTTTCAAAGCAGACAATAGCAAATAAAATCCTGTTGTTGCATGAATTCCTAATGGAATTACTCAAAACCAGAGTTATCCACAACTGGTGTAATGCTGGGGGAAAGATTAATTAATGTAATTGATATTTAACTGGTATTTATTTACAAACAAATAAAAGCCCAGACTTCACTAGAACAATTATTTTATATTAAATAAGAATTGATTACGAGCACATAGCAATTGAAAAGTAATTACCATGGTTTTGGTATGTAGTATTTTATTTTCCAGTCTCAGCAGATGGCTTTTTAATATTTTTGTTATTAACTCATATAGATAAATGTCTTATTGAATAAAAATTAAATTGATATTTGAGGACTATCACTTAATCATTTACTTTCATAATTTCCCATAGGATTCTTTTAGAGCCCTACCTGATTTTTTTTCCTCCCTTCTTCCCTTCTTTATGCCTGAGGATACTAATAATGATGAAGTGAGTGTAGAAAGTCATAAGAATAATTTAATTATTTGGCAGGTAGTAAAATATTTTATCCTTCCTAAACTGCACAGAATGTGCCTGTGATTAGAGAACAAATTTAATAAAACAGAGCATATTGATTGCCAAAGGGGGGGATTTCTTTTTCCCAAACTAATGGTGCTAAGCACTGTAGGAGGCTGTACAAAGCAGTTACTTGTTCAGACAGCTATCACCTGCAAGAGTGATCCAGACGTAGGAAATAACGTAGCTGTGAAAAATGCAATGATATTATCACAGATAATGCCTGCAGAGAAATTCTGATGGAATGCAACTGTTCTTGATGCTACTGTAAATCAGGTATTAAAGTACATAGGTATTTGGTCAGCTTTATTGTTTCACAGCATTTTGCATCTGAGGATCTCCAAGCACTGTCTCAGTGGCAAATATTTAAACTAAGTACCTTATTTGTGAATCCATCTGATGCAAAAACTAGATAGAAAATAACTGTCATGCTTTGTGAAATTTCTCTTTCAGAACCCACTTGTGTTTATTTGCAGGTGAGTGTTAAAATTCTGCAACAAAATACAATTTTGAAAAAATTTAACAAGTGTCAAAAAATCAAAAAATGTGAACACTTTCTCCAAAAGGTAGAAATGACAAATATAAGATATGTATATTGTCATAGTGACGTTAATTTTTATCATTAATTAATGATAGGATTTATAGCATTTCCACTATATCTAGACAAAATACTTCAGTGTTTTTCACATTACTGAAACAAGCATGTAGAAATTATTTGTTTTGACAGTTCTCCCCCCAAATAGAGTCAAATTGGACACATTCTTTTGAAAAATTTTCATTTCCAAGTAAATGTAGTTTTTCTGACAGGTCTGTCTGTCCCACCAGCTATTTTGCCCAGCTTAGAGCTGCTTTCTATTTTAACTGAGCCCAAAGGACATGCTTTTTAGATGATACAGGAGTTGGTGACTTGCCTTGCTTTAGAGCTCCCGGCTTGCAAGATTTGTTCTCATCCTGAGAGAAGAATTTGGATATGTTCATCTTTGACAGCTACATTAGCCTGGCACATGCATCAAGAACAAGTGTCAGCATTCAGTATTGTTCAAAACATGAAAATATGCTTGACCGTACCCTTTTAAAAACTGGGAACAGGTTTGAGGTACTGTGAACTTCCTTCTGCTTTCCCAGCACATGAAGGACATCAATCTTTAGCAGTAAGGCCAGAGGAGCACCGTCAGGGTGATTAGAAGGATGCAGCACCTCTCCTATGAGGAAAGGCTGAGAGAACTGGGTTTGCTCAACCTGGAGAAAAGATGGAATAGGGGTACCCTAATTGTGGCCTTCCAGTACCTGAAGGGAGCCTACAAGAAAAATACACTATTTACAACAGCACATACTGACGTAATGAGTGAGAGTGGCTTCAAACTGAAAGTAGGTTTAGATTAGATATTAGAAAGAAATTATTCACTGTGAGGACGGTAAGACACTGGAATAGGTTGCCTGGAGAACTTGTGGATGCCCTGTGTCTGGAAGTTCCAGGACAGGTCGGATGGGGCTCTGACCATCTTGGTCTAGTGAAAAATGTCTCTGTCAATAGCAGGGGTATTGGAACTAGGTGATCTTTAAGGTACCTTCCAACCCTGGCCATTCTATGGTTCTGTGATTCTGTATTCAAGTAATGGCTTGTCATCTAGAAATTTGTGAAACAACATGCTATTTCATAACAGATGAATCTGTCTGTATATTTTCATTTGGACTTCGATGAAATGTTTTTCCTAATGTTCTCTTTTCTATAGGAATTATTTATTTGATCATTGCTGTTTTTCTTCGTAAGGAAAAGGAAACTAACCCATAACAATGTGATGTCTAGTATATTTTTTCTCTTTACAAATTAAACTACTGGTCTAGTTAAAAGAATTTTACACTGACTTAGGAGCTTAGAATGGAAATTCCAGTTCTCAAATATAACTCATCCCAGTGTGAGAATCTAAAGATTGTTCATTTTAAAAAAGTATCCAAACAGTGGTTTAGTTACAATTAGGGTTGATGTTGGTAATGATGTTGGTATTGATTTTTAATAGTTGCTAAAACAATGGCTGTTCTATCATCTGTTTTCAACTAGTTTGATACACCCAACCAGTTCTCAGAATAAACACTAAAATATAGCAGTAAAATAATTCTCTCAGTCTGTTTTCATAAACTCACAATCTTGTGATGTTACATGGTCATTCTCAAGTACTCATGGTCATGTGAAAGCTCTGTGTTTTGAAGGCTCGAATAATACTTGGCACCACAAATCTGTTAGAAATCAGTCAAGGACAAGAATGAACACAGTCATGTGTTCAACAACATAACTCATTTTAACAACAACACAAAGCTGGTGAGCACTATTCTTACATGTTATTTAAGCAATAGAAAGAAATAGGACTTGATATAATAGGGAGGACAGAATCACAGAATACTTTGCTGGCACCTTGTCTTATAACACTCAAGTGAAGGAGATGTCTCTGTCTCTTTTTAACCACAGAACTGTCCATGTGCACATAATTGTTTCATGTCAAGGTTAATGAGAAAAAAAATCACATTTAAATTTTGCATTCAGACAATAAATCTGTCAGGATCCAAGAAGTCTCAGGTTTCCTGAGTCTACTGGTGAAAAGTAAGAGATGCAAAAGGTTTTCTTCAGTCACTGATCAAATTAGGCTTTTAACCTTGACATAAACTGTGGAACCTCAGACTTAAACCCTTCCTCAGACTAAAGCTGTAGTTTGACTAAAGCAGATGTTTGATCTTAAGTACAGAACAGGATAAATGGCTTTAATTCAGGCTAGACTGAACTGCTGGAAAAACATCAAAACTTGATCTGCGTATAGCAGAAAATTTAAGAAAATCCTGTGTGTGTAGTTATGATGACTAGATGCACTCAAACTGTGACCTTGTAACCTACTACAGCAGGTATAAAATGATACTGCATTTGAAAGAGGTGCTTTTGTACTCCCATTTCCCATTCCCATCCTCATGCTGTCTCCTTGTGCCTCCCACAAGCATGAATGTTATCAGCTGGTAACCTACTTGAACAACCAAGTCAGAAAACATAGAAAAAAGAAAATTAAGTTTTGGGTCCAAAGTTGTCTTCACCATATAGTCTAGAGTGGGATTGGTTTCTGTGTGAAAGAGAAGATTCAAGAGGATAAATAAATTTGATAAATACAAAGAAAAAATTTCTTCTTTCTTTCTTCATTGTTCTCATACAGTTATGTCCCTAAGTTAATTTTAGATATCTCTATGGATTTGATCATTTCATGCAGGAACAGCAGGAGAATTAGTTACTTACTTTTGAGCTAGGGTTTGAAGATATTTCAGTCTAGCTTACTGGTGTTGTTTGCTTTCCTTCTGATTCTTAGTAATCCTTCTAGGGGACATACAAATGTTTTACATACTTATTGCTGGAAATACACTTCTGAGCTCCATGGTGCCAGAGCCATTGGGTCTGTCCCACTTGCAACTTCCTCTGCAAATTCCATCTCAGCTTTCAAAGAACAGCTTAGAATGTGAAAGCAAACACTCCCTGAGGAAGGAAAAGGCAATTTTTAGCCTCCTGTGTCAATCTTCATGGAAATATTTTTCTAATAATAAAGAAAATAATAATAATAATAAAAGCATTAGGGATCTTTTCTGGCTTGGAGGGGTTTTGTACTGATGCAAAAATGAGGGAGTGCATCAGTCCTCCAACAAGCTCCCAGATGGAACTCACACTGTGGTAGGGCTTGAAGGGGTATTGTGGAATTTCTTAGGAGGAAATTAATAAATTGTTAAATTTACACATGATACCTGGCTGCTACCTAGAAATTACATTGTCACCTTAGTCTATTGGGAAACATTTGACACTAGGCAAAGGGATAAAAATTGCAAAATATACTCACCAAACTCAGAGCAATTTTTTTAACTAACACTTTATTTTTTGCATTTTCAATCTTTGCAAGTGTCAAGGTTATTCTTTCCATTTGACACTTCCTTCAGGAGATATAACAGCTATGTAGGTCATCTTATGGATCTGTCAGCAGTGAGAAGCAGTGTGCATCTGCTGGCTGTTCTGGTGTGCAATGGGTGTGCTTACCTGTTCCTTGGAGATGTTCTACTTCTGTGCAAAATTGAATTTTGTTATTTGTGTTGTCCATTGTGTTAGTAAATATCTGCCTCAAGTTGAAAACAGCAATGAAATATTTTCTCCCTTAAAACTAAAGTTTTGGATTATGTCATGAATTGGTTACTAAAGAGAGAGCCTCTCTTTCTTATGCATCTTTCCGGTATTCCCTCAGTCTACCATTATTTAGTTTTTTTTCTTTTTGGAGTAGTATGACCATATGCTACTGATAAAGAATTTTTAATTGCCACTTTGTGCTTCATCCCTCTTGCAGTTATCAAGTAATTATAAATCTTGCATTTTTAGTCCACAATAACCACACAAGATAAACTCTGAGTTACTTCAGAGATTCAGAGTTTAAATAATCTTTTATAAGTTTTTTTTATAAGTGAGATTATTTTATGATGATTGTTTATGGCTTCAATCAAAATTTGCCTTTGTCCAACAATTCTCTTATCCTGGTAGGGTGATTTTGAAGCATGCTCTTGGGGCACAGCATGGTGATGAATGAACCTATGAGAGCAGAGGTTTATTTCGTTCATACCCTTACTTGCATTTCACTTATTCCTAAGTTATTGAAGCACCTGTATTACTGAGGTGAGATTTTTTTTAAAGATGGAGAAAAAAGGCCTATGACCTTGAAAAGTCACAAATATGAAAAAGTGCATGCTGTTTCTCTGCTGTGCTCTGTTGAGCCAGTACAAACAGCCTTAGGCATTTCTACCACAGAGAATTGTCCCTATGTGCTTTCCCATGCAAATGGAAGGTAAAAACACATTGCAAAGACTCAGTCATTCTAAAAATGTTCAGTACTGCATCAGTTTTATAAGACAATGTGAAAGGGGAGGGTATCAGAGCAATAACTTTGAACATTAGATCATTATATCATTACAGATCACAGAATGGTTCCAATTCCCCTGCCATGAACAGGGAAGACAACTTTCACTAAACAAGCCCCATCCAGCCTGGCCTTGAACACTTTCAGGGATGGAGCATCCACAAATTTTCTGGGCAACCCATTCTAGGCTCTCACCACTCCCACAGAAAATAATTTCTTTCTAATATCTGATCTAAATCTACTTTCTTTCAGTTTAAAACCAAAGCTATCCTAGACTGCATGAAAAGCAGTGTGGCCAGCTCTCTCTCTCTGCCCTTGTGAGACCCCACCTGGAGTCTGTGTCAGCTCTGGTGCCCCCAGCACAAGAAAGACATAGACCTGTTAGAATGAATCCAGAAGACAAAAAAGATGATCAGGGGGCTGGAACAGCTCTCCTATGAAGACAGGCTGAGAGAGTTGGGGTTGTTCAGCCTGGAGAAGAGAAGGCTCTAGGGAGACCTTATTGTGGTGTTTCAGTATTTAAAGAGGGCTTACAAGAATGAGGTATACAAAGCTGTTAGCAGGGTCTAACAATAATGGTAAAGCAATAGTTAATGGTTTTAAACTAAAAGGGTATATATTTATGCTAGACATAAGGAAGACATTTTTTAGAATGAGGGTTGTGAAACAGTGATACAGGGTGCCCAGAGAGGCAGTAGCCCCATGTATGGAAACATTCAGGGCCAGGTTGGTCTGGGTTCTAAGTAATCTGATTTTGTTGAAGATGATCCTGCTCATTGCAGTGAGGGTTGGGTTAGGTGGCCCTTCCAACCCAAACCCTTCTATAATTCTATGATTCTATGAACCCCCCTGAAAATCCCTCCTGCTGTTTTGAGTTGGTTAATGCTTATGCTATATAGCTTGTGCTATATGCTTGAGCTCCTGCAATCTGGGATTGGGATTTATCTACTGGTGAATGTTATAGTTGCATGAATTATTGGAATACCTCTGCAACATGCAACTCTTCTATGGTGACAAGAAATGCTTGAGAGGAACTGGTGTCATTGCCAAGATCCCTGTCCAGCCAGCAGAGGTTGGCATTCCTTTGTTGTTTCATGTTGCCCTATGAGTCAGCTCTGCTGCTAACAATTTCCTGTCTGCCATCCAGCATAAACGGAGAAATTTGTATTCTCAGAGAAAAAGAATTATACACATATTTTCCCTGCAGCAGAAGAGGCAGGTAATGCTTATGAGCACCAAATAAGTGCAGCTTTTTTTAATATAAGAGCCAAATTTAAGTACTTTGTGGTAGGAAATGTGTAAGCCCCATGCACTGTTCTGCTACAGATAACTGTTTCCAGTAAAGACCTGGTTCCAGTGCCTGTGTTTTGTGGGGAGAAAGAAGCATGCAGCCTCTATGTGTCTGTTATAATTCACAGATATTTGCTGGTGGGCAGTGCTAGAAAGAGAGTGAGTCTATATAAACAGGATTGCATAGAAAAGTATTCACACTGAAATTCCCTGTGCCTGGGAAATTCAGTCCTGCAACAGCTGTAAGAAACTTTAGTTTGCACAGTCTCACCACTCAGCCTTCTTTCCTCAGTGGACACAAACTAAATCCATGTGCAAGCCAAAACCTGTAGGAATATAGTCAACCTGCCTTTGATCACACGCTGAGCAGCATGGACTATGTTTAAAAATGCAATATACAGAAACAAAGACTTAATATCAACATGGTTCCACAGAGGACTAGAGAGAGGCCTTTGAAAATGCTGTGGCAACAGGATATATTAAATCATATGCAACCATCTCTCAGCATCTTAATCCTCTGAAGTTTAAGAATTCCATCTACAGATTCATATGCAAAATTAAGAGCAAGTGATAGAAATCACCCCTCCAATGGTAATGGAGTATTTCATCATGAATAAAGAGGACCCTCACAATCAATCTCTCATTGTATACAGGAAGCTTTATGAGATAGTGCAGTTAGTAAAAGAATAATCCTTCAAAAGTATGAGGAAACCCAGGTACTCCTTTGATAGGTAAGGATAGTAATTTATGGCTCATTTTTATATGGTCTTTTTATTGCAACAGCAACATTAAGACCTACAGAACATTGCAAAATTTACAAAGTTAATATTTGTCCAACGTTGATTCCTGAAATTGCAGTTGCATAATTCAGATGTTGGTACACGTGGGTTTTATCGACAGCTTCTTACTATGAGGTGAATGTGAAATGAGGTTCTCAGGCGCATTGTAAAATGAAATACTGAAGTCTGCAACTCTTTTCAGTAATCTGTAATACTGGAGTTCAGTTTCACTTGGTTGTACTTACATTCCAAAATTTGACTCTTAATACTCAACTGGTCTGTTAAATTTTATTTACAAGTATAGATTCATAGAAAAAAATTGAAAACAATCAATTGATTTTTTATGTCATCTAGTCCAACTTCCTGCTCAAACAAAGTCTAGTTTCAAAGTTTAGATCAGGTTGTTCAGGGCTTTGTCCATCTAAATTTCTAAAATCTGCAGGAATGGAAACCTATTCATGGGCTCAATCATGTTCCTTGAGGAGAAAGTTTTTTCTTAGCAAGACCAAGTTTAACTTGCACTAGCTTGTGTCCTTTTCCTGTGCTCCTCTGAGATGTTGGTCTTCATCTTCCCTTTAGTGTCCCTCTCTATTGTAGGAAAGAGCAATTAAACTTTCCCAGATTTGCTCTTCTCTGTCAGCTTCCCCATACATTATGGTCCCTGTCCCTTGAGCACTTCAGCATCCTCAACTTTATTTTCTCCTACTCCTGAGTTATAGGTCTTACCAATGCATAAAAATGCTGATCCTGAAGACTACAACTTACAAAAAAATCTCTTTTGATGTCAAATAAGCTTCTCTTAAGTGACTTTTTTTACTGCTTCTGAATTTTGATGTTATGTATGAGACACCTTCCTTTTCTGCTCTGTTATTGCATGAGGTGCTGAAGACAGGAAAGCTATGATCTGTAATGTAAAACATACTAGAGAGAAACAGAGCTAAATTACTCTTTTGCACCCATAGAAATTGCCATGTTTTAATTCTTAAAATACTTGCGAACAACTTTGATCTTTAGAATACCTAAGGATTGTGTCATTGTTATGTAAATCTTAGACTAGTTCTCATGTTCTTTACTAAAATGAATAATCCCATTTCAGTTGCATGTCTCTGCTTCTTATGGTGGTTTTTTGTGGTTTTTTTTTTTTTTTTGTTTTTTTTTTTTTTTTTGTTGGTTTTTTTTTTTTTTTGAACAGCTGGGTTGGACAGACAGTGCTCAAAGATACTCCTATCTTATAATATCAAGCAAGGAGTTTTACTTTTTGTCCCCAAAGAGAACCTCATATGGCATTTTCCTTGCATGGGATATATATTTTATTTATTGTTATCCAGAAAATATTTTTAGAGCTATTCTGAACCTTTCCTTTTGTGCTCTTTCTCTCCCCAAATATTTTCCTTCTGTTTCCTTCTGAATTCTGCTGGATTCTGTAAAATTAATCCAGCCAAGGATTCATATCCTCAGTAAAAAGGGACCACTGTGATCAGTTTATCAGTCTGCTAGTTGCTGTCACTAATCTTAAAGAAACTGGCATTGCAGACTGAGAGCTACAATCCCTTGGCATCATAAATGTGTCCTGTCTTTCAGTGAGATATGTGAAATACATAACAACAGCCAAAAGTGAAACCTTGTCTGGATCTAGCTGAGACACCTTTACTTGAGAAATCTGTTTGATTTCTCACATGACAAGGAGTGAAAGATAATTTTTTTACACATTTATGTTAAATTTTTCCTAGTAGATGCAAAAGGAAAGATTTTTGCCTCTAGCTGCAAGTAGGAGTGAAGATGCCTGCTTTACCAGCTGTTCTACTTAAACAACAATTATCCAAGCAATAAGCTCTTCCTTTAACCTTTATTTCAGGGTACAGAAAATTATTTCTATATAAACTATGGTGATGATCTTTCAGCTCTCTTTTTATGGTCTCCTGATTATTCCTTCACCATGGAAGAAAGCAGTCTCAGATTCTTCCTTATCTATTTTAAGCCTCAGCCTTTCAGTGACTGCTTTTTTCTTGAGGGACAGCAATGGCTGGATGAGCTTTCATCCTATAATAGACACATTTCTCGCTGGTTCTATTATAAATTTTGTCATTTCCCATTTATTATTTTGCTTTCACACACTCCCCTATAGGGATACGGTTACAATCATAAACACTCTGGTTTATCAAGTAACTTTCTATTTTCTGGTGGGTTTTTTGGGGGTTATTTTTTTGTGTTTTTTTTTTTTTTCCCTTTTTGTGCGTATGCCTGTAAAACAGTGAATACATGGCTGTGTGCACTCTGTGTTTCAGGCTGAATATTGCTGAGCAATAAAAGACTGAGGAATTACTCCTCTTAGTAACTCCTCAACAGAAGCTATGGGGTCTTTAAATAAATCTATTTGGCTTAATATGTTGTTGTCATTTTACTCGTGTTGTCCGCACTTTGCAGATCTTTACATGGTTATGTAAAGTAATGCTTGTCTCTGTTTTGTTTCTAAATGAGAGGAAAGTCTCTCCCCTCCCAGTATTGTGGTTTCTCTGAAATGTGCATATACTTTGTCCATAGTTCACATTCTGTATCTACTCAGGATCATGCAATTTCTTCTGGGTGGCACAATCTTTTAACCATGTCCTAACTTAACTCTGAGCTGGCTTTTCTTGACCCACTTATAGTCATAACTTAGACTGTGTTACAGACTTATTTGCCGCAAACAATACCACAATTTGCTGTTCAGTCTTTTATTATTTATGGGGATTAATTTTTTTCTTCTTTAAAATAACAAAACAAACTTTCATTTTTATGTGGGCTCAAAAATGACTGCATTTGCTGGATGTAGATTAGTAAAAGTTCAAATCACCATAGAATGGTCATTCACATAAGTAAATTTAACCAGGCCCTGATACAACCCTGTGAATTGCTGAGCAGCTTCACTTTTCTTGCAGATATCCTCTGACATTTCAACCAGCTGTTTTAGCAAGGTCTGGACAAATTCCATTCATCTACATGTTGCTGAACACTGAATGCTCCATCTGAGCTCAGTGCTCCTGAAGAGTTGACACAAAGAACAATTATCCTGTGAAATCCAACTATTCTGATTGTGATTTCAATATCTCACCCATGATGCAGTTCTTAAAACTCTAGTTTGGTTTTAGAGGGTGAGAAGTAGACCTAAAACAGCATAGGATATCCAAATTGCAAAATTCCCAGACATTTCAAGGTATGTGTTTTTAGAAGAAAGACGGAGTTTTCTGTCCATTCACTGATGTCACTAATAGTGTTAGTCAGCTTTTCTCACTTGTACAAAGCTGTCATTACAGTGACAGTAATAAAGGGTGCAGTATTACCTCCTCCAGCCATTAGGTTGTTTCACCACTTTACCTGAATATTGTAAAACAGTTTTCGTGAGAAAGAGTCTGACCCTTGGAAAGCAACACACATGAAAAAGCAAAATATTTTCAATCACAGCTGGCTTGCAGGTCCAGAAAGATAATTCTGTCCTGCAAGATGTACAATACACACCAGGCAAATGTTCAGCAAGCACACAATTTCTTGGTAAATAAATGGTATTCAGTTCTCTCCGTGAGCTTGATAAATGTTTTATTTGAGTGGCAAGGTGTGAGAGGGGCAGGAGCTGACACATCAACATGTACATAAAACATTTGTCAGACATCTCCAGAGATTCTGAGTAGTACTGTTCAGTAAAGGAGCAGTCTGGGCCAAGTTATCAATATTATTAATGCCATAAACTGGACTGGACTGATGACACTGCTGTTTATATAATTCTAAATGATTTTTGACTGGTGTATGTGAGCCTTAATTTTGTTTATTGCTCTTTCATGTCTTTAAAACTTGTGTTTGTTTTTCCACCTAACACTGTTATACTGTTGGAAATTAGATTAGTGGTATCAAGAGCGCAGTTTACTCTTCTTCCTACATGCATTTTGTCCTTATAAGACATTTCTAGAAAGAAAATTTTCTGAAGGGGCTTATAATGTGCTTGACAAAGCAGCTTTCAGTGGAACAGAATGATGAGTCTACAGGCTGTAGTCACAATCTGGTTACTTTTGGATAATGTGGGTTATAACAGAAAACATAAAATGCACCAATAAAGTCACTGCTAACTTTCATTTTTATTTTTAAACTTTCTTGTAACGTTTTACAGACAGTAATTGTGTTTTGCAAAGTTGCTCTGTCCTGTTTCAAACAACACTTCTTAAAACCTGTGATTTACATCTGTTAACATGTCTACATATACACAAATCTGAGTTTTTTTCACTCTCCATTTTAAAGAGTAGATGAATACATCAGGTCAAAAAGATATATGTAGTGCTAATCTTAGATATTTCAAATACACTTTCTTAAATGGTTAGCATTTCTTAAATGGTTAGAAAAGCTCAGAGTTCTTGTGTTTTGCAGATCATGTCACAAGCTTTCATGAGCATATTCATCTGGGACAAATTAGAACCAAAAGAATTTCCCGCAAAACGTATATCCTTACTAGACTTCTTAAATTAAAGTTATATTATTCTATGAGTGTTGTTCCTCTTTCTCTGGACAGCATGTAAAACAAATTGAGCTGCTGCTGTAAGCATTGCAGTGTGGGCAGGTGCACCAAGGTCCTCCAGCTAACTTCTGTGAGGAAACCTATTTTGGACCATCTGTTTTAGGCTGGCCACATCCAACTCTTATGTATGCAAGAGATTTATCTTACATTAATCTGGTTGTTCAGATGCAGGTATTGAGGAAGCAGACCATAGGACTGTGTTGATTTCCATGCAGCATAGGTGCATGGAAGGTCTGGTCCAAGATATGGAAAGGCTTCTCCAGCTGGCCAGGACAATGGGGCATCAGTGAGGGCTTGTGAAGCCCACTTTTGGCCTGTATCTCTAGGTTTGTAGGGAAGGGGTAGGGTGGGTGGGAGAGAAATTCTGTCGTGCCAGAGAAAGCACCTACTGTGAAGGGGGGTAGCCCTGCCCTTGCTGCTTCATGCTGCAACAGTCAGGAAATGTGATATTGCCCTGCTGAAAGCCAGCACAGATGGCAGTGGCTGTTTATGCACTTTACAGCAGCAGAGAAAAGCAGAAGGGAGGGCATTAGCAATGGTAACTATTATGCAACTGGTAATTCAATTAACTGACTCTTGGGACCCTTTCAGATTTCCATAGTGTAGTTCATGTAGTTTTAATTGAAGATATCCATATGTGAGGCTAGATTTGGATCATAAGGGTTTGTGTATGTTTTGATGTTCCTGTTTCTAGGGTGGAATGGGTAACTAAATTAATACTCTACTTATCTGTCACTTACATAAAATACTACATAATATCCCAGGCCAGTTCCTGTTAAAAACAGATTATTCTTCTTATGCTGCATTTTATCTGCAAAGGTACACTGATTAAAGCTCTTATGTCTTTAGTACAACATCACACTACTGTGCAGCCTTATGACAAGGTGCCATTTTAGTGGTAGTTCCAGAGACAAATTTTTACGAAAAGTTTACCTGTCTTCAGCCTGCTTGAGTTGGTTTTGGTAGAAAGACCAGAAAAATGTAGTTGCAACTGTTATGAAAAAACATCTTTTAGGCAAGTTGCATAGCTGTGAATTCAGTAAGTTTATTATATATGCTTGCACCTATGTACAGATCAAGAGACTCACCAAAGAAATGTGATCTAGTTTGTTCTAAGGGATGCATTTGAAAGGATAGTTTTTAAAATCTTGATGACAAATATTCATAAATGCATACTGCTTTGTCATAACCTTTCTTTTGAAAAGGCCAGAGTGCTAAGATACTGAGAAGATATGTATCCCATTCTTGGACATAGTAACAATTGAGATCTTTGTACCAGGCTGAGATTCTGTGATTATGATTAACCAACCCCCTTTTGTGTCTTTTTGTATTTGCATTACAATACTGCCTGTGATTATTTAATCATATGCTGTATTATCCACATAAATCCTTGTCTTGTGGTAGTATAGTACAGACTTTTTTTGGAGATGAACCAAAGATTTTTGTTAAAAAGCTTGATGACTCCAACTTCTACCTAATTTGCTGCAGACACTAAAAAGGAGTGGACAAGTAAAACTTTGAATATGGACTTGGCAATACGATTTGTTTCCCATATGTTTTCAGGACATAAGCAGAAGTTTTGGACCTCATTATTATTATTATTATTATTATTATTATTATTATTATTATTATTATTATTATTATTCAGGAAAAAAGAAAAACAAGAAAAGATATTTCATGTCCTCTTACCAAATATATTTAGTTTTTTCTTCCTCATATAGGAGAATTTCAAAAGAAGACAACTATTTGAAATCAAGGGTTAAAGTGCTTATACTAGAAGGCTGCTTTACTTTAATGTGATGCAGTATACACTAATATTTTGTGAAGGTGCATTCTGTTTAATCTCCTCTTACAATCCTCTCTCTTAATCCCTTCATACTCTCTTCACTCTAAGACTGTATTTTCTGCCAAATTTTCTATTCTCTGAAGGATGACCCAGACCCCATAAGAGAACAGAATTTAAAAAAAAGATTTTTTTTAATGGTCAAAGCATTAGATTGTCAAGGACAATGTTCTTGTTGCTTCCATATTATTTCTATGTAATGGTAGGCCTGTTACCTAAAGTTTTCAAAGATGATTGCTAATACTAAACTCTTCATCTTTTGATTATCCAGCAATCCACACCTGCTCTCTGACAACCAGTAGTTCTGACCAGCCGTCTCTGTTATTGGGAACTCTCCTTTACGTGTACAAAGTAACCTCAAATTCTAATTACTTCATTAAGTCTCAAGTCTTCTCTAACTGAGCATCCTCAGTTTATGACATCTTTGAGACTTTCAATTTTAAACTTTGAATTTCAGTACAAAAAAAAAAAAGAGTATGTATCCTGTTCTGTGTGAGGAGAAATATATTTTAGAAGAATACTGTGGAAATTAATGTTGACAAAGAATGGACATTCAAGTCATCAAAATTCTGTATCTAAATCATAAGACCCCAAAATGTTTCCCAGCTTCAGGTCTGGCAAAAAAAAAAAAAAAAAATCTGAACCAACCCCACTAACCCCACTGCTTCATAAACCTCCAATGAGAGGAAAAACAAACATTTGTCCTTAAAGAAAATATCTTATGCCCCAAGAAGATACCTAGTTTGGTTAATCAGAAAGCTAGCACAGTGAGTTATGGACACAGTCAAAGCTTATGCAGAAGAAAATAAGCATTTCAATCCTATGATGGGCCTTGCAATTTTATCCTGGACCCTTAGAAGGTGGTGTGAGTATAAGTGTTATTTTCCTGAAAGTGTGCTGGAAAGATTTCTTGTTTTGCAAAAGAGTGAAAACTCCTTTAAGCATATCTTGAGGACTTAAAACATAATTACCTCAGAGGCTGGGGACCCAAAGGGACTGAGATGTGTGAGGAGTGTTGGCGGTCCTGCTTCACCATGATGGAGGCACCTCCATCATGAATATCCAAGGCTTATGGAGCTACTTGGTGGCACAAAGACTGCTCATAAAACCTCACTGTGTCAGTAAGGGTGTTTGCTGACCACCTGTGTGACCTGAGTGCTTACATCCTACATTTGGGGGGGGATTTATTTCAATTACAGGTGACAAAATGCTGAAAGCAATATTGGAGATAAGACTGTAGTTGTACATGCTCGTTATTTTTGTATGTGAGAAATGGGCATGTTCTTCAAGTGTAAGGTCCAACTGGCCTGTTTTTGATGCTTACATTACTGGTACTATGTTGACCTGAAGAAGGGCAAATGCATATTTTCTTACCTTGTTTTAATATTCAGATTGAAGATTATTCTTTGAGACCATTGAAGGAAAGACCAGAAAGAAATCACTACTGTTCTGTATTTGCAGGGAGGACACAAAGCAGTGAATGCAGCTATAAGATAAATAAATGAGGAAGAGGGAAGCTGGACTGGTATTCATTTAATGAGAGCCCTCTGACTTTTCTCTTTCTTTTATGTAGTTAGTCCTAGTTGTAGCAAGATAAAGTGGTTTGGATGCCTGTAATTACTACTAGCTGTATTTTTCTCTAGAAGATGTTCAACTATGTGTCATTTGATCTTTGTTGTCTCTTGTCAAGGACAATACTTATTCGAATAAGTGTGTAAGGATATAATTTCTGATATTTTATGGGCATCAATATAAAAATAAAAAGTAGTAGCTCTAAGTAGTAGCTCAGGGAGTTATTGTTAAATTCAACACAAACTGAAACTCAGATTTTTTAAATTTTTATCAATAAACAGTGAATGAGCACAGAAAGTTTTTATTAAGACTGTATAATGATAGCTTCTCTCCAAAACCAGCATAGACAAATAGAATTGACTGTACTACTTGAAAAAGAAATTATTCTGAGCTTTTTTCCCATTGTTAAATCCATGTTAGTAAATTGATTCTATAAATGTCACAGATGTGCTGCTGGTTCTGAGATTTGGTGTTAGTTTCATATGTTGATATGTCGACATACAGATATATAGGTATATGAAGCTAAGAAGTAATGGTACTACATCACTTGTAGATGTGACAATGTCTTACAGATAGAATTTTGAATTTCAGATACAAACAAAGTGGTTGTTTCCCGAGGCTTTCTTGCTTGTGAGATGGAGCAGTCAAAAGGGTAGAGAGGAAAGGAGGAGTAAAGATTATATGTAGGTGATTCCTCTCTTACCTCTTTAATCTAATATCTTGTTCTTTCTGGTGTTCTCCCCTCTCTTCAGAGTTTTTAACCATTAACCACTAGCTGCAACCGATACATAACAAGTCTCTAGACAGCGCACAGTGCTGGAGACTACAGTGTTTGGATATTCTGCAGGTGCAGTTTTCATTTCTACTTTCTGAGATCGGTGACCGATGTCAGGTGTCTAATCAGTCAAGGCTCATGTTTCTTGTGGTCTCCTTCCTTCCCAGTGTTAGCCACTCTTACTGATCATTGTTTTGATGTGAGAACTCTTTGAGTCCAGTGTGATGAAGTCAAGGAGCAGGAAAAGCAGCACTCTGATTCTGATGCAAATATATTTTAGTCCTACCGCTTTGATTTCTTATTTTTGCCACTCAAAATCCTCAGAGAGGACCATAAATAATGGCTATTAGAAACTTTCGATTTTAAAGGCCACATACACAAATGTTAGAACCTATTGAATAGCTAAGTGGATCTTATCATGAGGCTATTGCACGTAAAGTCACGAGTACCATTCTTCTGGTGCCTTTTCTTAAATTTAAATAACAATAACATGTAGTACTTAATCAATCATCACATGTTAATCTGTCTTGAGTCTACCTGCTGAATCAGTGTTGGGGGCAAGGATACCTCCATCTTCAGTGGTGGTGTAAGTGCCTGTGGTATGCATAAAAGCACATAATCTTGTGAAAATGTATGAAGTTATATCCTCTTGATCACCTAAGCAGGTTTTCTGGCTGTTGTAACAAAAAGTCCTTACATTTCTTCTGAATTATGGTACAGATGCCAAAGCACTATTTTGGATCTCACTGCAGGATCAAAGAGGATCACTGAAACCAAATCAATTTAGAATGCCAGGCCAGAATATCTCACCATCATCTTACATACATTTTTCATGAAACTTGGAAAACAGTACTTACTGGAGCTTATAACATTTGTGTGAGCAAAATATTTAGTTTTTAATGAAGATATCAGGTGATATCCAGTCTGCGATATTAGTGAAGTGTTCTAAATTATAATATCCTTATTGCCAATTATAATTTATTTTTAGACTCTATTTTTTTAAACTTATCTTCTTTTGTGATGGCTTATGTTATCTTTTGTTTTCCTTCTTAGCATAGGCATTTAAATTTGCAAAAAATATGTGATACTATGTGCAAACTGTTACCAGGTTGGCCCCTTAACTTTATAAATAAACCAAAGAATTTTCATTAACTACTCATGGTAAAACCTAAAATTATCCATTGTGTCAATTTTCAATTTATCCCAGGCATTCCAGCAAGAGGATGAGATGATATAGTCTTAACCTTTGACAGGAGAGGTTTAGGAAGAAGCTCTTCACAGAAATGGTGATAGGGAACTGCCCAGGGAGGTGGTGGAGTCACTGTCCCTGGAGGTGTTTAAGCAAAGACTGGTCTAGGTAACATGGTGGTGTTAGGACATAGGTTGGACTTAATGATCTCAAAGGTCTTTTCCAACCTAAATGATTCTCTGATTCTATGAGTTGCAATCTTTTTTGCTCAGAGTTACTGTTTTACACTGATAAGCTCACTATAATGATCTGAGGTTTACTTTGTTGAAAATCTAGGATAGACATCTTGCAAAAGTGTACTATTAAATTTCTTACAAGATTATTCTTGGAAGGGTTAGTTTCAAAATCTTCATTGCTGTCTTGCTGTTACTAGTAGTTTAAATGTACCTACTTGCATATATTCCACTCTGTGGAAACAAAAACCTAAATTTCTGTGTCAGTGAATAAATCTTCCCTTAAAAAAATAAAATTGCCAAATGCTGTGGCAAAAAATATGAGAAATTCAGAAATTTTAAGTGTTTAGAAGCAAGAGAGGTGGACTGCTGTTTACAAGTCTTACTCAGTATCATATCGTAAGTTAAATATAGGCATGCTGCATCCCAAGAGAGACAGATGACTCTGAGTTAACGCTAAGCCTTAATCCACTCATAACAGTCTGACCTTGATCAAGATTTTTGAGGTGGGAGAGAGGGACAGGGGATAGAATAAAAACGAGATTTTACAGGATAATGCAATGGGTAAAGAATAAAAAGGCTGTACTTGTCAGTGCTGCATTCTGTAATATGCTCACGTTCTTCTGGATTCTGAATCCTTTGCTGCAAAAAAAAATATGAAACACAGTAAACCTCTGCATTTAGCCATCTCATTTTCATGCAATGTAAGTTTGAAGCAAGTAAAACAAATGGATCTTAGCAGTCATAGCCTTTGAGGGTAGTTTTCACTCCCCTTGCTTTAAATAAGAAAAATGTCTTAGGAAGAAGAAAACTTTTTTCCTTTAAGAGAGAGACTTCCTTAACTGAGCAATAGATATTAGAAAAGTCAGCTGCAAGAACTCAGTATCATGAATCTAATGTTCTGTTTCCTGTAAATTCAGGCATGTGTCAATTCAGGCATTTTGTATCAAGATTAATTCACATATGGAACTTCTGAGAAATAATTATTTTTCCATTTGTTCAGGCAGGTCAGCTCCATGGCTGTTAGCTCACAGTTATCATTTGTAATCTGAGGTAAGTTTTTCTCACCATTCCAGACCATTTTTTTATTGACCTTTAAGGCAACAAAATAATTAATAACACCAGTGTTGTTCTGTAACTTTGAATTCACTACATTAACAAACTCATGGTATTTACAAGGCCACCAACCCATCCATTAAGTCTGACCATGCTCTTTTGGAATCAATAGCAAAAATCCTAATAGTCTCCACTGACTGTGTGCAGACACTGGAAATTACTTTTATTTGCAGAATCACAAAGTAGCAGAGGTCGAAAGGGGCCTGAGGAGATCATCTATCCCACTATTGCTGCTCAGAACACAGGATGCCCAGAATCATATTCATTTGGGTATTGACTGTCTCCAAGGATGGAGAATTCACTGCATCCCTGGGTAACCTATTCTATTACTCAACCCTGCTCACAATCAAAAAGGTTTTTTTTGTGCTCAGATATAATATTCTGTCTTTTGACTTGTGCTCATTACCTCTTAGTGGATGAAAAGCTAGACATGAGCCAACAATGTACACCCACATCTCAGAAATTCAACTGTATCCTGAGCTACAACAAAGGAATGCCCAGCAGGTTGAGGAAGGAGATTCTCCCTCACTATTTCACTTTTGTGAGATCCCACCTGGAGGACTTCATCCAGTTCTGGGATCCCCAGCACAGGAGAGACATGGACCTGTTGGAGTGGGTCCAGAGAACAAAAATGATCAGAGGGATGGAACACCCCTCCTATGTAGAAAGGTTGAGAGAGCTGGAGATGTTTAGATTAGATATAAGGGGGAAAAAATTTACTATGAGAGTGGCAGAACAATGGAACAGGTTTTCCAGAGAAGTTGTAGATGCCCTTTTATGGCGTCACACTGTTTCTCCCGGCTCCGGGCAGCTCCAGCGCCTTTCGGTGCTCCTCCTTCCGGAGCTCGGGTTCGCCACTTCTCTTCACTGCGGCTGGCATGCCGGTCGGGGTCTGCCGGGTTCTATTGCCCGTGCTAGGGTCCGAGGCAAAGAGGGAAGGAATTGTCCAGATCACCCACGAGGGAAAGCGGGAAGGCTTTATTGTCACAGAGAGCTGCAGTGGGGGGGTTGCGACCTGCACTTCCCATGCCACGTGGGGGAAATGGCGCTGGGGCCGGGGAGACGTGGGGTTTTATCAGGGGCAGGGCGAGGGGAGCAGGAACACCCCCCGGCCAATGGGGCACACGCTGTGGCAGTGACATCGATTACAGTGACCAACGGGGGCACGGCAGGGGCGGACACAGAGCCCCGGGGTGAATGGGACCGCGGGATCGGGGTGACCGACACTGAACTCCCGGGACGGGACAGGGGAGTGGTTACAGGAATGGTGGCGGGTACGCTCCAATGGCAGGCAGCAAGGGGGGAGACACGGGGGGCGCACAGGGGTACACAGGACTCGGCTAACTAACATAAATAAGAACCCCTAATCTGAACCCAAACCCGGGATGCAAACCTTTCCCTGTAAACACTGACGGTCAGTTTGGACAGGACTCTGAGCAACCTGATCAGGTTGGAGATGTTCCTGCTCATTGCAGGAGGCTTGGACTAGATGAGGGACCCTTCATGGGTCCCTTTCATGGGTCCTTCCAACCCAAACTGTTCTACAATTCTATGATGTTATTAATTCTATGATTCTCTTTTCCTGGTGACCACTGAGGAAAGTCTGTCTCTGTCTCTTATATACCCACCATCTTGTATTTGTGCACAGGGATAAGATCCCCCTAAACTTTCCCTTCTCCAGGCTAAACAGTTCCATCTCTTAACCTCTTCCCATATGAGAGGTATTACAGTCTCTTAAACATCCTTCTGGCCCTGTGCTGAGCTCACTCACTCACTGCAGTATCTCTTTGTCTTTTGTAGTGGGAAGCCCAGAATCTGTGCCTCGCTAGTATTAAATAGAGGAGAAGGGGCTTTGCCAGGAAGGTACACTGCTCTCTCAGGATTGCCTTGTTAACCTTCAAGACCTTGGGGTCTTTTCTGCCATAATCAACAATAGATTTCAACAGTTTTTAAAAAGAGTCATTTGGAAGTAGGAAAATACAAGATGCTACAACTATACTGGTTATCAACATATTTTCTCCAGTTCAAAATATAAAATAGACTAGAGCTAAGAAATTAATACAATGTTTAAGTTTAATGTTTAGCTTGGACTCTTATTTCATTGTAAATACAAATTGCTTCGTATTTGTTTCAGAACTTGTGTCTACCTATGCCTCTATTTCCAACCTGTAATTAAGTTTGATAGAATTTTTATTGGAAGAAATTACACAAAAGCGTGCTTTCATAAATAAGACAAGATAAGTAATTGGTTTAAAACTATGTAGGTATAAACCATTGCCTGTCAAACACAGACAATATAGATTGCTGCTTGTTAAGAGAGAGAGGGAATGCCTTTGTGGCTCCTCTATCTGATTAAGTTTCATAACACAATCAGGAAAGCTCTTCCACTGGAAATAAAAATTACTTTTTGAACTTAATTACATGTCAATACTAAATGACATAATTTAATTGCTAACAATCTGTAATGACTTCTAACAGAAATCCTAACCCCTTGTAATTTGATAAAAAGTTAATTTGATTCCTTAATTGAATTCTAATTCATCTCTTTGATATACAGCTAGTAATTGCATTGCATAGGACTTGATTTTTTTCTATAATAAATTTCTTTTTCATTTCCCTAAATATATTTTTTCCTGTAAATATTTAAAAGATTTCTTTGGTGTCCTTGGCAGACAGCTATGGTTATTGACTCTGGCTTTTGCCTTACTAGCTCAGAAACAATGGGTTCACTTCAGTGGACATTTAAAATTCATCACATATGAAATTGCTCTGGGGATCCTTTTGATCAACCTGGTTGTGATACCAGGAAGCCTTGAAGCAGGTATAGGATTCTTGTTGGCAAGGTGTGCTTCTGGTTGACTGTTTTCTGGCAAGATTTTTATCACTGCAATATTTTCTATTGGCTCTGTTAGAGGACAGCCCTGTGTGTTGAGGCTACATAATAAGTTGCTGAAGAAGAGAAGTAAAAACAATGAAAAAGAGGAAGGACAGCTATAAAAACGATCACTCTAATATAGTCCAGACTTGTCTACCATAATTTTGAATGCTGGCTTTGATATCATCATAACTGAGGCCTTAGCAAGCAAGGACAGACAAATATGTTCTCAAAACTTTCTTAGGCTGTGAACTAAGAACTTTTCTAAATATATAAAAACAAGGAAGAAAATCCCACGAGGCTTCCTCTATTAACATCATTCCACCTGTTTAAAGAAGAGGAAGAACTATTTCAAAGGAGCTGTTGCAAAAGGGTTGCTATGAATTCAAGATGAAAGGTCCATTTTGTTCTAGGCATTCTGAAAATTATAAATGCTTTTACTTAAAAATAAGTAGACTTGGGTTTTCCAGCTCATTTAGCTCAGTTGGTTGGAGCATGATACTAATGTCAGAGTCATGGGTTTGATCCCCAGGAAGATATTTCACTTAAGAGCTGGACTCGATGATCCTTGTGGATCCCTTGCAACTCAAAATATTCTTTGATTCTGTGATTTATTAGCCAGACTCTTTACACATTTCTCTATTTTCTTCAGGCTCTGATTTGCTTTTCAAATCAAGTGAGACCTGACTTCTAGTTGTACTGCAGTGGATTCCTTATTTTCTTTATTTGGCACAGTCAAAAAATCTTTCTAATATTTAAAATCACTCTGAATTCCCAAGGACATACCTAAGCATGGAGAGTGTTTGAGGGGTAGCTAAATTTTAATACCCACTCTAAGTTATGCAAATCCATATAATCTTTTTGAAATTATTTTCTCTGGTAAAATACCAACCATTATGTACTTTTAACATTTAGCCCTTGAATTCTTCATTTTAGTAGCCACTGTTTTGTTTTACAAAATACTGCTTCACAGATTCTCATACAGATTCCCTACTTTAGTAATCCATCAAGTTTTCCCTATCACAGAAGTAGGCTGTGCATAAGCTCAGCACACAATGCACAGCTTGTGTTTTATTGTACATGTGAACGAGACCCTGTGGAGTCTGAGAGGCTTTAGGTGAAGAAGTGAAACCATATCTTTTTTTTTCTTTGTAGGATCAATGTTTTCAAATTAATCAGAAGACCTCTGTATTGGAAGACATGGAATACATCTGGGCTGGGCCATCAGTCAGTTAGGAGAAAAGAAAAAATGGTTGATAGGAGTATTTTTCCAGTTTGATAGAATTTATCATGTCTTCTCATTACAAAGTCAAATGGAAGTAAACTATTACTAAATTTGAATGCTATTTTCTTATTTTTTAAAATTTTCTGATAAAGTTTAATTTTTAAAAGAATATTTTATTGTATGGCAAAAAATTACAAGTGTTTACAAGAACATCAGAGGATTTAAAAGGCTTTAACAGTTAATTAATTTAACTAGATTTAATAGTTAATTAATTTAACTATTGATTAATATATTTATATACTTGCAAGAGGGCCTCTGGTTGTTGTGGAGTGCTGAATAAAGACCCTCTCCAAAATTAATTTTAATTTTTTAAGAGTGCAGATATCTGTAAAGAATGTACAGATAGTATAAGCAGCTAGAAGAACTAGGGAAGGTAGTAAGAATACTTCAGCTCTTCAGAGGACAAAAGCTTTGGAGAGCAAGAAAATACTTAAAAGATAAAAAGACCAAGTCTTAGGTAGAGTCAACATGTCAGGGAAATGACAACCTGAAGAAATTATGCTGGAAGAGAAGAAAGAAAGAAGTTTCTGCTGGTGTATTTTGTGTAATGAAAGTGAGAGAAGTTAGAAGACAAGGAAATGTGTGTGCATCTCTTTCTTAAAACATTTCCTAGTGAGTCCTTGAAGGTGAGTTTCTAACAGTGACTTTAACAGTCAAATGCAAAATTAATATAGGAACTGATGATAAGTGTAATCTAACCAGGTCTGAAAAACCAAGATCAGTTAATGTACATGAACTTATTTAAAAACAGTTTAGGAGGAAAACTTAATCCTGCAAAAGTTTTCTAGAAAATAATTAAACTAAGGATATTTATTACAAGGGTACAACCAGGACTGCTGGTAAATGATTCAAAGTATCTCAGTGAACACTTCTGCCAGCTCCCTCAGAACCTTAGGATGAATGCCATCCCATCCCATAGACTTGTGGATATCTAAGTGATATAGCAGGTTGCTGATCATTTTCCTTTGGATTACTGGGGCTTCATTCTGATCTACATCCCATCTTCCAACCCAGGGGCCTGAGTACCCAAAGAACTCCTGGTCATACTATTAAAGGCTGTGGCAATGAAAACATTAAGTATCTCTGCCTTTTCATTAGCCTTTGTCACTCTGTTTCTCCATGAATCCAACAAAGCACCAGAACCTCCTTAGTCCTCCTTTTATTGTTAATGCATTTATAAAAATGGTTTAATTGTCTTTTACAGCAGTAAACAGCTTAAGTTCAAGTTGGTCTTTGGTCTTTCTATTTTTTCCCTCTGCATAACCTTCCAACATCCTAAGTTGCCTGCCCCTCCTTCCAAAGATCATAACTCCCCCTTTTTCCTCTGAGAGGCAGTCAAATTCTTCTATTCAGCTGGGCCAGTTTTCTTCCTGATGCCTTGCCTTTTGCCACATAAGGACAGATGCTCCTTTGTGGCAGCACATTTCTCTCTCTCTCAAGATTTTTCATAGAGGTGCACAGAGAGAAAGAAAGAGAAAACTATTTTTATTTCTGCTCCTTGTTTTTCCTATGTGGAATGTGTTTGGAGAATTGTTTACCTGGGGTGATTGCTTGATTGGGTTCTGGTGAGGATTGTTTGAGCCAATCAGATCCACCTGTGTCTGGACTCTGGAGAACAGGGTCACAAGTTGTTAGTAGTTAGAAAAGTAGGTATGTAGTTTTAGTATCTTCCTTTAGATAGTATATTCATGTATTATAGCTCAGTTATAATAAAGAAATCATTCAGCCTTCTGAACTGATGTTGGGCATCATCATTTCTTCCCATTGGGTTCGCCTGCATTTTACAATACTCCTTCAGGATTTCCTTGAACACCCGGTTCCTGGATAAAACCGATCAGACCTTAGCATTTAGTCCTTAGCAGATAGTCCTGCTTTGCATGGGTGATGGGAAAGGGCAATCAGTCCAGATACTGGTTTTAACCACTTCTGTCTATTTACATTTTCAATGTGAATAATTATAAGATTTCAACATGTGGGACTGAGCACAGACCTGATTCTGAAGCCTCTGAGTGGGCTTGATTGAGAGGAAGGTGAAGCAAAAGGTTTGCTGAAATCCTTCCCAGGACTCTACAGACCATGAACACAAAACAGAAGTGTCTTCCTCTGAGAGGGTTTGAACTACTGAGCTGGGAAATATCACCAATTGCTGCTTTTAACAAACTGACTTCAAACACATACCTCTCACTTAAAAGGATTGGGTGAAACTAAATTAAAATTTGCCAACAGTTTGACATGACAGAAGCCAAGTTTCTGATGAAATGTCCATTCTTTAAAATTCTTTGTCCAGCTTTAAGGACAGCTGGCAGTGGTTAATTAAGTTAAGATTAAGTTAATTAAGTAATGATTTCCCAAAGAGTTGCATATGCAGTTTACAAAAATATTAGATCTCACAACATTACATATTATTGCAAATCAGAATACACAACATTTCAAATTATGGAAAGGTTTGTTTTCTTGGGTTTTTTATTTGTTTGTTTGGTTTGGGGTTTTTTTTTTTTTTTTTTTTTTTTTTTTTTTTTTTTTAATTTCAGTAAGCATGGTTTTGTGGGTTTTTTCCTATTTCTAAGGTCTGGTATGTATTTTGCCAACCAAAATTTTGAAAGACTAGGATTGACAGACAGCTGGGTAGCTCAAAGAAAGTGTTCACTTAGAAAGAAACAGTACAGTTAAATCAGGTTTATGCTATTTGGACTAATTTACATTTATGGTTTTTTAAAGAAAATTTGTGTAACTCCTGACATGCCTTGCTTGTACTGGGCAAAATTCTTTCCAGATTAACAAGCTACTGTTTTGCTTTCTTGTGGTCTTTCATTTCCCTCCAGATTTCTCTACATTTAGGAAGAGTCAAGTTAGCTAATTTTATTTAATGGTTTGTATAGACTCTTTCCTCTTGACATTATTCACACACTTGAATTCCTAAAGAGGAAAATAATAGCAACTGCAGCACCTGAAAGGTGATTTCTTACAGGTGGTGTTGTATGATGACCTTTTTGGAGAAGAACATAGTAAGTCTATTATAGTGAAACAATGAAGTGTGCAGGCCTAAAACTCAGGAGAAATAAGTGCTGCCTTTGTTACAGTCATTCAGGGCTCCTAGGAAACAGTTAGCAAGCAAGTAAGAAATCCAAATGGGGAAAAGGCAGCAGCTAGTAAGATAGCATAAATTTCTGAATTCATTTTGGAAATTAAATCATTCCTACAATGAATCACTGCCTGTTCTGAATAGTTAAGATTTTTTTTTTTTTGACAAACACTTTGCAGGAGATGGAGACTTGAAATGGAGGGATTTCATACTTAACTTAGCCGATAGGTAGGAAGAAAGACAGAAAGCAGATGAAAGCAAATAAGGAAGAGAGCCCAGTAGAGAGTTGTCACAGGTGGGGCAGACTGAACCTCAACCTGTGGGGGACCTGGATGTTGGAGTTTCTTTAAGGACTGAAGAGAGGTTTTATTATGCCGCTTTCCAGTTATCTTTCCTGACACCACTTCTTTTTGGCACTAGCTCTTCTTTCTTGGTCCCCAAGTCTCCAGTTTTTCCAGTCTAAATACCTTATTTGTGTAAGAACAACATATGATTATCCTTCTAATTGGTGATTTGGCCTCATGTTTTCTTATTAGCTGGAGGATACCGGATGTCACTTTGTTCAGTCTGAGTACCATCAAAATTTGCAACTAGCCACATGAGCTGCATCTATCAAGTAGCAGTTTTCTGCTTGAAACTTGCAGAGTTTCAAAAATTCAGTTTCAGATACCCCAGCAGGCATACAACCAAGTAGGCGCTGCCAATTAGAATTCAAAATTCAGCTGTTTTTTCACATGCAAATGAATATTTGGAAAGTTTGTTTTCTAGTCGTACCTTAAAGAACCTTGAATATTGCTATTACCTATCTCTGGTGAGGATTTTCATCTCTAGGCTCTACCTGGATGATGGGAAAGCTGAAAACATCATTAAGTATCTCAGGCTTGTTGGATACAAAATGAGAACAAATGCACAAAATCTTAAATCCCAAAATAGATTTTTTTTTCTTTAGTCTATGCAGAGATCTCTGAAAGACAATGTTTTTCTAAAAAAAAATCTGAAAAATGAAAGCACTAGATATTGCAGAAAAATATAGAAAGTAAGCATCCATCAGCTTGGATGACCTGGAAGGCATGCCAGTGTTTCCTCCTCTGCTGCTAGCAAGTACACTCAGATAGAAGTGAAGAGAGCTAAGTGTGGATTCATGGTCAGCCAAAGCAAGCTGCAAAAAGGCTGAGGACACTGAAAGGATCCTGCATTTTGTTATGGTCTGACTGAGGTGGACTGCCTGGCTATGTTATGGGCATGAGAAGAAATTACAAAATGATCTTATGGATTAGATTACCATCAGCTTTTGACTGACAACAAACCTCTCATGTGACAGAAGAATAACAAGAATAGGTTCCAGTGAGAAGTCAGATGATTTTTATGCAGTTGGTAGGCAATGCATGACCATGGAAGGGCCTTGGCTAAGTAATTCCTTCTATCTTGTCTAGGCACTCTCTGAATACTATTATTATTTCAGATTCACTTTACAGAAATGTCCAAAAACAATGCCTGGAAAAGTATAAATAAGCAGTCTGTTCCAGAGAGCTTGAAATATCAAAGAAACAGAGGCAACTCTTGAGTGCAATGAGAGACTAAAGAAATGTGCGTGATAATGAAGATGAGCTCCTGTAGTGATATAAGAAAGCTGTGTGCATTTGTTCAGCTGCACATGTGCACTTATGAAATAACTCTACTGGAGTCTTTGCAACTACAGCAAAGTGAAATTGATGCAAGGCCAAATTAGAATCCTATTGTTCCAGGTGTGACATGTAGGTCAGTGAGCCAGTCCTCACAACTGCGCAGAGGGCACACATTTATAATGTGACAGAGGATTTTGCAAATTCTGAGAGACATTTCCAAACCTCAGTGATGTACTGCTCAGCCTCTTGGGTCACTGACAATTTATGACTTCCTGGGCACTCACTGTTGACATTCCGCACTGAAATTTATCTTTTTAATGTATTTAAATACTTTCTATTAATGGGAAAAGAAAAAAAGAGAGGATTAATTTCGCATAGGTTTTTTTATTCATCTGGTAGGAAAAAACAGACAAATGTAGCCTTGTGACACTGTCAACTAGACTAAGAATGTGCTCACACACAGCACAGAACTGTTTTCACATCTCATTTCCTTAACAGCTGAGATAGAAAATTAATTTAGAAACAAAATCAAAATATAGGCTTTTTTTCTGCATTGAAAAAAAAAAAGAAAATAAATAATGACATTGTTGGTAAACTAAAGGTTTCATAGCCTAGGCTATAACACCAATCAAACTTCCTGGTTAGGTAAGTGTAGTATTCATCTTAGTCTATCTTACTATATTCTTTTAAGACTAGTTAGAATGTGACTAGTAAGAGGTCTGTTTGTAATTTGTCATGAAGAAGTCTATAAGGAACCTAATTGCCCTGAGTTAATTACTTACAATTTGTTTTCTTTTGTACTAGGAACTATGACACAGTCTTACATCTAGATGAGCAAAGACACAACATTTGGGAAAAACATTTAAAAACTCCTATCAACAAAACGGTGTTTTAACACAAGTAAAGGAACAACTGTGCAGAGCTGAGGTTCCTCTTCAGCACAGTTTTTTGTCTCTTGGTTTAAAAAATCTGTTTTGCACTGGATCATAGGTTGCTAAACAGTAGCATATGTGCCGCAGGTGGCGTGTTAATTCCCCTGAAGTGATCAGACATGCAGATGGGGGCTGCCTCCACAAGCATGAACATGAACACTGCAGCCTGCACTGTTCATGTTCAAGGGCCTGTAGTACTTTATTTCTGCTAGATCTCTCTTTGTCATGGATTCCTGCATCCGATGATAAGACCCAATCTAGGTTTTAAAGAGTATTAGGAATTACTTTAATATAAACTGTACTGGAACTATAGTCAAATGTATTTTCACATTACATTTCTCTTCTCTAAGAAGTAATTGGTGACAGATTGACTTTACTTCTCCTTTCAGACCATCATCCTCTGCTCTTCTCCTAGATTACTTTCTCATCTCAGATATTCAAAAGGTCCCTTGCCTGCTTTCCTTTTCTTAGGTCCCTGCCCTCTCTCTCTGCAATGGCAGTAACTCATGAACTTAGAAAAGTCATATCTTGTACAGGCAGATAGATATCATACTTTCAACTCCATACAGAGATGTTAATTAAACTAGAGAACAGGTAATCTTTAAAATAAATTATTTAGATGAAAGTCTTTAATTATCTCTACAAGTTTACCAGCCAAGGAAATTTTGGAAGAGTTCATGAAAATCCCACAAAAGCCAGAAAACATATAGAGAAATAGTGCTGATTAAATTTGGAAATAAAATATCCAATTCTGAAATAAAACCAGAAATTCCTTATGTGAATTTCAAGTATGCAAGTATTCAAGCATTTAAGTGCTACTGCATGATGGAACTTCTGTCACCTTGTCATAGGGAGAGATTTTCTTCTTTGCAGCATAGGAGCCACTGATTGAGAAGTCAAACAGATTAGCCAGGTACTTGGATCTTTCCAAAACTGTATTTTCTGGATCCAGCCCATTGCATCTACTGGAGCTGGTGTGACCCAATGCAGCTTGTGCATAGCTGGTCTCAGAAACTGGAAGACAGGAAGGTTGTGCTCCCTTCTTGGCCAAAGATCTCAGTTTAAAACTAATTCTAAAGAAAATGAGAAATGCAAAGTTGGAAATGGCTAGGAGCAAGAAGACAAAGCTATTAAAATCAATGCATCTGGTTGCAGTCTGTGACTCATTAAATCCCCTAGGTCTTTGATCGCTGGAAAGCAACAGGATATACCAAGGGATATATCACTCTGTACCTTTCCTGCTTTTTAAGTGCTTTCCCTAAACATTTTCTCTTTGTCATTGCCATAGACAAGCTATTGGACTGGCTCAATCCAATGGTTACATTTACCAAGTTTAAAAACAGGAACAAAAACCCAATCCAGGACAGTTCTTTGTGTCCAGTTGGCATGATATGGCCTATGTCCATACCATTTATGCTCTTCCCCACTTATTCAGACAGCCTGTTGGAAGTAGCCCGTACAAACCCTTGATGCACGTCCAGGGTTTGTTTGAGAGGTTTCTAATTGAAACATGGTTGGGGGAAGCTCCTCTCCTTCTCTGTTGGCTTTTAAAGCTCTCCAGTTATCTGTTTATATCTTTTTGACAACCCTTGGAAATCATCCAAAAGGATTCTTATCAGTGTGTTAGATGAGAAATACCCCAAGAGCCTTCCTACTTCGCATTGGGATGTTTATTGCAGGATTGGTCTGTCTTTTCTATGGAGCAAATCTGCTTTGAGCAATCAGAATAGACAAACACATAGCACAGAGCAAAGGGGGACAATCAACCTCTGTGCTGTGTCAATACATTACAGTACCCTCTTGCACTGCTGTTTGTATTTTGGCATATGCAGGGCAGTTCCCTCGACCTCACTGTCATTTTCATCTGTCAGTGCCATGTTTTCCTTCTGGTCTTTTTCTGCTAGAAGTATGGTCCTTTCCATTTCCATTTCCATTTCCATTTCCATTTCCATTTCCATTTCCATTTCCTTGCAGTACTTTTGAATGAAATGTATAACTTCTGGTTTTGCAACAGAAGGAGGTCAAATCTCTAAAGACAGGGATTGTCAGCAATCCATGTTTACTTAAAGTTAGTAGGAAAATATTGCCTATGTTGCTTGGAATTTGAAAAAGACGTTATTTTACATAAGGATTAACATGACCAGGTGTCTTGTAACCTTTACGAGAGAGATTGAAAACTCCATATATTAGATGGGATTTTCAGAGAAATGTAATTTCTGTTGCTAACTGATCTATTTCAGTAAAGATCAAGGAATGATTCAAAAGTCACTCACACCAGGTGCAGTCTTAAAAATAATTCAGACTGGTATACAAAATCATCAGTATACTCAATCCTGTTGACCTTTAAAATGGCTATAGACATTAATTTTGAGTACCTGTAAAGGTGAAGTCTAAATAAAAATATAAATTGGTCCTACACATATTCCATCATGCAGGAATTGTGACTCTTGCATAAACCCTGACTCATTAGTTTTTCATGTTTTCAGCTCTTTGACTGATTAATTATTTAGTTTTCAAATGCCTGATTATCTAGTGAAAAATAATGAAGGGAATCTGGACTGAATCATTCTTTAGAGGAGGGTGTCGAGTTAACCTTCCCTTGAACAGCCATGCAATCAAATGAGGCAAAGCTGAACCATAACTAAATGGTGCAATCAGAAGAAATCTCTGAAGATACTTTAATAACTAGTGAAACTTTCTCTGAGAATTGAAATCTGTTAACTACAGAATACAAAATGAGCAGTTTTTCAGTTTAGACTGAAAATATTTTTTTCTTTTTTTTTTTTCAGCTAATATATATAAGCTGGAAAAGCACATGTTTGTTGGTATTTTGGTGCTTGTGCTTGAATTTTGCACATTAAAACAAAAATGTTTAATTTGCACCTTTCATTTATGTATGTTCAATAATAAATATATGAGCTACTAGTTTTTACCCTGTGTTTTCACATGACATCATCTTTTGTCACATAAATTACATTCACCACATGAATGGTCATTGGACTGACCTTAAGCTCCATAATAGGTCTGAAATTTATTTTTTAGATCCTAATATTAGATTTTCCCAATTTTCTCTGATCACTAGTTACATTTTCTATTTTTCATTTAACTTTCATTAATGCAAATCAGAAACTGCTTTCTCAAAGTAAAATAAAAACTATTTTTCATGCCACAGGAATACACACTGTTAGGAATAGCTTGTCTGGTGGCATAGAGGTCTCGAGTTCTAAAAATGAAAAGCACCTTAAAGATTAGCTACATCTCTGTGTAAAAAGATCATGACTCCCAGAGTTTTAGGATGCAGTTCTGTGCCAGTAATTTTCCACTTTGCACTTGCATAGTACACCTTTTCCTGTGTTAAATGGTATTAAAGGAAAATTCTGTCAAAGCTTGTATATTCATCACCAGCTTCCTCTGAAATGAGAGTACATTACTTCAGGGGCACGAATACAAGCTGTGGAAAATCTTTAGAGAATTTATTTAAAAAATAGACTGTCTCTGATAAATACATAGTTCATGTCACCATATGATAATTTAAAATACTGTTATATTGTATTTTCATCTGCTGAGGCAAAATTATTTTTCTGTATTTTTTGTTCTAAATTTGTTTTGTTTTGTTTTCTCATAGCTAGTTTAATTTTAGTTTAGTTTTTCCTCACAGCCAATTACTGTTGTGATAGTCTATATAACTGTCAATTTTTTGAATGCTGAACTGGATAGTCATTTATGTGTTTATTCTGACAGCTGAAGAGTCTTAACTCACCTCTTTGTCTCTACTGTGTAATTGATAGTAATGTGTTTTCCAGAAAATTAGAGAATTTTTTAGTACCTACATCATCATTTCAAATTTTTACTCCTGAGTTATCTGTAAGTGTATGTATCCATGACTGAAATGCATAAAAGAGAGCATAGAGGGATTTTAAAAATAAATGTATGCAGCTCCAAAGGTAGATACCAGGACTTTAGGACCAAGAAATTAGACCAAGGTGACAGTCATCCCACCTACCATAGTTGTCTTGGATTTAAGTATTTAAACTAATAATCTTGCTTTTCTCCATAGTGAATAAGAAGTAATAGAATTTTTAAGGAAACAGTTCAATTAGACTATTTCTGACACTTTTTACTTTGGAATAAACTACTCTTTGGAAGTGCATATGTTACAATAAGTGTGGAGTTTATTTGCTGACTTTTTGACTAACTGTTATTATCATTTGTTTGTTAAGTGGCACAGCCTGTATATTACCATTACTTTTCTCCACTGCACTGTTTTGTATCACATAATGTTCTTCAGTGTATCATGCATTTCTTACAACTTTAATTTGATAGACTACTTAGGAAAAAATAATGTCTGAAAAGGTTTCATTTTGACAATAATTACACTGTTCAATCAAGCAAGATTTTTCTTTTATGATTTATTAATGGAGATGTTAAATTCCAAACATTTCTTCAAAATTATTTGAAGTGATCACCCTGAAAGGCTTTAATGAATGCACAGTAGATATGTAATAGCTGTACACATTTATTCTAGGCAAGTTTTTTGGTATCATTAGTTATTCACTAAAATTCTCATGAACTTTGAATCTTTCACACAGTGTTGAATTTCTTTTACAATTTCAAGAAGGGCTCAGACAAATTAAAGCAATTAAAATATGGCACCCATTTATTTGTGCCTCCTCCCTTTGTTTCTCCATAATAATAGCAACAATTTTTATATGTACAATTGCCAAATAATTAAGGTGCTATATAAAATAATGCTAGAAGTGTTAAAAGAACAGCCCTAAGGATTTTAGAATCAGAATTTATTATCCCCAGGCTGCAACTGAACTGGAGAAACTATACACATCTGTCGCAAATGGACTCAGTCTCCCTGCATCTCAGAAAGATTGATTATTTCAGGGCATTGTGCTCAGTGGTGTGTTGAATGAGGCATTGGACATAAGGAAAAGCCTTTTAGGATCGTGCAATAAAAATTGATTTTAGATAGGTGGCTCTTGCCTTGGGGGTATAGAAGTCCATTCTGACCAATAACCTACCTGTAAAAGTTTTAATAAAATCTTTCTCTTTTCCATGCTATGGATATGGATATTGCTGCTGACAGTGAGCTCAACACCACAGAAAAAGTTTCACCTTGGTAATAATCCTTTATGGAGATTTACTTGGCTCCTCCCAAAGCTGCCAAAGCATGGCCTGAGCACAAAAGGTGCCCCATAAGGTAGAATGAGAGAACCACAACTCTCTTGCAACTTCATTCACAGGGTGAACAATAAGAATTAATTGTTCAACTGAATAATTTGTTGGAGTTTTTTTCTGGGATAAAGCAGGACGAGGCACTGTTTCTCAATAGCTGAAAAGCGTCAGAGCTGGCACATATGTGTGTGCATCAGCAATGACTTTCTTGGAGTAATCCCAGAATTTTGTACTTGTTCAATTTTGTTTTTGTTTTAGCTTTTTTTTTTTTTTTTTTTTTTTTTTTTTTTTTTTTTGTTTTGCTTTTAGAAATCTTTATTTATATATTCAGGAGAGGTTACTTAAGCAATATTTTGTGTTCAGATACAGCATGATTTCTATAAAAATATCATAACTTTCAATATTATCTGGATCCTGTAACAGGACTGTATTCATCTTTGATATTTTCTATGGATTTTTTGATTCAAGTTAACAACCAAATTTCACACCTTAGTGAAACATAAAATCAGAGAGAATGTTCTCTGATAGATGTTTGACATAGTCTTGGAGGATCAAGTTCAGCAAACTAAGTAACAGGCAAAACAAACAAAAGAAAGGTGGCTGATGAGTGCAGGTTGCTAAGAATGATGACAATGTTTTCTTTTTGAAGACAAAACCAGAATAACAGTAAGGAAGATATATTTTCCATTTAGGAGAGGAAGAAGAGAAAGAGTTATATCTCAAAGCATGGTCAAGGTGAACTGAAAGCAGGGAAAATTTCCTATTACTGGGAAACAGAAGATTTGTACTTTGAATCTGGAGTATAGGAATGAGGGCAGTTACTTGATTGAGTTGCTCATTTAGGATCAGGAAGAGCTGCAGTCAGTCCATTGCTCTGTTTTGTGCTGTGCATGATGCTGGGCTTTTGCCTATTTCTCTAAATAGAATAATAGAACTTGTTAAACTCTTCAGTGTAAAACAAGTGAGCTGTTCATCTTCCTGGATAATTAGGATTTGCTGCATGTTGCAGATAATGGTGATACCAATACATTAACTATTTTCTATCTGGAAATGTCCCAGGTAGAGGAAGATATTTCAGTAGCCTGACTTGTTCTGAAAGACAACATCTGTATTTTCCTGAACCATATTGGAATTGTGTATCATAATAAAAAATACCATTACACTCACTCTTAGATAACAATGATATAGATGTTCCTGAAACCATAGAAAAACCCATGTTTGTGTGTGTGTGTGTGTGTGTGTGTGTGTGTGTGTGTGTGTGTGTACTTCTGTGTTTGATGTTGTAAAACTGTTGGATAGATTTCTTATGGGTTGCTAAAGCAAGGAACTGTATTTAAAACTGGATCAGTAAATTCTTGCAGAGGCCACATACTGATTCTGAAGAAATGATGCAAAAGGCAAAATAGACTACTACTGATTGTACAATTTCCAATGGCCAGAAAGAGTACATGTGAAAAATGCTTCTGTAATATAAGTACTGTATGTTGTTTACTGCTTGAAAGTATCTGAGGATGTTGTCTAAGATCACAACCCATAATTTCTGATCTTTAGTTTCTCAGAATAAATTCAGGATTAAAGACTTGATCCCACTCCAGTTTAAGCCAAAGGTGAAAGAACAATATAGCTGGAAATAAAACCCTTTCTTAATAGTTCTTAATAGGATATTGAAATTTACTTCAAAGATAAGTAAAGGCAAAAATGCCCCGAAAATCCATACAGCATATCCTGCGGTGTGCCAAAAGCTCCAGTAGCGCGGTTTCTAAAATACTTGTTGCAATCTAGATTTGATTTGCTAGATCAAATTACTAGATTCAGTAAAAACTTTGTATAGGTCAAAACACAGAGAAAAGAATAACAGCAATAATAATAAAGCCTCCTAGGGCTTTATGTTTAGATCAGAGGGTTTGAATATAAACTTACATATAATGCAATATTTGAAGGAGAAAAGTAATAAAAATATGCTGGGAGGAAGTATTAACTGAATTAATGAAAGAACCTCTTGACTGATTAACAATTACTCAGCTAGAAAAAACAACTTTCAGATGCCAAATGAAGGTAATGTGACTAATAACAAAAAAGAAAATGATCTCACTTCTTATCGGCCTAAAGGCAATGTAAATGTAAGAGTGCACTGGTTGCTGTGGCAATGTTGTAAACTGTTTTTCTTGGCTTGCAGTAAGAGGCCAGGCACAGAGGAATTTTATGCACAAATTCTGCAGTGAAATGGAAAAAGAAGAACAGTAGCTTTGAGATTTTTACAATGTTCCTTTTGCTAATCAAGTTTCACTGACTCTCTTCCAATGCCAGGAAGCAGATGGCAAATCTAGAGGTGTAAATGAGGAAGAGCACATGACAATTGTCTCTTGTGATACACACACCTGGCCACAACATTGTTGTATAGACTCTCCCAAAGTCTAAAATCATCCATCAGGAAATTAAAAAAAAAAAAAAAAAAAAAAAAAAGTTAGGCAAGGTAAATGGAAAATAAATACCTGACTGAGAATGACAGTTGTGTTGGTGCAGTTCTTTCATCGAAAAAACATTGTTTTCCTCCCTGCTTCACAATAGACAGTGGTGACTGCCATTTTGAGATTCAGGTGCAAACTCTACAGGTGAGCAAAATCTGTCTTGGTAGTTTTATTTTATTTTTCTGCTATCTCTTTCCTGAATAAAAAACCCTCTTTGAGGCCTGCATGAGATCAGTTGTTTGGAACACGGGAATGAAATTTTATCTTGTTTCAAAAGGAATTTAATTTCAACAAAGATTGAATTTTTCAGTGAAGATATGACATAGGCAGAAGAGCATGTACCAAATATTCTATTATAATGAAAAATTAAAGGAGAGCTTGAGTTCCTGCTTTAATATAGTTTGAATGTGTGGGCTGGTGGATGAAATTTAGCTTTCCTATTCTTAATTAAATTATTGCATATTTTTAGGCTGACACAAATGTCTTTAATATATTTTTGAGCTGTTTTCTCTCTGCTGTCTTGATGGTCTTGAAACTTATCTAAAATTTTCATAGAGTTAAAGATCTATACTTTGTTCTGAACACATAGATGACAGTTGGTATAGCTGAGAGAAAAAATCACTAAATTACTTATTTTTTTACTAACATGGATTATTTTAGTAATTTCCAGGGCACTGTCTCAAACCTTGCCAGGCTGAATTTTTTTTTCTTCAAACAAAGCTGTCATTGCACCAAACACTTTAAATATACAGTATTAAATGACCTTTGGACTCAGCTATTATCTGTTGGACCTATGGTTTATCCAGTTTTTGAAATGTGCATAGGTGGGTAGTTAGGAGCACTACTAATTTGTTGCATTCATGAGCTATAGGGATGAATGAAAATAGGTCCAATTTCCTTATTAACAGTACTTGATTCTCTCACTGCTTGATAAACACAGAGTAACCCAATCTTTATCACTCACCATATTCACGCTACTTCTGCATTCAGATAGCAGCCATGGAGCTCAGTTTCCTCTTCCATTTCCTCTTTGTAGCAACAAGTAGCTCAACAAACCTGTGAGAGTGATTTGTCTCTGTCAATGCCATTTTCCAAATGGCAGGACCATTTCATTTTCACAATCATCTGTCAGACTGTGTTGTATGTCACCCTAACAGGGGTAATTGCAGTTCCCAGCATGTGTCTATGTACTCTCTAGGTGATTCACAAGTGCATACAAGTTTCCAGCTCTTCTGTACATCAAATTTACTGCAAACGTTTAGGCCATTGGTGCAAAATATTTTCAGGATGTCCAACACATCCAGGAAATCTAAAATGTATTTTGCCCTCTTTAATCCATCCTACAAGTATGGCAATGAGGAGATGTGACATGCATATTGCACACTTGGTGCTTCATTCATGATCATGCCTGGGCACCACAAATTACAGTGTGAAGTTTTCAGATTCCACCTGGAAAATATTTCTTATCAGGGAAAAAGACAAGCCCAGAAAAACCAACATGCCTGGCAGCGTCAGCTATATCAGGAATTGCTGTTTTCTACGTTGAAAATAGGGACAGAATGCACTGTGAACAGTTACCAATGTGGCACAGTGCTTAGTAGGCATGAATAAGCCTTACTGACATCTGTGTTTGAGTCCAAGAAATCTTGAATTATTCAACATGTGCCGGTGTAATTAGTGTCATACACATGAGTTAAATGTGGCACACACTGTGAGGGACAATCCCTAGCCACCAGCAGAAGCTGTTGTGAATTAGTAATGCTTACTCACGAGCTTGGTAATGGGCATGTGGTTGGCTAGTTAGAGAAGATTCATTAATTACCCATATATGGATCCTGTAGAACTGAGTACAGCCTGGGACATAAAACTGTTCAGTGACAATTTTCTGGAGAATATTTTCATATATCTGCTATGCAGTAAGGATTAATTTACCTAAATTAATAACTTTATCCTGTGGTTTTTGTTATTCCTGGTGCCTAACCTTATAAACACTAAAAATACTCTGAAACAAGAATTTTCATGGCTGTTAATATCTTGCTATTATGATATCTACATAACAGCCACACTTTCTACATGTAAAAACAATGCCCCTGCTGTGGTTTCGGAATGGTATTCTCCAATTTAGTGCTCCCACTTGAAACTACTCCAAACCATATGCCACTCTGACTTCTCCTCTACCTCCCCTTGCAGTGGGTTGGAGAGGAGAAATGGAGGCACAAAAGGTTAAGATTATGGGCTGAAATAAGAACAATTTACTGGAAGCAGCAATGAGATAAGAAAATGAACAGTAACAGTGATACTACTAATGGCAGGGGATACAAGTAAAGAAACATTATTGCTCAGCCTGTGGAAAACCCCTGACAATACCCAACCCCTCCTTTCACCAAGCTGTCCTGACCTGGAAGGGAGCCCTTCTCTCTGTCCCCCAAAAATGTGAGGTGGTATAGAATAATCTCTGATATGTCCCCTCCTGTCTACTGCAAAAATCATCCTAGCTGGAAAAAGGAAATCCTCATATTTGTAATATAATTCCCATGCATGTCATAAGCCCAAAACACTCAGCTGTGTCAGAAGTAATTTTTGTCTCAAATTGTTGGAGATAAATGATTATTTTACAACCAGTTCCTGCAACCCTGTAGTTACTGCGACCCTGTAGTTATACAGTAGGCTGCCTGATCCTAACCCAGTACTACTGCTTGATGTCCATACTCTCATGCTCTATTAAAACAACCAGGAAACTGATCCAGATGGTTTTCACTAAGGCTGTCTTGAAAAGTCTCTAGGAAGCTGGAGCAGTCATGGAGGCTTGCAGTAATCATGAGGGACAAGACAGAGCTGAATAAGGAAGGTCAAATATCCTAAAGTGACTGATATTTGAATTCTAAAACAGCCATCACACAGCTGCAATACAGGCCTGAGACAAGGGCAGCTCCTGGGACAAGGCGCAGAAGCTCCAGACAAAGCTTTTCACATCTTTTTCTACCAGCTTGGAGGTTTACACAGATCAGTGTGATCTGAGGTTGCACCACTGTGTCACATTGGAGCTGGCCCTGGAAGCAGGCAGTCAGTGCCCCAGAGGAGGCACTAAAGGAGAGGCTGCAGTAGGGTTGGACAGAGACAGCAAATCTCTCTGACATCTCCTGCTCAACAAACAACTTCCTGCAGTATCTTCTGGTTCCTTCTCATAGTTCACTAGCCTTAGGAGCATCATGCCTGTAGCACAAGCCTTTCCCTTGCTCTATGCTCCAAACAGGGTACATTTTTAAAACTTTTATATCTGGAATGTCTGACATTATTTGTTTTAACCCAATCCTTGTTGTCCTATTGTCCAGGATAATATTTTGTCCTGGACATCTTTTAACATTGCTTGGAGACACAGGAAATTGCTGCTTCATGGTCAGGGTTAACAGGAGAAAAACATGTTGTTGCCTGTGGTGCTTTATGAATATCCATACCCATGGGCCAATAGTTTAATGTTATTTAACACCTATGCAAATTCAAGTTTATTTTTATAGAGTAAAAGGCATTGTGGAGTGTATGTGGAGCTATCATTTTAAAAAAAGTTTACTGTGACTCTGGATTTCTGTCATACAGATTTTAAGTATTTTCCTACTTTGTATTAAGAAAAAAAAAAGGCTTTAACAGGATGAAATAAATCAATAGGAAAGCACTCAGCTAAGTATGTTTTTCAGGCTTTCATCTTGTTGTTGGTGGTGGAAAAACAAATTGGAGAAAGCATCTTTAAATTATATCTGTGATTAATTTCCAGGAAAGGTATACACTGGCCAGGGTTCTATAATTTACTGTGCAAGACAATGCATATAATTGTCTTCCATGAAAATGTGCAAATTATGTAGTTATGTGGTCATTTGCAGATTAAGAATCAAGAGGAAAATGTGGCTGACAGTGCAGTTTTGTTTCAATCACTTTTACTTTTCTGCCCTTTGCTGTTCTTTTCTCCAGGCTCTCTTTTCTTCATCTCTAGCGCTGTCAACTTGTCTTTGTAGGAGAAGTGCTCCAGCCCTCTGATCATCTTGGTGGCTCTCCTCTGGACCTGCTTCAACAGGTCCACATCTTTCTTGTGCTGAGGAGTTCAGAGCTGGGTGCAGTTACTCCAGGTCGAGCTTCAGGAGGGCAGAGTGGAGGGGCGGAATCACCTCCTCTGGCCTGCTGGCTACTCCTCTTTTGACACAGCACAGGATCCAGTTAGCTGCCTGGGCTGCAAGCACACATTGCTTGCATGTCATGTCCAACTTTTTATCCATGAGAACCTCTGCATCCTTCTCCTCAAGACTGCTTGATATGTATTCTTCTCCTAGTCACTATTCATGTCTGGGATTGCCCTGTGTCAGGTGCAGCACCTTGGCCTCGTACTTTTTCAACTTCTTGAAGTTCTTGTGGGCTTACTTTTCAAGTTTGTCTAGGTCCCCCTGGGTGGCATTCCATCCTTCAGGTGTGTCAGCTGCACTGTTCAGCTCCATGTCGTCTGCCACCTTGCTGAGTGTGCATTCAGTCTCACTGTCCATGTCATTGATGAAGACATTGAAGAGCACCAGTCCCAAGACAGAGCCTTCTTACCAGCCTCCAGCTGGACACTGACCACAGCTCTCTGGCACTGCCCATCCTGACAATTTCCTATTCACTCAATAGCTGACCCTTCAAATTCATATCTCTCCAACTGGAGATAAGGATGTTGTGTGGGACTATATTTAAGCCCTTAAAAGGTGTTTGTATTATCATAGGACACACACAAAAAAAGTGATTTGTTTTTGTCTGTTTCATTGTAGTGAGTTTGTTTTGGTTTATTTTGTTTTGCTTTGCTTTGTTTTCTCTCCCCTCCCATAACTGAATTTCCTTTGTTTGACTTTCACATAGATTGAGTTTTGCTGTTGTCCAGGATCAATTGAATAAAGACCAGGCAGCAAACTGACATTAAATTCAAATAGAAGACGTTTTGTGTCAACATTCAAGTGTTGCCTCAAACAAGAGAAAGTGCACATTAGGTTTGAAAAGAAGGACAGAGTGATAGAGCAGGATGAAAATGTTCCACTGTACATGAAAACCAGCCTCATGGCACCTTTTAATGGAAATCTAATGATGTTAAGCTAAACGAGAGATAGAAAGAGTGCTTCATTCTCTCAGCAGCTGACTATTGGGAGTGAAGATGTTGAAATTCAGGAAAAACCTCTGATTTAAAACAGATGGGAGGACAAATTGTGGTTACAGCATCTGTCCACAGTTTGTCTTTACAGCTATCAATACCATAATATTACAGCTGTCCTCTATTATATAGGACAGGTATGGTGCAGTTCCTTCACTTACAAAAGCCCACTTTCTATAACAGAAGGGAAACTGAATGGCAAAGAGCAACCTGAGGTGACAGCGTAAGCAGATGTTAATGTTGCCAGTGATGTCTCACTGATACACAACAGACCCATGTCAAGTTTGTGTGGAGAAACCCCACTGAAGAGGCCTGTTGGGTTGTCCAGCTCTTGGCAGATTGTGCCACTGGTCATTGTCTCCTCCTGTTTCCCTGACCCCGGCAGTTTCCCTGCAGCATCTAACAGAGCTGTATCTGAGAATCTCACAAACAGCCTTCTTCCTCTCAAGTCACACATAGCAGCAAAGGTTAGAATATAATTTAAGTATAACTCTGCCAAACTGCTTTGTATTTAGCACTTCAAAATGGCAAAAACAGAGCAAATGTTTTCAAAGAATGTTTCAGTTTTGTTAAAAAAAACCCAAGAAACTAAAAACAAAAGTCAAAGTCCTATTTCCTTTTGCCTCCTGCAAAGAACATGAATGTTTCAATGCTTGCAGTTGAATAAATCCTGAAATATGCTCCTTGCATATGCCACTTCATGTACTAAGCCAAGTGCAATAAAATAACTCATTCATCACCCATTATACAGTGAGTTGGTTGTTACAGCAAACCATTACAGGCTTCTCAACTTATGTTCAAGAGCACAGCAAACAGGGCAGAGTGAGGATCTGAATCCCATACATCTTGAAATCCTTCCAGTCTGCACTGCTGCTTAAAAACAATCTTACGGTAGGTGCCAATGAAAGGTGCAAGACCTTTGTAATGGTCAAGTTGTATAAAATACCTTTGTGTAAAAGAGAAGCTGGGATGAGATCACCATCAGTGAAACTTCAAAGATCAATGCAGATAAAGCCAGATGTTGGAGATGCTATGAGAATTGCTGCTCTGGCTTCAGTGATGTGATGTCATCTTTAGATTATGAGTGTAACTCAACACTTTATGCCTTTTTCCACAAGTCCTTCCTCTTTGTGAAGGGCTTTCTGCCACCTGCCACTGAATCTGATGTTACGGTTATAAATCCCCTGTTTGAGTTGCCGACAAGTTAGCCAAAACGTAGCCAAGTGCCCTGCCTCAGAGATATTAGTTGCACATGCAGTTCAACTTATACAGCAAGTATGATCTAGTAAGACATCTCAATGAATCACCAAGCCCATAACAAGCTGCTATCCATGTAAATTGTTTATAACAATAAACAGAATTCAGTGGAGGAATCCATTTCTACTACTCATGCTGACTGTGTACTTAGTCAGCATCTATTATGAAGTCTGGCTGTGCTTTGGGGAATAGTCCTGGCAAAGTTGATTGCTGCTGTATCCCTGGATGACTTCAGATAAATCATACAGCTCCATCTGTGCCTCAGTGAAATAGCACTCTGGAAAGCTTACATTTCTTGTGTGTGCCTGAATACCTGTGATCATCTGCGCCACAAGAAATTATATTTAAAGTCCCCTGAAGCAATAACTGAATGTTGCAGGAATAAACTGCTCTCGGTAGAATAGCTCTCAGCATGTCTATACCATCAGTTAAGTACATGTTCTCGAGACAGATTTCCTCACAACTGCACATTATAAATCCCCCAACTTCCACTTATTATTGCTCATCCAAGGCAAAGCTTGGCTTTTTCTGCACACAGGCCCCTAATTATAGGTGTAGGTTTCCACTGCAGTGTCCTGGATAGACTGAGGTGGTGCAGGGCAATATGTTACAGCTCAGTCAAGTTTCCCAAGTCAAGCACAGATGCTTTGGCTCAAGGCTTTAGCCAGCAGAGCAGACTGAAGACGCTCCAGTGTTCTCCTCTGTCGAATGGAGACAGAGTCCAGAGTGTCCAGAAACCGGAGCCTAGCTGCTGCAAACTTGGTGCTAGTGAGAGGAAAATGGAAGATACTTGGAAAATGGCAGGAAAATATTTAAGTGGGGGGAAAAAAAAGAAATTTCAGCATTGTGAATGTTTTATAATTCAGTCTTTTGCAGAAGTGCAATTGTGCACATCTTTAAGGCTTCACCACATTCCCAAGTTTGAGATTCTGGGAAATGTTTTAAATGCCAAGTATTTATTATTGCTTTTGCATGTATAATCTGCAACTGTTTAAAAGGAACAACTAAGAAAATAAGTTGTTAGGCTGTGACCCAGAATTTTGAAGTAGCAGGCAGCAGATAACTCCCACCTCCCAGTGTGTTCTCACTCCTGCCAAGATCTAGACAAAGTGATCTGAAGAAAAAAAAGTTTAAGAATCCATGGGATTATTTCCAGCTTTATCAACTCCTTGGTCTGGTTCACAGCGAAGCCTCTTAGGCAGCTGTGCCAATACTATTGAGGAGATAACGTGCTGTGTCAGGAGTCACTGGTGCTGAAGGCTTTGTTTTATGAAATTGGTCTCAAGTCTGTCTACACTTTGAGCAAGGATTAACTCTAAAAAGTCTAGTCTCTTAAATGATCAGTGAATGAAGTCTCACTTCATAGTGAGCAGGGTATCAAAAGGAGGGACTGTGAGCGAAGGATTTATTTTTTTAACTTGTAACTCTTGTTTGATTAGCTGTTATTAGGTTGATTATCTGTGAAGTTTTGGTCAATTAGTGATAAATCTTACATTTGTAACTGATTCCTATCAACCCGAGTCCTGTTTCCACTCTCACTTAGCAATAGTAAAGTGCAATTTTACCATCTATTTAGAATGTTTAGTTGCAATTGCATAAGATGTTTTTATAATTTAATTTCATAATGATACTAAAAGTTTATAATTACATCCCAATTTGATTTGTGGTGTAGATTTGAGTTAGAGTGGTAATTTTTAAATTGAATAATGACAACTCATATTTAAAAGTGAAGAGAAAATAAAATAAAACAAACATAAATACAAATGAAACAGCTGGGATTTCATGCACCCTCAGCAAGTTTGCTGACGACATCAAGCTGTGTGGTGCAGTTAAAACACTGGAGGGAAGGGATGTCATCCTGAGGGACCTTGACAGGCTCAAGTGGCTCCATATGAACCTTATAAAGTTCAACAAGGCCAAGAAGAAGGTCCTGCACCTGGGCCACGACACTCCCAAGCATAAATACAGGCTGGATGGACAAGGATTTAGAACAGCCCATAGGAGGAGGACTTGGTTGTATTGGTGGATGAAAAGCTCTGTGTGACTTGGTGCATTCACAGCCCAGAAAACCAAATATGTCCTGGGTTGAATTAAAAGCAGCATGGCCAGCAGGGCAAGGGAGGGGATTCTCCCTCTGAAACCCCACCAGGAGTACTGTGTCCTGCCTGGGGTTCTCTAGACTGGAAGGGCATAGGCCTGTTAGAGTGAGTCTAGAGAAGAGCTGCCAAGATGATTGGGAGGCTGGATCAACTCTCTTGTGGAGACAGGCTGAAAAAGCTGGAAATGTTCAGCCTAGAGAAGAGAAGAGAAGGCTCTGGGGAGACCTTATAGCAACCTTTCAGTAACTAAAGGAGGCCTGCAAGAGAGCTGGAGAGGGACATTTGAGAAGGGTATGCAGTGGTAGGGGAAGGGGGACCAGCTTTAAACTGAAAGAGAGTATATTTAGGTTAGATTTAGGAAGAAAATCACACGCTGTGGGAGTGGGGAGGGATTGGAACAAGTTGCCAAGAGAAGCTGTGGATGTCCCATCCCTGTAAGTGTTCAAGGCCAAGTAGAATGAGGATTTCAACACACCAGGTCTGGTGTGTGGTATCCCTGCCCATAGCAGAAGGGTCCCTTTCAACCCAAACCATTCTATCTTTCTATGTTTCTATGAAAAGAAAAGACAGTGAATGCTGACCTGCAGGCCTGATTACTGCTGAACAGAAGTCTTTGTAGTTTTTTCCTGTCAGGTGTCATGTGATTGATAGCTGAATGCAGTTCAGATTAGCTAAGAGTAAGCAGTCAGAAGACCAGTGGCAAGTGGTGCTTTTTGCAGAAGGAGTTGCCAAAAATGAGCCAGCAGATACTGAAGTTCTAACCTGTGATGAACCTCTTTTTCTGGTCAGTTGTGTCTGAACTGTCTCATTTGATGCTTTAATCCCACCTTGCTCCACTTTTTCAAAGATGGTAGAAGTGAGCTGTCTTCTTCTTTCTCCTTTCTTTTTTACTTGTTTCTTTCTCTTTTGCCCTTTTCCTAAATCACAGAGTTTCAGCAGAGGTACTTCAGGCCCTTCACTGTGTGAAACTTTAACAGTGGTTGGTAGTGGAGACTTTTGTAAAAAAGAAGCAGAGCTAAAAGCTTTTATTTTCATTCAGGGCTCTAAAGACAGTGTGCAAATGATTTAAAGGGCAGGATTTAAAGAACAGATGAATTTCTAGGTCAGACTCTCAGGTGCTTTTCACAATCTGTGTGCATGTACAGCAGTACAAAGGCCTCACAAACACTTGAATTGTATTCTTCTTACATTGCAGGGCAATAGTTGATCATCTGTTGAATCAGAAACCTGAGGGCTTTTATTATATTTGTGATATAATAATATATACTATTCTAATACAGATAATGTAATATATAATAATTAATATTATAGTATAATATAGTATAATATAATAAATATCATATCATATATCATATAATATCATAATTCTGATATAATAATACAGCAACCTGGGCACTGAGGCAGTACCCTTACCTCTCTGCACTGGATAGCCTGCATGTTACTGAACATGGAAACCATTTAGGAACAGAAAAGATAATATTTTCTCTGCTTGATACAGTTAATCTCCCTGCACATTCTTATTTTATTCCTTAGATATAATTTTTGCTATGAACTACTTGGAGAGCGAGAACTGTCGTGTATGCGACATGTTATCTGTGCTATAAGTGAAGGTAATATAAGTGGAGGTTTAATACAGCAGTATGACATGATGAGTTGCTGTTGTATCCTTTGGGCATACCATATGGTGAAGTTGACCTACAGCTTCCTAAAAGTTCTATTTTTTTAATGACTCCTGCTGAAAATGCCTACCTGAACAAGAAACTGTTTACAGAAGAACAGGAGGGCAATAAGAGAAAATTGGGGCAGGTGTGTGTGTGTGTGTGTGTCTGCTTCTTCATTAAGGAATATTTTTGTAGAAGTATGGATGGCTTTGGTTTATTTATTTCTAAAATCCCCAAATTAATTTTTTCAAGTGAAGAAATCAAGCCTAAAAATTGCTGATGATATATAGCAGGCAGCAGAAGGGAAGGGGAAATAAAAAGTGCACTCAGGAGATAATAGGTATAATGAGTGCTTGGCTGCACATTTTGAGCCCAAGGCCTAAACTATTTGCATTAGTACAGATTCTCGAGTTCAGCTTAATTAAGTTTGCATAAGCAGTAAACAATTGTATAGATCTTTTTTACTTCTGTAGTGCATTGCAAAAGATATTAAAATAATTTTTGAATGTTCGGTTATTCAATCAAATGGTCTTGTAACCATTACCTGGTCTTATATAAAGTTCTCTTTCAGTTATGAAGTTAGAAAACTCCACAATTAAGCTTCTGTAAATTACTAAAACAAGCAAAGTGTCTGCCTTGTAGTCTTTCCTTTATCTCTTCCAATAGTTTACTATTTTATTTTAATGATTCTTTGACATATAACATTGAGACTGTGTCATAGGTTTTGTTCTGGCAGGCTTTCTGATTTGTTCTTGTATTCAAATGGATCCTGATCCACTAACATTGACACAGTTCAAACATTTTTATAATGAATTTTGGAATTTTCACAATTTTAAAATTTACACCTAATGCTGGTTTCTGATCTTCTGGGTCACATTCCCACTATTCTTGGTAACAATATTCCCATCCAAGTCCATCTGTGTCCTCATTGTTTTCAACTATGCTGTACACCTGGCTCCGAGCAAAGAGTGGGGCTAATCAGAGCGTGTGAGTTGGGTTTGGGGGTGAGTTGTACTGAAATGCTTCTAAGTCCCAACATCCTTTCAGGGCATTTGGCTTAGTAAAGAAAGGTCCCCGTGGCTCTTTCAGGCTGAAAGTTCTCTCCTCAGCAGAATCAGCTGCCTATTGCCTAAAAGCTCTTATTATTACTTGTCAAGATCCTAATTCTCATCTCATCCTGCATTATTTGCACATGACAGGCCTTATTCTTCATTCTTGTGTAGCCCTTTTTTTTGCCATATAAATGTACTATTAAGTCAGCCTATTTTCCGAGCTGCAAATGCTCATGGCATGAGGCTCTGATTTATGTCTGTGTCAGAGAGACTCTGGAAATCTTAGAATTTGGCCAGGCAGAGGGGACTTACAGACCCACCTTCTTTCTATCTTTTCCTTTCCTGTGGTGAGCAGTATTCTGTCTGGACAGGGAACCAGTGTGATTCATGGTTATGGATGCTATTCAGAGGAGGAAAGACACATTAAGTAATGTATTTTTTACAGCTTTTATGTTTGTTTTTCTACTTAATTTAGGCTTCAGATTTACTGATCCAACACCAACTCCCCTTTTCTATGTATCTCTTGCTACAAGTTTTCCACACACAACATCATTAGGTCTTGAATTTCATTATGTGATTACTTCCATGGTAGGATAACTTGTACTGACATTATGCCACTCTGATATTGATTCACAATAACAGTGTCATAAATATTGTCATTATTCTGGCATTGCAATATCATCTTTTAAACTTTCCAGCTCTTTTTGAAGTTGCTTTTCATTCAAAGAAAATTGAAACTCATAGGAATATTGCAGACCACATTTCCATTCCCTATGTGTTCCACATTAGTTGTTTTGAAGCATGAAGATCTATAAAGAATACATACAATCCAGAAACCCACACGAAAATGTTCTGGAGGGCTCATATCCAATGGGGTTTTCCTTTGTTTCTTCTTCAATTTTATCAAAAGCCTTCTTGATTCACATATACATTAGCAAAAGTGTTCCCAATAAGAGTCTTCGGGTTTATATTACCATAAAATTTAGGATGTGCAGCTGAATTAAAGTAAGTACACATAACATAGGGAGTACATACATATAACAAAGCCCAGAGATGCTTTGCTTTATTAGCTTCTTTCATTACATTGACTTTGTCTCCTGCTACTCCCCAATGTTATTAACATGAAATTTTAACCATGAATTACTAGTATAGAACAGAGCAATAACTTGTTGCAAATGTAAGAATGTTTTACATAATCACATCTGCCCTTCTTTCCAGCAAAACTATTTTATTCCTAAGAGTGTGGAATGTGTCAAACAATGCAAAATCATAACATTTTCAACTTCTGTTATGGATGTAGGCACTAAAGTGAAGGTGGCATGGCCTCAGGAAAAAAAAAAAAAGTGAGCCCCAGACTTGAATTCTTCAGCTGATGAGTCACAGCTCCTTTGAGAGGGTCTGAAGAGCTACCAGAGGCACTGTGAAGCACTGAAAGTTTTATTACAGCAAGGAACATTTCATTCTCTGTTCCTCTGCACACTGTTAGCTTTCACAGGCAAGTGTTCTGTCAGCTTCCTGATTTGGTGACATAATTTTTTTTAACTTTGTCTGTGACATAAGTTCACCTATATTTTTACAAAAAATGTGAAGTGTTTGGCTAGAGTACGAGATAAGGAGATTTATTCTCCTTATACACTAAGGGGAATTTAGTTACTTTGCATGCTTTTTCCCAAAATCCTAAGGTACAGATAAGGTCATGATTGCTCCCAAGTCTTTGCCTCATGAAAAACTGTATAATGCCAATATCTGCAGGGTTAGCAAATAGACTCCATGGGTAGTGGTTCACAAAGTGTGCCAAAGCATTCTTCCTACTTATCTGGAGTGGGTTTTTTTTTTGGGATAGGGACACATTTCTTCAAGTGTCATGGCTTCAACAAGGAGGAGTGAGAACCACCTCCTCCAAGTTATCTTGTTATCTGATGGAGTTAAGGAAGAGGCTGATACTCAGACCCTCTCTGTAAGCCTATTCCTTACTCCAAAACTTTTGATGTGATATTAATTTCAAATAATTTGAAAATAATTGAAATTTTCTGCTCAACAAGTTCAATATTTATTGACAAGAATTAATGAAATGAAAATGATGGAAACCTTATTGTATTTTAGCTGTTAAATGTAAGATGGACAAACATTAAGCCACTTGCTTTCCATTCTGATAAGACTCTACCTGGAATACTGAATCCAGCTCTGGAGTCCTCAGTACAAGAAAAACATGGGCCTGTTGGAAAGAGTCCAGAAGAGGGTCACCAAGATGATTAGAGGGATGGAACAACTCTCATCTGAGGAAAGGCTGAGAGAAGTGCATTTGTTTAGCCTGGAAAAGAGCCGTCTTAGGGCTGACCTAACTGTGGCCTTCTGGTTCCCGAAGAGAGCCTAGAGGAAAGAAGGAGAGGGACTTTTTACAAGAGCATGTAGTGACGGGAAAAAGGGGAATGGATTCAAGTTAAAAAAGAGTAAATTCAGATTAGATATTAGGAGGAAGCTATTGGTGGTGAGGTTGGTGAGACACTGCAACAGATTGCCCAGAGAAGTTGTGGATGCCCCATCCCTGGAAGTGTTCAGGACCAGGTTGAATGGGGACCTGAACAACCTGGTCTAGTAGGAGGTGTCCTGCCCATAGATGATCTTAAAGATTGCTTCCAATACAAATCATTCTATGATTCTAAAAGTGTTTTATAAGATATAGCATTTTGAGTGTTACGTCTGGGAAATAATCTGAAACGCATTCCAAACTGCTGCAATGACCTTGCCAACTGATTGAAATGCTTTGACATGCTCAGAGAACCCCATTTGTTTCAAGCAGTTGAATGTTTATCTAGTGTGGCAAGAGAGAAAGACAAGTTACTTCTACTTCTTTTGAACAAGGGAGGAGGAGGCAGGACTTGTTGGTCATAAATATATGGTTACTTTCCCCTAATACAGAAATGAAAGATGTCTATACTGAGATGGGAAAGAATAAATTTAATTCTAATTAATAAAGAGTTAATTTAAATGCAACTGATTTTTCTGAGTTTAAATAGCTCAAAACCTTCTCAGATGCCTTTAAGTGTGATAATGTCTCATTGTGTCAGACTAGGAGGCTCTGAGAATTGAATTCAAGATCCTGATTGTTGGAATTAAGTACTGTGGAAACTCATGTATGAGCTGAAATGGGGATGAGTTAAAGCAGCCAAGAGTAATTCCTTAAAAAGGACAAATTTGGTTTTATGTTTGCTGCTAGTTCTTTGTAAATCTTCAGCATTTAGGGTTATGCCACATCTAATGAGCCTGAGCAATGCACTAGATTATCTGAGCTACTGAGGAAGGCCAGCTGTAGTGGCAGTAACTTAGGCTAACTAAAACTTTTCCAGATCTGACTGTCCCATCCAAAATAAGGAAGGTGACAAAAATGCTTGAAGGAGGCAGCCTACCTCCACAAAAACTTCAAATGATATTTTGAATGAAACAGTATCATAAGAAGCATAAACTTAACTACTGAAATTGTTCAGAGGAAAGGCATTGGAGAAAATACTTGAAAGATGTAAAGATCGATTGTTCCTTTCTAAGTTCTCAGGCACCTAAGCTGTTGCTTTAAAGAAGACTCAAAAATTACCTAGTCTCACATTTCATCATTTATGCAGTTTTTTATTTAGACTGCTAAAATATTCACTGATACATCTCTTCTTCCATTTCAAACAATTCCTAAACAAGTTGGGCTTTTATAAACAAAATGAAACTTATTTTTGATGCCTTAGTGTAGCTGCTGAGTATTGGATAAAGAGATGAAGCTGAAACCCATATTGTTCCAGTGTAGCCTGTTATTCTCCAGCTAGAAATAGATTCTATTTATTATAAGCGTATTACCATATTATAAAGATACGTTGTTATTATTATTATTGCTCTTGCAAGCTGTTGCTCAGTGAAGTGCCAGACTGAGTGTTTTAGCAACCCAAGCTGTCATCAAGCTTAGGAAAGCCAAGGACAGATATTCAGATGCACATGGCTTCTATCTTGACACACGAATGTGGGGTCACTGACAGCCACATTCCTGTAAAATGTTGGGATGTGGTAATTGATAACAGCCAGAAGCAGCCCAATTTCTGTAAGCAAGGAAATGAGAACAAGCTGTCATTACAAGTATTGAAATGTTTACACTGCTGGATAACTTTAATGGCTAAAGCAACTCACTTTCTCTGCAGTTTGGAGGTGCATATGTATATCTGCAGCCTGTAATTACAGCTTGTTCTGACTGTAAACATAACACCCCCCTGTCTCTCCAGAGATGAGCTGTCACAAGAAGTTCCACAAGTTAAGCAAATATTGCAAGTAACATATTGGTAATTGAATGGGTTTATCACTTAAATATTAGAGGAGATACAGTGGTGCTCTACAGATGGAAGGTTTGTGGAAAAAAGGGTGTTTTCAAAACTAGAGTTTGATATGTCTGCAGAAGCTTATCAAAATGAGCATTAGGGTGAGAGACAATGTTTTAAAGGGATCAAAATACTAGTAGTACTGAAGGAAAAAAGATAAACATTAAATAAAAATTAAATTATGCTGATTTATTACTAGCAGCAGCTCAGTTGCTCCTGTGTAATGTAGCAAAAAGCAGCTGTAGCTGCTGGTTACTATTTTATACTAGCCAAGGAACAGTTAAAAACCTCTAATTGCAGCAATGGCTTAGCTCCCATGTGATGGGTAGAAAATGAACTAAGTTCTTCCCAACAATTACATCTGATTCTCTCTTCCCTACCCCCTAGGAGAAGAGTTGCTAGCATCAGTTAAAGGTGGTAGCTTTTCCTCTCTTTGGGGACAAGGAGTTTTACAAAGGCAATGAAACCCAGAAAAGGTTAGGCTTGCAGGGAGCTTGAGAAAATCTGACTTAACAATCAAGAGGCTCCTTCAGAGGGCATGTCTGAGCACCTGTGTTTCAGAGCCTCCTCTCAAATGCACTTCTGAGAGCATGTTTTCCTTCCACAGGGACTACTCAGAATATTTACATTCCTGGGTTAAAGAAAGTCTTTTTAAATAGCGCCACCTCACACTGGATTCACTACAGTGACACCTTGATTGATGTTTTGCTTTACTCTTTTTGAATCTTAATGAAAAAAAACAGATTTCTTCTGAGAATGCAAATTTACCTCTTTTCCAGGCAGGGAAATTGTTTTGTCTTTGAAAGCACAACACTGATAAAAAATGGCTCAGTAGGCTGGAAAGGAACAGGTCTCTGGGCTTCATTGCTTCAGCAAGCTGCCTTGCACTTTGGGTGATGAGCTGATGCAGAAATTATGGAACTACTCTGACACTTTTTCACCCTAATGATGGAGTAAGCAGCCTTGGCTCCTGGCTCATTAATCAATGGCTGCATGCTCTGTTACTGATCCCCTGCGTGTTGTGCTGCATCTTACATGTGAAGGGCTGTGGTAGGATTGTGTGCTTGTCTCATAAATGAGTGGCAATTACATTGTGTTAGATCAAGGGTGGCACTGTACTCTGTGTTGGAAAACATGTAAGCCAACAGATTCAATGGTAGTTGGAGTCCCAAATGTGCAGAGTGGGCACTAAGATCTCAAAAATTCTCTCTGCAAGTTAAATAAATTGCTTAAAATTAAAGAAAAAAGAGCAAACTATATTAGGTAATTTGTTATTTTTTGGTTTTTTTTTTTTTTTTTTTTTTTCAGTTTTTTGCATTTTTGGGCACCAGCTTTCCAGGAAATCTTTCTGTTATGCTAGGAAATACTGTCCCAGACAAAGTGTAAAAACTAAAGTTGTCTCTTCTCTTCCTTACTCGTCATTGGTATAAGATCCCTTGATGTTGACAGAAAAGGAAACCACATTTATTTAGCCATGGCATCTGAAACATAAAAAGAGAAGAACTTTTCTACATGAGCATACAGTGCCTAACTCTGCGAAATCTTCATTGCAAATCCCAGATTCTAAAAAGCTAAATATATTGTTAAAGTAGCAATGTCTCTTCTTGAACTGTTAAAACAACACAGGTGAAAAATGCTGTCTTCCAAAAGAGAATACTCATTGACAGTACTCAACTTTGAATATCAAACATTTGTAAATAAAAACTATATTTTTAAATACATCAGTTTTTCATTGTAAGAAAAGTGTTCTTGGTTCTATATATCTTTGAACAATTAAACAAGTATTTGGATTTTGTTTGATTTTTTTTTTTCTCTTTCTGTAAAGCATGAGTTTAGAAGGTCTTTGGAAAAAAATTAACTGGAAAACAATGAAAAGCTGTGTCTTCAGGGTATTACAGCCTTCCTCAATATGAAGTGAATTCTTAAATAACTTCTAAAATTGAGGGTTTGGAGCACTGGAATGTAAAAATTGAGGATGGCTCTGCCAGAGAGATTGAGGTGGTTGACAACATTTGTGTAAGGAGTAGTTGATGATTTGGAGTAGATGTTTTTTGACTTGCTTTAAAGATTACAGCTGCTTGTGAAGGACTGTTAAGTGATTTACTGGTATCTTACCAGAGTAGAATGAAACTCTGTTCTTCAATGTCTTCTTCCTTCCTTCCTTTTAGGCAGATTTCAGGAGATGAGTATGGATAATTTTTTTCCCAAACATCATTCTAGTGAGGATAGGGCTGGTCACTGGTTGGACGAACACTCATTTGTGGTTTGTGTTTGTCTCATCAAACACAAAAGGAGCCATTTGGGAGTTAATGTGGGATCTAACTTTGGGGTCAAAAAAATCTGGCCAAATCTGAGCTAGACAGTTTGACCATTCTCACAGTGATGAGAGAGAAGCAGGCTTTGAAAGCAGGATACACTAGGTCTAGTAACTTGTCTTCTAGACCTGCTTATTACTTTTCATTCTTTTTTTGTGGAAGTATGGGAAACCAGATTGGGCTTCAGGTGCCTAGAAGTTAAATTAGATGAATCACACCCTTAGGAAGTACGTGATATTTTTTTTAATCTATTGATCTATTGTCTAAATCTCTATCTTCCACTTATAATGGATGATGCAACTCCTCAGTTCACAAAGAGCAAAGCAGAGATATAAATTAGTTGTCTGAGGATCAACTCAGATTAACTGAGATTGTGATGATAGGTTGCAAAAGTAGCCAGAGGAGAAAAGTAATCTTAGCTCCTCTGTAGGAAAAATGCATCCACCATTAATTAAGAGCACCCTCAGCTAAGATGTGATTGTAAATTCCCAGGTGCTATTTGAAAAAAATGTCAGACCAGAAACCCACACAGCCTTGAGTTATTGGTGTTTGCCTAAGGAGCTGTGACCTTCCTTGCGGATACACACCCTGGCAGTGTCATCCAAGTCCTAATCACTTAAACATTAAATTATTGCTAAACATTTGACATTTATAGGGGGATGCTAAAGGGGATTCTGGAAGTCTGATTGAGAAGAGTAACTTGATGAGATCATAGTTCTTCTCAGGTTTGTACAGGCTTCCTGCAGATCCCAGAGTGAATGGAAACAATACCTGAGGAAATGCCTAGCTCTTGTTCTTTGCCATTATTGCTGTAGTTGGTATTTCTTCACATCTTTGACTAAGACAGTATCAGTACTCAGGAATTTGGTACCTCTGATCTGACATTGCCAAAATTTGGTGATGTCCTTACCTTGATGAAAAAGTCTTTTCAACACTCTTGAGTATCAGAAGGTGACAAAGGAGATGGGTAATTCTTTGAAGCAAGTCAACTTCCTAGATAATCCATTTTGGCACTATCTACATTTAATTAGTTTTAAATAATGAAAGGGTCATTCTAGGAATGTATGTTAAATTCTATAATTGAGTGTATCTGTTCTAAATATAAATGAGGATTTGTTCTTTTAAATGACACTTTAAATCTGAATTTAAACTTAGATAATGTTTATTCTAAGTCTAAGCAGAGTGCATAAGCAGTGTTCCTCATTGTAGATAGGAACCACTCTCAGATGAAAAGGGAACACTTCTGTCTACCCTCAATTGTTGCTATCAGATCCCTGGCAAAAATTCTACCTCTCTGTAGAAGACACAAACTTCTGCTGCCACAACTTCACAGATGCCATGCTGACTTTTGTTATACTGATCTCAGTCAAGAAAATTTGTTTGAATGGTGATCAATGAGTACTCCCTGGCAAGCAGTAGCTGCTGCACAATCTGTGCATTTACAGGTAGGATGAAACTGGGATGTTTGCCATAGGAAACCTCTGTGGTGACAGACAGGAATTTTGCCAGCAAATCACTAATGCATAATGGTAACTGTTGACATTGGTTGCTTTAGAAGAAGGATAGCAGTTTTCATGTGAATATGGTGGAAAACAGTAAAATACAGTGTTACCACTATGTCATTAGCTTTTACTCTCAGGAAATGAAAGCATGTAGCAGGTTAGCAGCTCCCTCCTCTCTTCTGCTTTCCTATCCTTTTTCAGAATACCATTGAGACTAAAAAATATTTGAAAAAAATGAAAGAAAGGGTGAAGATGGAAAGGAGTACTGCCTAATGGTGTTTGGAACATTGTCCTCTACCTCATTACAGGAAACACAATAGAGATCAGGAACAGTATGGGGCTTCATTAGCTCTGGGAATATTGGTACTGGACTGTGGGGGGCTTTGTTAGGTTATTTTCAAAAGATCTTTCTTTAGGTCCACAGCTATTAAGCACTCTCAAATTTAAACAGCTGGTAAAGTGAAAAGCTTGGCAACATCATCTGAATTGTATATGAAGCATTGACTCTGGTTAGCAGCAGTAAAATGTTAATTTAGTCTTTGATAGAGCATATTAGCATGATAACTCACAAAACACTTCTGGTATGCTAATTCTGAAATAAAAAATGTGTTCTGATTAATGCCCAAATCAATATAAAACCTAGTATCTGCTTGAAATGACAAAGCTGATCAAAGCTGCCAAAATTGTGTGGCACATATATTAACAACAGTAGAGGCTATTTGTTTTTTTTGCCTCGTGTCAGAAACAGTGCGAAAGTTAATTATAAATGGAACCTATCAAAACACGTAAGTTTGCAGAGTTAAACCTGTGTGTTCTGTCCTTACCTTAATCCACAAATTATCTGATTTTGCTGTCACAGACTTTGCAGCTAATATTTGTAATGAGTTCTCACAAGTATTAAACTCTTCTGAACTGACATTAATGATTTTCTTAAGAATTTTGCTAGTCATTACTTCATTAAATATTGCTTTATGTTGTTGTTTGAGAAATTAAATTACTACTTTATAGTATGGATGGTTTGCTGGATGTGCAAGGTACTAGTGTGTGAAGAAGATCCTCACAGAGCGTGTGTTAGGCATCCCATTTTGGCATGCTCCCTGCTTTGTTTACAGTACATTTTTCTTAGTATTACTCTGGCTTAAGTAGCAGAATCATGCTACTTAACCATGTTAAGTATCATGGTTTCCATGCTACTTAATGGCTTCCAGGTGCACATGGAAAATTCATGTCTGCCTTGAAAAAACTGTGTGCCCAACAGCATTAGAGGAAGAACAGTGAGGCACACAAGAAAATCTGTGGTACAAATTAAAGCACTATAGGAAGATGAAGTACTTTAAATTTAATTTCTTAATATTAGAGACCAATGTAAGCTTTTCCAGATGTTTCTAAGACTCTAGACTGCTCAAGATTAAGCCTAGGTTGTACAGTATGTTATACAAGCTTGTAGAGTGATATTCACAGACATGGAGTGCTTAAGGCCTGGTACAGAGAAAATTCTGCTTTAAGCCAGCACTTGAGAACATATTTGTTTCAGCAGTCTTGAATAAGGAAGTGGCAATGCATGTTCTCTCCTCAACAGCCCCTTGGGGTATTGCATTAGGCAGCATAATAATAATTGTACAAAAACCCTAACCCTCCCATTCACATTTTCCAAAAAATTATGACACCACATCATTACCATGTTACGATCATTTCTTTTAATTTACTTGGAAGAATGTGTGATAAATCTTATTAATGATGTGCTAACACATTTGCATGCAATTAATTCTGTGCTGTATAATTATGGTGTAGAATATAGAAGTTTAACACTATGAAGTACAGTAATATAATTACATTGCAGCTTATTCAAGTCAGCAAAAATTCTGTCATTGATATCAGTGATGAAGTGGAAGGTAAATGAGAATATTTTTTTATTCTCATGGTGTGATGCTCTCAGGAGGGAGAAGGGTTTAAGTTAATCTGCAGGTCAGACCAGCAATTAAAAAAGAGGTGTCTACCCTCCTCTGCTTTAAAAAGGGGAGGGGTCTTTCTGACAGAATGGGCATTTAGGAAGTCCATAAAAATGAATCTGATCAGTGCAGGACAGCTTGGAAAAAATCTCCTGTGCTCAAAGCAGGCACTTCTTTCAGGGATGGATTTGGGTGTTGGGGCTAAGAGTACCCACACAATAGTCTTGTGAGTGATTGATTACTGATATTAAGTAGTAGAATTGCTCCACTAGGAAACATTTATCTTCTTTAATTTTGTAGTTATGCCTGAAATTAAAGTGTTTAAGAAAGGTGTGTTTGGCCCCTTCTTTTTTTTTTTTTCCCCAAAGGGGTTAGACAATTTCAATCAGCTAAAAAAATCCTGCATATATATAATGTAACTCACTTTTTCAGAAGAAGTAGAAGCAAGGATTCAACAGTAGGTACTTTTGAAAATGTCACACCTACTCCTGAAGGAATTTCTGGGACTATGGATGCTATTGCAAGCAGGAAGAATATCAACATTTTAGATGGTTTTCAAGCATATATTCTTGCTTTACTTCTTGAGGCAAAAAAAAAAAAATCAGATCTATCTTTCTAGTAGAAGCAAGGAGTCCTTCTCTTTGGCCCATGGGCAGGAGACTGATGAGGAAGGCCACTTTGAAAAAAACCAATCCCTTGATAACTATGACTATCTGGTGAGAGAGGAAGGGAAAGAGAGACATGCCTTGTAGAAGTTATGAATCCTGTCTTTTCTATGTTTTACCCTTTTTTTATCATGCCTAGTGATTTTACAGATGGAAAATCATAGAATGGTTTTGGTTGGAAGGGACCTTAAAGACCATCTCTTTCCAACACCCCACTACGCACACACACGCTGGTCAGGGCACCTTCTACTAGATCAGGTTGCTCAAAATGCCAGCCTTTCCCCATGGGAGAGGTGTTTTGTCCCTCTAATCATCTTCATGTCCCTCCTCTGGACTTGCTCCAACAGGTCCATATCCCTCCTGTGCTGGGGACCCTAAAGCTGGATGCAGTACCTCAGATGGGAGGTTGCCCTAACTCAGGTGTAGCACCTTGCACTTGGCCTTGTCAAGTCTCATGAAGTTTCCATGGACCCTCTTCTCAAGCTTGTCCAAGCCCCTCTGGATGGTATCCTATCCTTCAGGTGTGTCAACTCCATCACTCAGTTTGGTATCATCCACAAATTTGCTGTGGATATGCTTTATCCTTTTGTCTCTGTTATTGATGCAGACATTGTATAGCACTAGTCCCAAAACAGACCCCTGAGGCTCCTGTCAGGACCCTGAGCAATTGACCACTCCCCTCTGGATGGGACCATCCAACCAATTCCTCATCCGAACATTCTGCCCATCAAATCCTTCTCATTCCAATTTAGAGAAAAGGATTTTCTACAGGACTGTGTTCAAGGCCTTTCAGAAATCCAGATATTCAACTGCAGCCCTTCCCTTGTCCACTGATACAGTCGCTCCGTCATAGAAGGCCACCAGGTTGATCAGGCTTAGCTTATCCTTGGTGAAGTCATGACAGCTGTCTCAAATCACGTCTCTGTTTTCCATATGCCTTAGCACAGCTTCTAGGAGGATCTATTCCATTATTTTTTTGGGCATAGAGTCCGATTGGTCAGTGGTTCCCAGGGTCCTCCTTTCTGTCCTTTTTAAAGATGGGTACTAATTTTCCTGTTTTTCCAGTAATCTGGGATTTCTCCTGATTGCTATGATATCAAATATGATGGAGAATAGCTTGGCAATGACTTCTGTCAATTCCCTCAGGACTCTGGCATGCATCCTACCAGGTCCCACAGACTTATGTACAATCAGATTCCTCAAGTGGTCATGAATGTGGTTCACTCAGTGGGAAGCACTTTGCTCCCCCAAGGTCCTTGCATTCCACTGACTTAAGAGGTGTAGAAAAAGGTGTTCCCATTGAAAACAGAGGCAAAAATATTGTTAAGTACATCATCCAGTTCCCTGTCTATTTTTTGCAGTTTACCATCCTTTTTTATTGGGAGGGGGCAGGGGAAAGGAGCAACAGGTGCCTTCTTTGACCTTCCTCTTCTGTCTGGCATACCTGCCCTTCTTGTTATTTTTGTGCATCCTTTGCCAAATTCAGCATCAGCTACACCTTGGCCTTTCTCACCCCACCCCTACACAACTGGACTGTGTCCCTAGACCCTCCCCAGAATACCATGCTTCCATTGCCTGTGCATTTGCTTCTTGCCCTTTAATTTGACTAGCAGGTCCGAACTCTTATCTTCCTTGCCTGATTTCTTGTGCTAAGGAAGATGAAGGGCATGAGCAGAAAAATAAAAAGTCAAGAATCAAGTGACAAAATATGCAGAAAAGTGATCGGAAACTTGGGTCCTAGGAAGACAAAAAGAAAGAATTGGGAGAAAAGGGAGAAATAAATACAGAATCAAGGAAGGGAGCTGGAAATTGTACACAAGCCTAAAGAGAAGGAGTTAAGGAAATGAAGGGAAAATAAGGTAACAAAGAGGAAGAAAAATACAACACAGAATAAAAAAAAATTGTATCAAAATTTGTCACTTTCTTAGATCTGGGGGAGGGATAAATAGCACTGTGGAGTAATATGGGGGAGAGATGAAACAGGAAGAGAAGAGCATAATAAAAGAAGTGAGAGCTTAAGTAGAAACTGTGAAACTGTTTCTTTTGTAGAACAAAATTGCCAAGGGAGGCAAATAATTATATCTTTCAGTACTTTCAGTCATAGATTAAAAACACTTCACTTTTCTTTTAAAGATATGACACTTTTTTCTTTTTACATTCAAAAGTATCCTAAAGTGATAAAGTAATATTGTAATTCTTTCTGACGTGATTTTAGTGCCTAAAGCTCCCCAGCCAAACAGTTGCTAGCACTCCTATTTTTTTTTCTTTTCTTCTTTCTTTCTTTCTTATTTTCTTTAGCTTGCAGTAATAGCATGAACAATTGGTCTCCAAAAAAAACCTCCTGGCCAAGTTGTCTCAGCCTTGACAATGGAAATCTTCTTTTCGGTGTGGGATGTAGAATGTAGAGTCTATTTCTTTATTTAGCTTCCCTCTTGGATTGCCAATGTGGATTCCACTAGCAAAAGATGTAGCAACATCAAAACTCTTTTTCCTCTTCATCCCATCTTCGAATTCCTTTTATATGTAATTTCTTGCAGTGTATGAAATTGAGCTATTAATGATCCTGTGTCAATTAGGGCTTCTTCCCTTACCCTACTCACAGAGAAGTGCTCCATTCAGGAGATAGAGGGGGCAGTCAGTGCTGTGGCATTGCTGGGACAGGAACCCATGGCCCCAAGAATCTGAAACGGGATCCTGGCCCATGGACAGGGGGGATGAAAGTCCAAGGGGTTTGGGCAGGGACAGCCAGGCCTGGGTGTGCCCAGGTTTGGAACTTGTCTGATGATTTGCTTGAGTTTTACTGAAATTTAGACAGATTTGCGTGATGCAAATTAAGACAAGTGATCATATCCCCTTATTTAAATTTCTCTGACACCCAATTTAATTTCCTTTCTGTGTCATGTGGTTTCTAGAAATCCATCTACATTCTCAGATATAGAAGACAGAAAAACATCTTTTACTTTTCTTCTCTTCATAATGTCTTTCAGGATGCAAATAATCTTTTTATTCATTTGAAGGCTTTATTTATTTTTTCTTTTAAATTGGTTTATTGATTTGGGTTTTTTTTTTTTTTTTTTGTGTCTCTATGGCCAAAAAAGCATTCATTAACTGCAAAGTGGATGGATATAAAGTGAATTAGTCTGATTTAAGTAACTTATGTTAAATGGCTCCAAATAAAATTCAAGGAAATCCATAGTTTTACTTGAACACTTTGTACAAATTTTAGCCAATTTAGTAGCCTCTTATTGCTGCTGCTATTGCTGTTAGAGCTGATTCTTGAAGCTGTAGCTTACTCCGAATTTCAAGACCAGAAGGACCACCTAATACCAGCTGATACATGCCTGCCTTCTTCATTAAATAGTTTGCTGACTTTGTTACTGGTCTAAGATATAAATAGTTCCACCAAACAACATATCCATAGTAAAATATAATAAATTTCATCATTCTTGCCCATAATATTCAAATCTGCCAGTGTTGTTGGGTGATCCTCTGCATTTGTTTTGTTCTTAAAACATAAATTCAATGTCCGGTCTCAACTATTTAAGCCTAATTTTAAAGCTTGATCCTGTCATTCATCCATGCAAATGTCTGAGCTTATTAATTGACCTAAGCAAAACTTATGATAAATATACTGGAATATTTAACTATCCCTATAATCTTGAATGTTTCTCTTATCAGCAGAACTCATTACTTTTTCCAGAATTAGCTGTATGTGGACAGTAACTAATCTCCATAATCCTAATTTTGCAATGTCTACTAATCTTTGAGAGTGCATTTTTCATTTTTAAAAAATGTTCTAACACATTCTAACACATCACTGATTAGTCTCAGGTATCTCTTCAGGTATCTTTCAATGAAGATTAAGGAAAAAAAGGATCACCTTCCAATGAGCTGGTCTTTAAATAGCTGGTGGAACAATTTAGGCTGGGAGAATTCTGCTCCTCTGCACAAGTATTTAGCTTCTTTGGTCCTACTTCTCCACCAAATAAGGAGGAAGCACTGCCTGTGCAGGCACAGCTATGGTACTCAGAAGCTGAATTCTGATTCTGGAGACAGTGGTTTTATCCATCAATTTGAAGAATAGCCACATCTTTGTGTTCACCTAAACACAGATGAAAAACTGTTGTTATTATTATTGTTATTATTATGATTTTTTTCCTCTGGGTCGTTCCAGGATCATGCTTCTTTCACCATTCTACTAAGACTTTTATAGACTTGAGTTCCTTTTCTAGTAGCTGGACAAAATGGGGACAGCAAGTTTTTGGGGGACATATTTTGCCAGACACTTTTTTTGCTGAAGTCTTTAGATAGGTAGTTTCCTGTCTTTTAACTGGAAATGAGTAATAAGGTGCCTCATGTTTTGTAATGCGTGGTCTCTATTCATACAGTATGGATTCCTCTTCAGCTGCGGATTTCATGTCCCCTGCATTCTTCACATGGCAGAGTCTATTGTGAATTGCTGGCCTGAAAAGAAGGGAATAGGAAGGCAAAGGCCTTTTAAACAGGTGACTTTCTACAAAGGTAAATGAATAAATAAAGAGCACTAGAAAGTTATGATGCATAGTATGTATAATACTTGTCTCTAGTTCTCTGGATAATCATCCTAGACTTGCTTCTGTCCTGGGCAAGACAAGGAGTAGGCTGCTCTGTGACTTGTGGGGATGGGAATCTAGGAATATACTGAGATGTATGAAAAATTTGTTACAAGCTAATGAGCACCCAGAGATCAGCTCTATTGGTCAAAGCACAGTGCTAATAATGCCAAGGTTGTGGTTTTGATCCTTGTATGGGCCTTTCACTTAAGGGTTGGACTTGATGATCCTTGTGAGTCCCTTCCAAATCAGGATACCTGTGATCTGTGGTATCTGTTTCTCATAAGCACTTTTTTTTTTTTTTTTTTTTGAGAGAGAGGAGAATTCTACAGGTGAACCAATAGATCCACTTAGCAGAAAGATATGGGGTCGTAGAGTTGCATGCAAAAAACCAAATCCATAACAACAAACCAGCAATCTTCTGAATTGTTTTGTGGAAATGGTCTGTCTGCCTTTCTCCACCTGATAACTTCTCTTTTCAAATCCTCAAGAAGGATAAAACTGAAGAAGTCTTCATTTTTCAAAGTTGTCTCATCAACATCTTATAAAAGAAAAAAAAAAATCAATGTTTCACTTCCGAAGTTGCCTTCTGTCATTATTTATCTGCTTTCTTTGCAGCTGTTCTATCTCCCTAAGACTGCAAAAATGGTGCAAAATGGCTTGACTGGGCTTCTAATGAGCTGCATCAAGGTGAGATAGAAGAAAGCAATGACACAAGCCTAACCCCAGACTAGGAATAGTTATATATCAGCTCTTTTCAGCATCTGATGGGGCATGAATGCTGAAGTAAACTTAGATGATATTCTCCTGGACATTTTAAAATAATTGTTTGTGTAGAAGTGCAAACTAGTCTTTTTTTCATCTGTGTCCTCTCCATAAAAACTCATGCAAAAGAAGAACTATGTTACAAGATCTCTAGTTGGAAAAGTTGCCTTCATAATATCTGCGTGAAAAAAGTTATTCAAGATACGTTACAAAATCTCTCTTCTCTGCCTAAAAGCTCCTGACAGATTAAAGGAGGAATGTTTCTAGCTGGAGATGTATTTTATAGTAAGCAGACACTTTTATTCTTTTATCTGTTTTCTTAAGTGAAAAGGGAGGAAGACAAGGGAGAGAGTACTGGATTGTAGCAGATGTGAAATTAAATAAGACACAATGGCAGACTAAGGAAAAATATAATGGTTGTGAATTAATTCTAGTGGAATGTCTTGCGAAAAACTTTGATGCAGTACCACTGGGTCATAGGCATTCAGCACAGGAATCAAAATCAACTAAATTGTGCAAGTAACAAAACTGTGTTGCAGCACTTACCTTAGACTGATGTGTTTCTGTCCACTGGCATACACCTTGAGCTGTGTCCTGGTCTCCCACTATTAGGGTCACATCATTTCACCTCATAGTACCAGTCCCTATAATCTACACTTCTGCATGAAAAAGAAAATTAAATCCTGGCTCTGATGGCAAGAAAGAGTTAAATGGCTAATACTACAGCTAACATACTGTTCTGTGTTTCTAGTTGCCTAAACTTCATTTCAAGCATCTGCTCCCTGGCATCCACTCACTTCCAAAAACTATTATGCTGATAGCTGTTTGTCAAAGCACAAAGGGAGGAAGTATAAAACACAGTTAAAAATATAAAATAAGAAAAATTATGAATAAACAGATCATACATAAAACTGGAACATCAGGATATTCCCTGTTAGTGAGTAGGGGGAGGTTAGGAAATTAGAAGTAGTTCTAATTTTCTCTAGAGCTGTAAATTAATTGCGTATATATATATATATATATTTATTAAGCAAGACTTTTTTTCCACTTTATTTTTGACACTTTAGTCCTATTCTCTCATCAGTTAGTATTTTAAAGATAAATATTCATTAAAGAAATGCAATGATGCCATAAAAATGTGTGTTCTTCTTTACAAAAAGGATATTTTTGGGCCAGTTACTCTCATACATATAAAATAACTGTCCGATTGTCAGTTTGGATCCTCTTTCTCTGAAACAGGGGAATATTTGAGATTAATTATAGATTAAAAACAATATTACCCCACAGTTATTTCTTGTGACAAGGGACTTTTCTGAAGTGACTATGTGAAGCACATGGATGAATTAATGAAATGATCTTATCTGTCTTCCCAGTACATTCGTTCAATTCAGTGTCACCCTTTGTTTTCTTTTTTTCTTTTTCCCAGTAAACGGAGGCCTCATAGAACAGAGAAGTACTGTACTGCCTATGGGATTGCTAAGGGACAAAGGGAATGTATTTTGATGAACCAGTGCAGAAATGTTCTTAATATTTTTCCATCCAAAAATGGAGGAATCATGCTGTAGCAAATTTTTAGGGGATCCAAATGTACTGTTTTGATTCTTTACCCCAAGGATGATCTTTACACAGGCCATGAAGAAACAGATCATGCTACTGTGTTTGAAGATCCCAGCTGAGGCTTACTATTGGGTAACAGATTTTGGCAGATGTTGATGAAACTGTTTGTGAATTACTAGTATGAAGCTTTTCTGAAAACACATATTCTGTTATTATTCTGTTGTTTAAACATTAATTTTATAATTATATTTGTTTATAAGCATAATTTGAATTCCTATCCCACTTCCAAAGTCTTTGTTTTCTGATTTGGTGTCATGTCCAGTTTTAACATACATTCTTTTCTATTCCATTTTTTATAGTATTGTCATAAATACTAATTGGATAATAAATATCAAATAGGTGAGACCACTGTGTGAGCTAAAATGCTCTCTTTACTTTGACATTAAACTTAGTAACTAAACTCATTTTTTCAAGTTTTTTTGTTTTTGTTCTTTTTCTATGCTTACAGGACTACTTGAACTACTATCAAACTAGCATTAGTTTGATAATATAAGCATTACTAAAGTCAAAAAAGATCACATCTACTTTTTCCTATGTCTTCTAGGAAATTTGTCCTATTATAAGGTAGTAAGACTGTTTTGAATAAAACCTGGCAATGACTGACAAATGTTGGCCGTTCATTATTACTTGATTATTCTTGGGGTTCTTGCAAATTGATTAATAACATGGTTCCTATTATTTTTGCAGGCATCAATATTACATATTGTATAGGGCTTATACCTCCTTTAAGTTTTCTTCTCCCTACTCCCTCCCTTTTCCCCTAATGGGTACTCATTGTTTGCCTTTTTTTCAGTCCACTGAGTCCTTATGAGTCATCCAAGATAACTGCCTAAACCAGTTGTTTTAAGTGATTGTCATCAGAGAATAACTTGAAAAATATAAGTTAACTTAGTATAATTGGGTTTTTTACTGTAATATTACCTCTTTTCTTCATCCTTTTTATCAATATTAACCATGCTAAGTGACCTAAATGTGAACTAAACTGTCTATGTAGAATAAAGCAACCAAACAGAAGCAAGAGCACTCTGTCCCTCGCAATAACTTGCCTTCTCCCTTTAACTAACAAGCTCTTCTTTCTCTCATCCTGTTATTACATCCGATGCATTTCAGAGCATTCCCTGATTGCCTTTTATGTTTTCTTCCAGCTGTTTTGTGCTGTAGGCTTTTGTGCCTATCCCGCCATCATATACTATTCTTCTACATTGTTTTTCTGGCAATGAGTCCTTGTTTCAGTTATGCTCAACTTCTTCCCTTCTTCCTCCTCCCACTTCAACCACTGAAGAGCTTCCGCTGGACTTGGTGTCTTACCATATCTATCAATAATATATAATAGCATAGGTTATCTATCTGTAAGAGCATAGGTTAACTTCAGACTTTGCATTCTTATTATAAATAACTACTCTATTTCACTAAAGAAAATCTACAAAATCTATTATTAAAACAAATTATTACATGAACGAAAGTCAGTAATTCCTAAGGCTGTATCAGGAAATTATTTTAAATTTTTATTCATAGTTGTATATAGAAACATTTATGAAAACAGTATGATAGACACATCAGCATGGATTCCATAAAGTAGTGCCTCTACCATCAATAAACGGTGGTTGATATGAATTCTCAGGAATGAAAGTAGCCTTGCTCATTGCTCAAATCTTGCAATGTACATACTCTGTGTAATGAAAAGGGTGAAAAAATAGTTAAAAGAATAAAGAGATGAACATTACAAGTCTCTGAACATCATATTTGACTAAGATTGTGAGACAGGGCACTGACTCATGTGGTCCTGTGGGACCATTTGTGTTTCCCTATGAGAAGCTTTGAAATCTCAAAGAGTTGTATATGATTAAGCAGTTCCTTCACCCTTCCCTGGTGAGCAAATCCTTTTTTTGAGTTTCGTAGGCAAGTATTGCAACCCAAGAGGAAATGGCTGTTACACAAAGAAGCAATTGAGATTTTTCAACACAAATTCAATGCTGAAATAATGTGGAAAGGTTTTTATTTGTGTGGTTAAAGGAAATAGACAAAATTAGAAATACTTTAGGTCTTGATGGAAAGAAACACTTATTATAAGTGAACAAAACCCAAGTCTCTTCTATCATTTAAAGGAAGATAAAATAGATTCTAGTTCCAGATTCTACTTCCAGATCAGAAGAGAGAGAGTCAATCATATGTGTCTTAATTTATAAGTGTAATGATCAGAAAAAATGGTATTTTCATTACATGATACTTGAGGGTGTAAAGAGAAAGTGTGTTGAAAGCTTAGCTGGCTGATATTTGTTGAGTGATGAATAAAAAGTTATAGGAAATTTTGCATATTTTACTCTGTTTATATTAATAGCAGCCAAACAGGAAAAATACTGAAATATGACTATAAGATGGATCATTTCCTTCCAGAGGAGGATGCAGTCACTGAAGTGGCTTGTGGACTCAAGACATAAGCAAACATTAGTGGGTTTTGATTAATTGTTTCTGTTTCTTGGCTTATCAGTTGCCAACCAAGATTCAGATGAGAGCAATGAATTACAGAAAATCAACCCTTATATTTTAAATACTTTTTATAAAAGTTGCAGGCTGCATGTTGATCTAGAAATGTGTTACCCTACCTCAGTCCACAGTGCAACCATAGCTCCTGAATAAATACAACAATTAGTGACACTTATTCAAGTGCTGAACAAGCCAAGAAAAAGATGAATTAACAAGAATGTTAGACAAGAGGGAAGAGTTGCAGTCTGACCATAGTGCAAAGGGCTGGTGAAAAATTTGGGGCTGTCTTCTGGTGCTGCTGCTCCTGAGCAGAACTGGATGCCCTCCCACATGAGGCCACCAGAGGTTTCATTTTCTATACTGGAAAATTGTCATGGTTTTGCTGATAGCTTGGTTTGAATGGCTACAAACTCTCAGCTGTTTCAGAAGCCCAGAGGCACTACTCCATTCTCTGTAGCTCGTCAATGATTGCGGATGTCACCAGATGACACAAGGAAAAACGACACACCACAGCTATGGTCACGATGAAGAGACTAATTTATTTCCTCTGACTCCAATCATTTATAGTTCTCAAAAGGTGCCAGTGGATTGGAGGGTGAATGTGCCACCTCTCCAACGACACTGGACAAACTACCTGTACATCAAATTTCTCCGCCTCTATGAAAGAATGCAAAACAATAGGTTGTTTACAGAAAGTTGTGTGAGAAAGTTCTCTACAAGAATGTAAACTCGGAAGGCTTTAGAAAACTCTTAAAAATCAGGGTGACATGTGTTCATCACTTGGTAATTCTCATTTTATATTGTAGCAGACTGCTTCTCATTTTCCTGGCTCAGTGGTCAGCCACTGCAATATTTGCTGTAGCTCTGCCAAAGTCGAAGAAACAAGACTTCTTTTTAGATCTGACCGAAGAATTACACCAACACTGCAGGATCTGTGCTTGTAGCCATTTCCAGCAGAGAGACTGGTAAACATGGAGGATCAGAATATGGACAATAAAAGAGAGATTATTGGAAATTAAATGCTGAAAAATTTAAAATTTTCAGTAAAAGAATCTTCTGTCTGAAATATGAAAATATAACTGGCAATTGTCATCCCACAGGGCACTGTAGCTACATTTTACAAAGAATCAGCTGTTCAACTCTGATGTGGAGCAGTCTGGTACATATAATGAGTCTTTTGTGACAGAAGATGATATGCCCATAGCACACCAGCCAAAGGTGTTCATAACTTTGTCACGTCAGATGACATCTGTTTCAATACTTCAGCTACTGTAAAAATCTCTGACAATAGACATGGCTTTTTCACCTACTCCCTCTTTTCTGAATTGATTGATGAGCATTTTCAATTAGGAAGAAAAAGACACACAAAATACTTTTCTTAAAAATATTTTGTTTTGTTTTTAATAAGTCAGTTTTAGCAACAGTCATTCTCCAAGCAGCAATACAAAATAAAGCATTGATCAAATACTTAGAGATGTAACCAGAAGAGGGCATGAATGGGGCTGAAAAGTAACTCCACCTCAAGAGTAGAAGTTTCTGGACCTTTACCCCACATAACCATGCATTTATACTAAGTAATGTATGCATACATAAGTATACTTAGGATGCATGACAAGACTCTTGTTCCCACACATAGAATGAAGCAGAGAGACAATGACAGATAGGAGAATCCCAATAACCCAGGCAGAGACAGATGTCCCTGACCCCAACTTCTAGGGCATTCCAGGAGGACATCAGCCTCATGGGTGGAAGTGAGTCCTACCACCATAGATCGCTGGGAGTTCTACTGGGTAGATTGTCTAAACCAATTATCTACATTGTGTAAGTTTTTAACGGGAAAGGTAATAAAGAGTGTAGCAAAAGCCTGAGATATTTGCGAAATACTGCAGCTTATAGGTAAGTAGGTAAAAAAGAAAATGTAAGAAAGAAAAATATTTTTGGACCAATAGAAAAAAAAAGGTGTCTAAATACATCCATAAAATACAAAACAACCCTTGAAATTTACAATTTTGGTCAACCTGTGGGAAAAATGTGTTATTAATATTGTAGATTTTTAACTCCTGTTTTATTAGTGTTGAGATGAAATTACTACAATTAAAAGGAAATTTTAAAAAATGGTTTATTTTCTTAGAAAAAAAATCTTAAATGAAACTGTTTGAATGTATGTTATTTTGATTTGGAAATAATAAAATATAATTTTTTGTCTTCAGGCAACCAGAATGCTTGAAGTTCTTATTTTTAGACTCATTATTGTTCACATTGAGTTATTTTTTTGGTTGGTTTGTTTGGCTTGATTTTGGGTTTGGATTTTTCTACTAAGTTTCAACCATCTAAAAATTTACTTGTGCTCATGGATGCATTCAAAATTGACAAGTCCCAAAGATAATATTTTAAATCACAGGGATCAATTTTTCATACAGAAGAAAACAGGACTAACTGGGCTTCCAATTTCCCAAAACATTTTTAACTGTGCAAGGGAAAGGGCCTGAAGGTGGCAAATAGAGAAGCAGGAAGAAGTTGTGCTCCACTGCCCTGGTACAGTAAGTCAAAGAAAGGATTAAATTTCTGTTTTTATTTCAGATAACTTCATATGTTTTTGCCAGCCTTTAGCAGCTAAAAGCACTAGAGACTAATGTCTTGGTTGGATCCACAATCAAAGACATCTAAGCTTAACATTTTCTGAGCAGTAGAAATAGTTACTATTACAGTTGATTTTATTGTCTTGTGGTAAATTTATCATTCTTCTCATTGCTCACACAGGGATTTGCTGATCCCTATTTGAAGCAAGAGCTGGTGCTTGATGATGTGGGAAGGGTGCTATGCTCTTATATTTCTCTGTTTTTTCTTCTTTTCATGAATTCTGTCCTCTCAAGAAACCAACTCGCACCATGCCCCGAGGCTTGACTTATGCTGCCATGTGTGTCTAAGAAAATGTCTTGAGCAGAAGTATTTTTTGTTCTAAGAAAATGTTCAGCTTTACTGTGAAGTGATACAAAAGACAGCTCATCTTTGCAGAGGAAGGCACTGTCTGGTTGGGCACCTAGAATTCTGATAAAGGCTTCTCCACTCCTGTTTCCTGGAGCTGCTGCACCTTTTAGTGACACTGAAAAGAGTTGAAAGAAAAGTCATGATCCTCTTATAACTTGATGATAAGACATTTTTCATAACAAAGATGTTATTCTATATATGCAAATTGCGCCATTTTAATTAGGATTTCATCAAATGACAGAACGTAAACCAATGAAATCTGCTGGGGTGTACTCTTATTTCAGCATGATAGAAGGTGTGTGGTTTACTTGCAGATGACTTGGTTTAAAAGTACTTCTTTTGAATCATGCCTGATTTATGTAGATCTTAGGTAGCTAGAATATTTCCATTTCCTAAGGAGCTGGATATATGGTATTAAGGAGCCTATTTTTCAGCTGTTTATTTAAGTGGTAGCCAGTTGTGTTTAGACCTGTCATTTTAAGAGCTTTTAAGTACTGCACAGAGTATAAGTGGTTTTTTTGTTTTGAATCAAAATACCAATGGGGAAAACACTACTGGTATCCTTTTCCTATGGATCTAATAAATATCAACATTTTTCACTATTTTCTTACTCCGAACAAGCTGAGAAACTGCTGTTGAACATCAGACAATTAGAATGAGGCAGGAGAAGGCTGAAATTTCAATAAGAATTGGTTCAGAGAGGAGAGGCAAAGACACTTCACATACATGACCAGGAGAACTCCAGCAGCGGCACAATTGCCAGTGTTTTATCATGATGCAGATGAAGGCACACCATGGAGTCAGGTGTTAACAGGTGGAAAGAACTGGTTGCAATTTCAAGAACTACACTGACATAACTGGACCAAGATTTGGCAGCAATTCCCTGACTCTGCAGAGAGATCTTCATCAGTCCTAATGTTATTTACTGTGGTCAATACCATAAAAATCTATAAGTTCAATTATTCAGATTAAAAATTCAGATCTTCTGCCTAATGTTTCTGATGGCATGATGATATATAGGTATTTCTGTTTTAACAGCTCTCCTCAAAAATCTGATGTTTTGCGTTTGAAGGGTTTTGCACAACTTTCTTAGCAAAGCAGTGGGCCCTCACATGACAAGAAGAGAAGTAGTGGAGTTAGTTGCGGCGTGGGTTTTCGCTCTCCCCGGCTGCACGCGGCTCTTGGGAGCCCGGCTGTGGTGTAGCTTCCACGTGCTGCCGGGGTTTGCTGCCGCGGGTTCCCGGACACGGCTCCGTGTCTCGGGCGCGTGGGCTGGCCAGCCTCTGTTACCGTGCGCTAGGGACCCGGCAAAGAGGAAGGAATTTGTCCATTTACTCTGTGCTTGGCAGGAACGGTTTATTGGTCACGTGGCGCAGTTCGATGGAAAGACGCGACCGCTCCCCACACTCGCATGGGAGAAAATGGCACCTGGGTGCTGGCGGGATAGGATTTTATGGAGGGGCGGGGCGAGAGGATCCATGGCCTGCCGGCCAATAGGGGCGGCTGCCGTGGCGGTGACGCCAGCAACAGCAACCAACCAGAGAACCCCGCAGGGGCGGGCACCGAGCCGCGGGCTGAGCGGGATCGTGTGGCTTGGGGTGGCCGGCACGGGGTTTCCCGGGGCCGGACAGCAGGGTGGTTACAGGAGCGGCACAGGGGTAAGAGCCGGCAACAGGCAGCATGGGGGCAGAAACCGCGGGGGGGAACAACACGGGGGAAACGCGGGATTACAGAACTTGACTTATTTTAACATAAATCAAAAACACTAATCTAAACCCAAACTCCGGGATGCAACAGTTAGTGATACTTGCCTGTTCTTCCCAAACACTGAGTGAAGAAAATTAAACTTTTGAAATAACTGAAGGAATCAGAAGTCAAACAAAAACCTAGAAACCTTCCCTGGTTACATTCAGATAATCTAAAAACTATGTTAGAGGAAGGAAGTACTTTCAGAGGAATTTCTTTCCCTTGAGGTCAGGGACAGAAGTTTTCAACTGCCTATGCAATTCCCAGGCATTCTGTGGCTCTGACTATTATCTTGAATAATGAATAAAAGCAGAGACTCAAGGTAATTTTGAACTATACAATTCCCACTAAGGTGAGTGTTAGCTGAAGTAATGTTTACAAAGTAAAAGGCAGCTTTGTCCTAGATCAGGGAAAAGCCTAGACAAAAAGTGCCTTCTGAAGGTCTCTTTATATAAAGGGATTGCAAACCAGTTTAGATAGGTTTAATTTATTCACAGGGCAAAACCTTTTCTGTTTTTGGATAGGACTGCACTAGCCACTCATGTTGGCAAGCTCCAAGGCAAAAAAAAACCTAGAAAAAATAAAATAATTTCAGAGCTCATATTTTATAGATGCTGTTTTGGAGTTAGATCACACAGAATTAAGACACTGGATGCTTCTTTTTTGCTCACTCTCTCATCAGCTGTTTAGTAAGGTGAGTGCCTACACATCACAACATACTGTAGGACCTGTAGCAGTTAAACATATTGACTGTGGGTTTCTTAACAAAATAATCTGTCCTAAACTCAAGTCTGTTTACAAATAAATATTGGCAGGGTATCTGTTGCACCTGAAATTTCTGTTTTCACCCAGCACACCTGGTACCACTGTATTTATTTCAGCCAGCTTAGAGAAACTTGAACCAGTCTCAAGACCCAGGTAAAACCTGAAAAAAATAGCCCCACTCATACTATTGGGAGCTGAGCACAAGCTGTGGCTTTCCTGGATTCAGAGCTCTTTTCATACTGAACTATGGCAAAATTCACAGTTTAAAGCTATTTATGGAATTTGGGATTTGAGATTTCTCTTCCAACTTTCCTTGGTATGTAATGTGAGCTCCAGATAAGAGAAGCAATGCAGATTCTACTGCAGCTCAGGATAGCACTACTGGTGCAATATCCACTACAAGAACACAAGGTAGCTACAGTCTCAGCCTTGGCAGGAAATGCAAGGAAAATTTTGTTCCACAGCAACAAACAGTGACAGACTGTCCCTTCCTCTTTCTACCTATTGGGAACAAATGGTTCAGAAATTACTGAAACGACTATAAGAGTAAGTGTTGCAATTTCAACAGTGATTTACTACATCATTACTTATTGTTCTGATTTAGTGAAAAACAAGCCTATCCAAAAGTCAAAGAATGTATGTGAAGTAAATCAGTGGCATAATATAAAACCTTATGACAGTACTGAAAATAAGGTTTTGCTCACCACCCAACACAACCCACTCATGCTGGTTTCCCAGAAGAGCTTTGTAGAAAAAGGTGTCCTTTTTAGAATGACCTAGAGGTTAACTAATTCTAGCTCTGTGGAAGGATGGGAAAAGAAAGTTCTGGAGTTCAGAACCTTTTGGCAGAACACTCTGTTTCAGCCCCTCACAATTATATCAGGGCTCTGTTAATACCTCAGGCAATTTCCACTGCACTGCTATTCACCTGAAAAAAATATCTGTGATAAAGGGAGACTTACAGGAAGCGTGAAATAAGTGTTTATGGGTACAAGCAAAATACATTATTTTTTTCTATGGCTAATATTGGTTTAGCACCCTGCCATTGCTTGTTATGAAAAATGATAGCTATTAATTAAATATTACTAACACAAAATCTTTGTGCTTGGAATGTGTATGGTTATCCTTAAACAGAGATTTTGTTTATTCTTTATATTATGGTAACACCTAGAGGCAGAGCTCCACTGTGCAAGGCACTGCACAAACATACACAAGGGGCTGGCTCTTGCTTTGTAAATTGCAATTGTAAGCAGCAAGTGAGTAATGCAGTGAAATGTAGCACAAGAACAAGCAACATGTGGTCAATATGAAAAACGTGATGGCAATGACTCATCTGTTGAACTGTAGTTGGGTTTTTTAAAGCCCTACATTGGAGAAGTCTTCCCAGGATTTATTTGGAAGAAGCCTTTGGACCCTAGATGGTTTTGTCAGGAATTACATTGAGCATGTGGTGAGTTGGATACATACACCAGCATCCCCCACTAGCTTCACTTTTTAAATATTTTGATAGGATTTTCATTATCTTTTCATCAGTGACTAATAGTCTATGAGTTAAAAATGGGCCTGAAGATGGTGATCCCTTATATAAACAGTCAACATTGGATTTACATATGACCTGAAGAATGAAAACTTTGAGTTTTCAAGTTTTTCCTTTCTGTGATACCTAATATGTCTGAAGAAAAGTTATTGACAGTGTTGAATAGCCTTAGAACTACGTTGTCCCTGTCCTCTGCCTTTGTGTACTGAGTTGATTACAGAAGTCTTCAAGAACTATAATGGTTTCAAAAGATGCCATGAATTCATGGAGAAGATTACCACTGATATCTGTTTAAACTTCACAGCAATTGCTCTCCTATTCTCAGCTGGAGAATGCTATCTAACCTGCCAGTGACATGGGGCCAGGTTTAGGGGCTGAGTGTTAGTATTGGATTTGGTTCAAGTACTGAGCCAATTGTAGAGGAAGTTTATTAGTGTCAGTGACTACCTTTTTCTATTTTTATAAAACAACAGTGAGAGCCTCCTTGGATGTGGATGACATTTGGCTAGTGAGTTAACTCAGCCTAAGAAACTCAAAAAGTTGCAAGTTTTGTGATATTTATCACATGCCAACATTTTGCTCTGGCAGCAAGTCTTCCATGGAGCATTATTCTTTTCATTATCAATGGCACTGGACAGCTTTCTAATGTCTTCCCTGAACAATTTCCAAAACTATCTGGCTGGCTGGGAAATACTCAGTGATGCACAAAGCTCACATATGCCAGCTGTTGACCCATCTGTGGTGCCTGGCACAGGTTCTCCCACATGGACTGGTGTGAGATGGAAATTGCAGCCCACAGTTTGGGAGGACAGTCAGAACAATGTCGAACAGCACTGAAATAGGCCTGGCTTGTCATGTATCACCTGCAAGTCCCACCTCACTTTGCCTGTTGCAATGAAATGGTTAAAGAGCAAAAGGGTTAAGAACTCAACTTTACAATGTAAACACGAAGTCACACAAACAAAATAGATGACAGAGAACTTTATAGTGTATGTTCAGCCCCTTTTTTGTCCAGCAATGCTGCCTAATTTAATTCATGTCTTTTAACTCATCCCTCATCTCTTCTAAATTACATTTTTCTGTTTCTACACTGCTATATGTTCACTACAGATATTTGGAGAAATCTTCCTCCTAAATCCTCACAAATTGATTTCAATAGTGGAGTCACTATGAAACAGGCTATCACAAATCTTGAGAAATCTTGAGCTGATCCTGGTAGCCATCAGCAAAGATATCTTTCTAGACTCACTACTTCAGACTAAGCGTTACTTCAGCAGCATGTTTGTCTGATTTTTTATTTTTAAACATTTTTTCTATGTGTAAAATCAGAAAAAACTGTCAGATGATGAGATGAGACAATACAATCACGTTCATTTGATGAGAGTATGAATAATACAAGCCATGTTTTTATCACAGATAATTGAGTGTTATTAACTGTACAAGTGTTTCTGGTATCAAACCTGATGAGGTCTGGAGAAAACCAATACAACAGTACATACTGCATTTCAGGCAGCAAAAAAGTGGTGCACCATGAAGACAGCTGAAGATATGATTTTCTCCAATGGCATATTACTGCTAGTGGAAAGTTAAAGTTTTCTTCTCTCATCAGCTTTCTTCTGAATATGAAAACAATGTCAGCAGACATTTGACAGCAAAGGCTCTGTATCAGGGTGCTGTTTTTCCCACTTTCCTGCTGTTTCAGAACCTTCATTTTCTTTCCAGCATTACCAGGCAGAGGCAGTGAGGAGGGGAGCAAGACTCACATCGACCCTTGGTGAAAGCAGAAGTCTCCTTCACCCTCATGCTTTTCTGCACTCACTCCAGATGTGAGCTCATATGCTTGCAGATTAATACCCATGCTAGCTCAAAGATTGAATGCTGTTCTTCAGGTAGACTTATGGATGCAAGTGGCTGCCTTTCCATATTGTATTGCATGGTGCAAACCCTTTTATGTTTAGCCTGGAAAAATTACATCACAGATATTGCAGACCTAAGAGTGCAGCTTTTTGATTTCTTGTTCTGGGCTCCCTTCAATCTCATGCACTGTCAAAGAGATTTCATTGTCCAAATCTTGTTTTCAAGCATTAGTTTATATGTCATGTTGTGTGTTCATTTAGGGCACAGAGGTGCCTCCTTCAAAAGCTGAAAAATGTCTTTTACTCTTGAGGACCAGGAATAAAATCTCTGCTTTGAAGACAATAGCTCTGATTCCTTCTTCCTGTTATGGCACTGGGGAAGCAGAGGAGAATCAGTCTCACGAAATGTCATTTCATGGTGCTTTTTGTTCTCCAAGGCTTGAGAATCAAAGGACCAGGGAGAGAATAATGTCCTGGCTCTTTTGTGAATGGACCAGCACAATGTATCACCAAGCTGTTACTGAAGAGACTAAGAGAGGCAATTTATTCAAATGTGGTTTGTTCAGAAGCTCACTTGCCTAGTGCTGGCATCTTACTAATATTCCTATCAGTACAGTTCAAATCCTGACTTCAAATGGAACAATGTATTATTTGTACTGGATGATAAGTTGTGTATCAAAATATACTTTAATCATCCAAGTGAACCCATTTCCAGTGACTACACAAACCAAAGAGGTAAATTTTCCTAAATGGATATAACAATTTTTTATTAAGTATCTATGTCATAGTTCTCATTCTTTACTATCATTCTTATAACCTACAGGTTTTGTCAGTAAAAGATAATGTCTGCAGTCACCAGTCTTTAACCATTTAATTAATACTTTACATAGTTATATAAGTAACTATAAAGATTACATAAGTAATCTTTAAAATTTTGTTTTGTTTTCTATTTAGCAAATGCCTGACAGAAGCCATTTCCTGGTACACAAAGACCTAAGCCAGTACTCCTCCCAAACACAGCCATTCAATATTTAAAGCATGTTTTGCTGTTGTTAAATCAAAACTGCTTTGTTTTGGACTTGTTCATAAATGTGGGGCATTGTGCAAATTTGGCAGTCCTGGGAAAAACTCTTGAGTTATTCATTGTCAAAAGTGTAATAGTTTTCCTCCTTATGGTGAATAAGCCCAGGCGGTCAGGACATTGGTGAAACACATGAACTTCTCATTCCCCATAAAGAGGGGACAAGGAGACAGAGCAAGCTCCTCTGTGCCAGGCCCTCTGAGGTTTTGCTGCTCAGTGAGACTTCAGATAGTAGCTTAATATTTGTCATGACACAAGAAGTAAATAAATACATTGGCACAAAGCCTGGAGTCTGTCAGCACTGCCCCTGCTACAAGCTCCTGTTTGAAATGCAGAACTCTATCATCTTTCACATAAAGCCTGTTCAGAGGAAATGACCTAGGATATGTTAAATTTCCTTCTTTGACTTCTCAGTAATGTCATCTAGATAAACCCCAAACCCAGAGACCTTCACTGAGAGTATTAGGACAAAGTAGCTGTGAGGGCTGTTACTTGCCAAAGTCATTTAATTTATAACGAAGTGCTTCATAGTTGGTCTGTGCAAAATCAGCTTAAGCAAAAGGCTGTGTTATCTGTGTTATTTCCCCTAAATGCTAAAGTATGGAATGGATACAGCAGCTGTTTAATGGAACATTTCAAAATCATGAGGATTTTCAGTCCAGATAGGAGCCCCAGTGCTGAGCCTTTTTATCCCTTCAGTGCTGTACATTTTCCTAAGCATTCTTGCTCAAAAGTAAAACACTATCAAAAATGTACCGGGAATAGGAAAGTAGTTTTTATCATTAGTTTTTCTCCAGCAATAATTTTTGTGTTCAAGTATTATGGTGGAATTGGGTATATGTCTGATGGGGGGCTGGGTACATGGGAAAGAAGGAGAGAGGTGAAACCAAAAATATATATTGAAATCAGAGAGTAGAAAGAGAAGAGTGGTATCCAAGGAAAGATATTAATGAGAGTTACTGAATCAAGTGTGACCTATGGATTGAGAAAAAAAAAATAAACAATTGAATTTGGATAATTACCTGTAGTAATGTCCTGGAAACGTAATACATACTGTTGGAAATCTGTGGTTCTGGAGGTCCTTCCCCTTCAACACCTTGGATTTAGCTACTTTGAGAGGAGGCTTTCAGGATAGAGAAATTTTTCACAGCCTCAGCTGTAGATGATGAGGTCCCCAGAGTGCATACCAGAAACTATCTGCCTCTCAGTCTATACGGTGAACCTCTTTGGGATGCGAAACATATATTAAGGAATCTGACAAGGAAGACAAAAAGCAATAGTACATTAATAGAAAGCTGTCCTTGGACTATCCTTCTGGCCCTAAATCTGAGTCTGTGAATAACTGTCTTAGGAAAAAAAAGGGTTCTCTGGTACCCCGTTTTTGGAAAGTATTTATTTTTTTTTACAAGACAAAATAGAGGTTTTACTTCTTTCATTGAAAATGCTAACCTTTCAAAACCAACAGGAAACACAACGTAACCCAGAATGTCAATTCTCTTTCACCTCTGATGGCCATTTATAATTGCTATTCAAATAGGAAATCTGCTTCTGACCTTTGGTGCTGAAATATACTTGAAATTCACGCCTCACTGTGCTGTCAGCTCCTTTTCATGCATGCATTTATTTGTGGGCTAATAAATATAGGTTTGGGAGCAAAAGCTCTAGCAGTGAAATAGTGAAATCCAGCTTGTGACTTTGCTGTGAGGCATGCTTGAAAGAAACTTGTATAGAAACTGAAGGAGAATGTTTTTTCACTTAGAGCAGCTTTGAACATGACATCACTGTTTATAACTGACATTACCAAAAATTTTAACACCATGCATATGAGAGTATCACTAAATTTTACGTAACGCAGAGATGCATATTTTAATTAGTGCTCTTTACTGAAACTTATCTTGCCTGAATCTGTAATATAACAGTTTATTTTAATATTTTCCAGGCTACACTTTTGTTATTATAATACGTTTCATTTCAGTTTGTGCACATAAAACCAAACCAGTGACCTGTCTATTCCAAAGAGTACAATACTATGAAATTAACTCAGCTATCTCGGGCTACATGATTTTCCTCTACATCTCCAAAATAATATACCAATCAAAAAGAAATTATTTATACAGGTGATGCTTGGCAGACACTGTGAGATAATGGGATGCATGAAATCCTTTTGTCCTCAGAGCTAAGGCTAGGGCTCTTCTTTAGAGTCTTAAGCAGTGGATATCTATGGATTCTAAGGTGGATAGGAGCAGTAATTTCTGCAAAGGCACACCCTAAGCAGTAGTTGCTAATGGTATATCTCAACCTTATACCTTTGGCATACCATAAAAATCCATGGATACCATAGATAAAAATCTTCTGTATATCAATCACACTGTAATATGATAACTGAATTTTAAGGCTAAAATAAATTCAGAAAAGAGTGTCAATTAAAATAAGGCAATAAAATAACCATTGGTTTGTAACACAGTATTATGCTCCTAGATGTTGAGAAACACAGGAGAAGGTTATTTAATGATTAAAGTTTTGTGTGAATAGGCAAGGCTTTGAGGAGACAATCTCTTTGTCTTACCTGGAAGTTGCCAGTGAAATCACTGCAGGAATCTATCCTTTATGGCAGAACAATATTTGAGCATTTGCAACACCTCTAGAGCTTTTAGGCACATAAGGACAAAATTATCCACGGTTCTGGTTTGAATGTAAAACTTCAGGAGTAGGGATGTTTTTATTTTCACTTTTCTGTGTCTTCTTCATGCCAGATTCAAATGAAAGCCAGTATTGTCTTTCACAGCCAAATCATGTTTTAAAAACCAGGCAGACTGTCTGTCCCTTTTATAAACTCACATGACTTGTGTAAAAATGCTTCAGTAGAACATAACACCAATTACACTTAAAATTACTGTTGTGATAAAGAATTAATTTTAAAACACATTTTACTGTAACAACTTGGTTATTACTTCCTGTAACAACTTTCAGCAGCAGTTGAAATAGCTGTAATGAAAAGAACAAAACCACTGCCTTTTAGAGACGTATCTAAGAGTCCACATATGGTTTGGTGTAAGGATGATGGTGGCTGAATTGTTCCTGCAACTTTAACAGGCAAAGAACATTGAGGATTGGAGTTAAGAGAAAAACTTGTCATTTGGAAATGATTTCTGCTTGATTTGGTTCCGTATAATGTCAAAATCACTTTTTTTTCACTCTGAAGTATTTGTATTTTACTTATTTGGCTTTGGAAATGGAAACCTCAAAATCAAATATTATTTTTCCCCTAAACATTTTCATATTTGGATCCAAATGACAGCTGTCTTTGCAATGAATTCAGTAGGCTTTGGATCAAGTTCTGATTTCTCTAGGGCTATAGCAGCTGGCTGGGGCTGGTTGTGGCTTGTACTAAATATTTCCTGGTTCTCAGTTCAGTTGCAACCAGACAGGGGTGCAGACACAGTAGCTGATACAGGTGGCAGGGCAGGCACTTGGGGAATAGTGGTGTTGCCAAGAACTGAAAGTCTGAACTCTTACCTCTAGGGAAGGGTGTACAGGACAAATATAAGGCAGAAATTATCTGGTAGTTTGAGAAATACAAGATCTTTTTGTTTTGAGAGCAGACTCAAACTCAAAACTCAGCCCAGACTCTTCTATATGCCATCTATTTTACTTTCAGTTCCTCAGGGAAGTAACGGTCTAATTGAAGTGCCCTCACTCTCCTGTTGATCTTATTCCACTGTGCATAAAGCACTGACATTCTTATGCAAAAGTGGCTGGAATTAATATCAATGACTCCACAAACTGGTAGCTAGGACACCTGTGAAAGAGACACTGTCTCAGATTTGCTCATGGCTGATTGTGAGCAGGTAATGTAAGAAGATCCCAAACCCTTAGGAAACGTCCACAGTTATGTATTCCTAGGGTCATATGAGCAGGTCTTCCTTGATCTCACTTACTGGAGCTATTTGATTTTGAATAAAATATTTTAAATATTCATCAGCTCAGAGAGTCCCGGGGAATAGTGCTTCATCCTGGCAGGTACAGTATTTGCTTGAGAGGTGGAATATCTGTGTGCAATGAATTTTTAATAATTTTATGTACGGTTGAAGAGACACAGTAAGAGAGTTTGGGAAGCCATGATCATTTTGCCCTGGAATGCCAGCAGTCAGGTCATTGTAATAGCTTTTCCCAGGCAGGTGGCAGCTATAGTGACCCTTGTCCTGGCTGCTGTGCATGATCTGCTGGCTAATTAGATAAAACAGGCTGACAAATTTCTTCCCTTGTTATCCTGAGAGAATCAGCAGAAACCATTGACATATGGTGAATTAGAATCAACCATTTCAGACATTTTTTTCTAGTTTTTATTAAACTCTTTAGTTTACAAAGTAAAAAAAAAAGTACTGAAGCATAGAAAAAGATTGACAGGTAAGCCTGAGCCTCCCTTCTGGATTAATAAAACTGCATTCAGAATATTCTTCACTTGACCCATTAGTTTTTAACAAAAGAGTAAAACACACAACCATTATGGGAGTGACAAAGCCATATGTTTTATATTTCAGTGCTTGTTTTGAGCTCTTGACAGAAAATACTTGATTTGAAGGTCAAGGACATGTGGCTAACAGTGAAAAAAAAAGATATTAATTCTAAATTGGAATGTATTTTTGAGCATTGTAGGATAATTTTGATTCTTTTTTATGCTGTCTTGTCCTTCATATCCTCTGACTTAAAACAATTATACCTGATACAATTTTTCATTCCCTTCTTGTGGCTTGTTTTATCAATTTTCTTGCAAGTTTAACTATCCTATTCTTATTTGCCTTTTTCCAGTCTTTTATTATCTGGAACACATAATTTCTTCTCTTTACTTAATTCTTCAGCTGCTTTCATCCAGATCCTGTGACCTGGATCCTGTATTCTAAATAAGGAGACACAACTGGTTTTGAACAGCATCCTGTCATTTCATCATGGGTTTTTGACATTTGTGTGTACATTCTACTACTTTAGCTTTTGTGACAAGTGTATATTGAGTCAAGATTTTTACTGAGAAGCCTATAAGGGTGCTTCTTCATTGATTCAAGCAGGAAATTTAAGTTCCTCTGTTGTTTCCATTTAGTATTGTTTGGCATACCTGAATATATTTGTGTAGTTCTATACAAGAAAAAATATTTACAAAATCCAGCATCTGAGGCTGTAGAAATGCCATTGTGTAAGGCCCTAATCATGCTTAAAAACTTTTTTTGACTAATTTACAACCAACAAGCCTGTGATGACTGTCCAGAAAATAGCATAAATAAGGAGGGAGGCTAAATGTCAGTTCACTGGTCTGTTTTTAAGTACCAAGACATTTGCATAAGATTGTTTTTATATTATGTCTGTCCCTCTGTCTGCTTAGCACTTTGCAATTGCCAAGTTACTTGTCTGAGGAGATGCAAACTGGCAAGGTAGCAGCAATAGTTTATAAAGTATTTGTACTAAAAGCATGCTTCAAGGAGAATTCAGTCCTGATGTGAGTTTCAAGAGACTATAATAATGCAACTTAGAGCAATGTGTCAGCCAAGGAGGAGCAGGATTTCTGTAATGTAGCCCATGAAGTGATATTGAGATGAAACTGGACAAAAGCTATTTAAGCCTGACTGCTGATGTATTTTCTAATGGTGACATCTATCAGAGTGATACAGTCTCTAGAGGGAAGCAGTAGAAACTCCAGCAGTGAATCATTTAAAAATTAGTCTGCTAAACCACTTGAAAATGTAGTAAGTTGAAGAGGTCTGTGTTGGCAGAGGACAGCTAAAAAAAACCAAACCATGTTCTTCCCAGTTTTCAGTACTGTGAGTCTGGGACACCTACAGCACTCTTGCCTTTCACTTATCCAATATATCTAACCAAATGGGCTTATTTTGTAACACTTGGGAGAGGGAGCAATGTACTGTATTAAATACTTCTACTTATGAGCTGCATATATGTCATGAAATTTATGGCACTTCCTTTCTTCACAGTAGAGGAATTTTTTCTTATAGTATTTTCCATCAAAACAAATAATTCATTTGGATCCAGGTGCCAAAATAAAACATGTAAATGGTCAAATCCAATGGTATAATTTGATATACTTCAATGTCTGTAAATTATATGTGTTCCAAAATAGGGTTTGGAGTACCCTGTATAATGGAAACTAATTTCAACTTCATTTTCTAGCAACAACATATAAGCTACAACAAGACAAAAAAAATTCCTCAAATATATTTTCACACTGTGTTAAGTTTTCTATTCCTTTGTACTGGAGCAGTATTTTTTGTTTTATTCAAAATGGATTGTTCTCCAAATAAAATGGAAATTTAAATTATAGGCAATGGTTTAGGGATTTTGCAAATAGTTAATCACTTTTAATTATTGTAGAAAGAAGTAGAACTAAGAGTCAGATGGATATAGTGTTTGTGTGGTTACCAATGAAGCATTATCAAAACACTCAACCATAAGTATGATCCATTCTGACACCAACTTAAGCATAAGCTCTTGCCATCTGTACCATGAAGAAGTGGTGGTAGGTTTTTAACTATGGGTTCACCTGTAGCACAAAAAATGAAAGGTAAATTACAACAATCCTTGGCTTTGCTTAAAGACAGAACCATTGCAAACATTGATTCTGTTATTTCTTTTATTTTTGCCTACTGCAGATATATACAGCTGAAGAAGGTGCAACTACCGTAGAGGATTAACCCTAAGAATTTCCAACCCTGCATACAGGTTGAAGGAATTTTTGTTCATCGAATTCAGCTAGGACTTTTTTTCCAAGGTCTACAGAGAGAGATGCCCTCCTGCCTCTGCAATGAGTATTCATTATCCAGGATACCAGCTCCCAGAGATCTCATTGGTGTTGGACAAACTACAGACATAAACTTTGCTTTAATCTCTTCTTTGAGAGCTTTTGCAGCCTACTTAAAAGTTGATGTGCAGGTATAATGAAAAAGTGGACATGATCAAAAAGGAGTGATGGGGAAACTACAACAGCACTATGGCTTATCTTGCCTATGCAGAACTGGATAGGTCTGATGTACTTTAACTTCTTAAATAGGTTTAAAGAAAGACTTCAAACCTGCTGCCTCTGTGCTTTAGATTTTCACATCTTTACATGCTGCCCTTAAGCTTCCCTTTACCTCTATCATTCCCTTCGCCTTAAATAGCTTATTTTTACATTTTTCCCATGAGACAAATCTTTTGGCCTCTCTCCCGGGCACAGGATGCTGCAGAGAAGGTGAATGTTTCATGGCAGAGCTGCAGAGAGGGTAGTCATCTTTTTATGGGGCTGATGAGGGTCAACTATTCCCCCACAGAGGCCAAAAAAATTATGTCTGAAGCTTGACCATTGCCCAGGCCATAGACTAGTTCACAAAATCTGAGGTCTCAACTCAGCTCAAGGCCAGCAGCGCTCCAAAGTCAAAGCAGAGGGAAGAGGTGATAAACTTTTTTGTTCTTGAGGTTCATTGGTGAGATCTGAACCAAATATTGATGTTGTTGCTGTGCTGAAAAGCTGGACTTAGAGTAAGTACTATGTCTTACTCAGAAAAGAGCCTGGTGGCTGGGTGTCACAAATGAGTGTTTTAAGGTAGCTTAAGGAATCGCTGGCAAAGGCAAACAGATTTAACATAAAAGCAATAGTGTCACAGAGTTCATTGGCAAGGTTCACTCCACTACTCGCTAGATGGTTAAAGCACACAGAGGAAAAAAAAAAACAAATGAAAAGCTGGAGTCAATAAATCAAAACTGAAATAAGCTAAAAAATATCTGTGTGGATGTGAGGGGCCAGGGGGAGTGTGTGTGGGGGTGAAGGGGGGAATGGTGGTGGTGGTGGATGAGTAGTTGGATGTGTGCGTGAGACAAAGGGATAGAAAGGGTAAGGATAAGAAGGAATACAGCCTAAAGGCCCAACAGCCCTTAATTTGACATCATTTAAACTTAACAGTACTTAACAGCACCTTAAACTTAACAACCTTTAACAGCTAACAACTTTGTTTAAACAATTTAGCAAAGGATTCATATAGGATTTGCTTAAGATTTTGTAAGTTAGGCGTGTAGGTAAGATACAGGCCTAACTTACAAAATCAGTATCTTACTTACAGGCCTAACTTACAAATCTCAAGTACAGCATTTCTCTCACATTTTTTCTGTCATATGCAAACTTGCATGCTCCTAGACATAAAGAGTCTGTACAAGGTACAAAATTACCCTTGAAGGTAGTGAAATATTCACTTTGGAATCCTTTTGGCTTGGAAACATCTTCTTAATGGGTTCAGGGTCAAGTGTTGAGGAATGGGGGTACCAGCCCAGGATCTGACATTGTTCAGCCATCCCATGAGTACAGCAAATCTAAGAGCTCGCTGGCTCTGAGAGGCCTCACTCAGAGGCTGGTCACAGCCCACTGTGGTCCAGGAGAGCTAAAAAGGTCTTATTTTGGACCACTGTTTATAGGGCTGCAAGTGAGTAAGCTTTAGTCATAACAATGTTTCCTCTGGGATGCACTTTGTGATTGGAAACTTTCTTTGAAAGTGTGAGAACAAAAATGTTATGCCATTTGGACAAAAAAATAAGTTTACAAGGCTGTTAATTTAAAAAAAAAAAAAAAAAAAAGCAGAAGGTCATTAGACAACATAAGTTCCTGGGACCAGACAGTGTTTTTAATCAGGTCGAGAGCCCAGGTGTTGTTGGCTAACTCTGAGGCCTGACAAGCAATTCTCAGATCATGGTGCAGCCTGAAGGTGGGGGAGGATGCACCACCACACTGGGCTGTATAGAGAGACCTTATTCTGCTTTTAGTTACATTTTCTGGTTATACTCTTCTTGGTTATACTATTACCCATGTCCTGCAAATGTCTGCAGTCTTTTGTGCTATCAACATGCAAATGTAGTTTGTGTTTTCTTGTTTCCTAGAGCGTGTATTCCTCAAAACAAGGGGAAGGCTGGTGTGCCACATTGCTTAACTAGAAAAGATATATGATGATCAAGACTTAGTGGGCCTTCTGGTATAGTTTTCAAAGGTCTCTCCATTTAAAACAGCTCCTGGGGAATCAACAATACTACAGGACTACACATAGTGAGATCTCTAGTATTGTTTGCTCTTTGAAGGAAGAAATAGGGAAGAAAAAACATACGGACGGAAAAAGAAAAATATTTGGAAGGAAACATGTTTTAGAAAGCATAGTGGGTTTGTTGGTTAGGCAGTTTTGCAGAAACTGGAAACTGAATATCCTAGGTAATTGTGAGTACATACTTCGTTCAGAGAGAAACAAGATTCCTGTAACAAATCTTCCCTTTGCCACAATAGAAAAGAAGGGAACCCTGGATCATTTTGAAATATTTCTGCAGAGGAGCACATTAGGCCTAATGACTGCACACTGGGTGATGGAAGACACTTCACTTATCTGGAGAAAAAAATGCTTTTTAATGACTTCATTTTTTCATTTTTAAAAAACAGTAAATGTGTCATGTTATAATCTCCCAGAGATGCTCCCAGGTGAGCTGTTGAATGGTAATTTCAGCACACCTAGGGCTTCACACTCTAATATAACCCGTTGTGCCTTACAGTTTCATCACATTGTGGCATTTAGAAATCATTCATAGTGGCTGGCAAAAATGTCTTGCAATAACACCATTACTGCAACTTACATTTTTATAGCAATTTTTACTTCTTAGGCAAACAAACTGAAGTAGTCTACAAAACATTTTAAGTACATAACAGGCATTGAATCACTGAGCATTATGAATCCCTTATGACCTAGAAGCATCCCTTATATAATAAAAGTATATCACTTTTTCATAAGAAGTTATCATAGTCATAAAACATGCATATAGTTTTAATTTAGATAAAACTTCCTTTTCCAAGAGATCATACTGAGTCATGGATTCAGATAACAAAGTTTAAAATACAAGGGAATTCCTTATATCCACTTGGAGACTGGCAGTCTGATAGGAATCAAAGGTTTTAAAGAAATCTATAACACAAACTGTGGTAAAAAGGGCTTCTAGCAGACTGCTAAGCTTAACTGGGGCTTACTAAACTCAGAAGTGTACAACACACACAATTCAGCATTTAATGTTCTTGTTGCTCAAGGAATAGGCTGTCAGCCACATCTGGGAGGAATTCAGCTATTGATATGTCACAGTGGAATATCAAAATGTCCCTTCACCGGTGTGAAATATTCAATTTGCTAAGATTTTTTGTGTCATTTATAAAGCTTTATATGTTCTGGGTACCGCAGCCAAAGAGCTTACTATTGTTCATGTTCCTCTGTGGCAACTGCATTAGATTTATTCACTGTGACATGGCCCCTTCTACACTGGCTGCCTTCTCCATGGATTCTTGGATCTCATTTCCCCTCATGGCTGAGAGCACCCAGGGCATGGTGACAGACAACAAGCTTGTTCCAGGGCTTTGAGGTGCTGCAAACTCTCCTCAATTAAACAAAAAAAAAAAATCACGGAATCAGTGACTGCAAGCCTCAGAGATCACCCAATACAAAACATGACTTAAAGCTGCCACCTTTATCACTGCAATATTGCCTTGATAGGCTCTGAATCAAGGCAGTCCTTAAATAAATTTTGGTCAGGGTATGTTTAAACTTATAGGAGAAAACCAAAGTAACCTTCAAAATCCAAGCTTTCCATGTGTGCTCTGAGCACAATAGAGAAAACCAGTGAGCTGACAACCAAATGGAAATATATTATGGTAAGTAAATATGAGGAGGCTGCAGCAAGGACAGCGAGACAGATAAATATTGCTGATCAGCTCACCCAAGGCAGAGGCATATGCATGGCATTTTTATACGTGACAGCACATACCTGGAGTGGTCTCACCTACAGCAAAATAAAATCTGTCCCAGACCCTGGGCTGATGTCATCCCCGCAGTCCTCAGCTAGTTTTTTCACTCTTGTGCCATTGCTTCCCTTTTAAACATTTTTCTTTATTGGAAGAAAACAAGGAGAGATTTGTAAACAGCAGAGGAAAGAAGGCAAGAATGTTTGCCCTCATGTAGCTCAGATGGAAGCCATGGGCTTTTAGTATTAATGAGTGATCTAACTTCAAGGTTTTGTATCTTGAATGCTCAGATGGAGCCTCTGTACTTTACAGGGGAGGCTGGAGGCAGGCCAGGAAGGGACTGTTAGTTTAATACTGATTTTAATTTCTTACATGACCTAACTGAGATTAAAATTGAACGGTTATTGAACATTACTCTGTGTATGAAAACCAACATCCTTCATTATTATGGATATTAACATCAGATTTTTTAGAATTTTTGATATTTAAATATTTACCAAGAGCTATAATGTATTTGGAGTGTAATTTCTTCTTTTAGGCCTGAGAGTATGTTCAGAAGCTTCAGTTCTGAGCACAAGGTTTCTGCAAACAGCACTGAAGTCTCCATGACTCCTCAGAAATATTTGGGTCTAACTGCTGCCATTGTCTCATCACACCTATAAGCAGAAAATTCAGTTACAGAGGGATTATGACTAAGTTGTGCCCAAAACACAGGCCAGGGATTTGGGATCAATATGTACCTAAAAGTCATGTCCCTGGACACCAATTTTTCAGGGTCTTAGAAGTTTTGAAATAACAAGTCTTAGTTAATCAGGTGCTGAGTATTTTTATGATTTTTAAATGTCTTAGCAATCACCAAGAGCAAGTTTCAATGCAAGAATGAGAAAGAAGAAAGAGTGGATTAACTATTTAATCATAATTTCAACAGTTCTGTACTTTTAAAGAACAAAAGGGAAAACTTAAAAATATAAAGTTAGACTTTCATGTAAATTAAGATAAAGAAGTGTGCAATGTTTCGCAATATAGTAACTTTGGCTGATTCCTACAAAGCAGTTTTGGCCAAGGGTTTTGTGAATACTTTTGCTGCTAGTGAAACCAGATGATTTTTCAAAGGAGAAAAGCCTTAGGTAAGAGCCTAAACTTGCAGCACTGCTGCATTACATTTTCTTAAAGCCTTCTGGGCATTGTCCAGAAGAATTAGAAGAACAAGGCTGGATCCAAAGCTGTGCAGTTACCTTAAGGATCATTTAAGCACCTGTGAGCCAGAAACTCCTTGCATGCTCAATAGATATTTAAATAGCAAAGTTGTTGCAGTTTTGGGTTTGGTTGGTTGGTTTACTGGAAGGCTGCCACTGTGTATATAAACATACATTAGGAAAGCTTCAGCCTTTTGGGCTCCTGTACACGTTTCTATCTTTCCCTCCAAAGTGTCCAAACTGAAAGCTAAGCACCAAGAGTGAGTACTGCACCAGTATCTGTACCAAATATAACAGTACTGGGTATTTTCCTACAGGCTGGCTAAAAAGGGAGAGAGAGAGAGGCCACTTACATGCTGTTTCTCTCCACAGCTCTTACCTTTCAGAAGAAAGCAGTGAGTAAGAAGGTTACAGATATCTTGCAGGCAGAGAATTCCTGTAAAAGCTGTTTCACTTTCCATCAGCTGTCTGGGATTCATTGCATCAAAAAGAAGAACTGTGACTTCCTAGTCTATACAAGACCCTGATAATTTGCTCAAACATGAAACATATAACACATGGGGCCTGAGCCATTCTGGGGGGTAATCATATTCACAGTGGAAATTTGCATACTATCAGTGAAATCTAAATGGAGCTCTACATAACAAACATTTACTCGTGTAAACCCATGGGATTACTTATGCGATTAAGCATCTGTCAGAACTGAGCCTTAAATATGTCACACATCCAATCTGAATGTGGGTGTGAATATATAATGATGCAAAAATATAAACACACACATATGCCATCTTCTGTATAGCTGTCAGTGACTGATAGAATCACCTGCTTATCCAAAATGAATTCTTAATTAAAACAGGAGAGTCTTCTTCATGCTTACATTTTTTTTTTCTGGATGGCTGGAAAATAATTAGAACTCTAATTAAGCAATTTCACCTGATATAGTTATCTGAACATTAACTCATCAGCAGCGCAGTGAGGGATTTTGTGTACTCAGGGAAACCTGCTCATATTCCTTCGAATCCCTTGAGTTTTGTGCCTATCAATTTTATGTGGCCTCCACAGGCTTTTGACCAAGGATTGCACAGACTTTTTTCTGCTATATTTTTCTGGAGTTCATATAAAGCCAAATAAGACCTCAGATGTTGTGGAATTTTTGCAGGACAATGGACACATTCAGTAGATGCACAATCCAGCCTTCTGGTAACAAAGTAACCAGTTCAAGGATTGGGGACAGTGAATACTTGAATACAGAAGAAGAGTCAGCGAGAATCACCAAGTTGTCAGCAAAGTTCAGGAAAGTGAGAAAAAGAGGACTAAGGGTGGGCCAGACGACCACAGCAATATGCGAGTAGAATTAGGTGATCTAAAATTAGCATTTAGTCTTAGACATGTGGACAGTTAGGATTGGTCAATTATGTATTAGCTAGAGGGATGTGGACATTATAATGTATTATAGATTTCTCTATAATAAAGGTGGTTTCACTTCATCACATTGATCATGGCGTGATGTCCCATTTCTGATCCTCCGCACCTCACTGAGTGGATTTAATTTTCTTATGGATGTTTAGAATTTTGGGCAGGTTTTTTTTTTTTTTGGTTGTCATTTCATATGTGAAGAAGGCACAAAGTATCTGTGATAGCAAGGGACAGGATCTGATGAGTCAAATGAGCTCTGCCCAGGTCTTCACTCCAATTTACAGTTTTCTTGCTATTGCCACTACACATGAGCTTCTATGAACCAGGCCATTTCACTGTATTGTATAATTATGTGTGTTTTCTACATTAGCTGCACAATAAAGGCCTCACACAAATCTGCCTTCTAGCCATATTAGTTTCTTAGCATGTTGTTCAGGACAAACATTCAGCATTACTCTGGCAGGTGAAGCTATATCCAGCTGGCTGTGCACTAGTGAGATAAACCACAGACCTGCACCACAGTGTCCTTTTAACTTTAAACTGTACACATGAAAAATGCTCTTCCTCCCGCTATAAAAAGAGAAATGAATACCTGGGCACTTGGGATTTTTTCTATTTAAATGCAGATTACAGCTTTCCCCACAATCATTTGGAACCATTAATCCTTTTAGGAGATTTCTCTTCCTAGGGCAGAGGGAGATGGACAAGGTTGCTGTTTCAACATGTTTTTTTGTTCTGTGAAAACCTTTTAAGTTTTAGAAACTGGTGAATCTGGCATAGTTTTATTGAAAGAAAAAGAAGAAAAGGACCTTAATACTATTACCTCCAGCACTGGAAAAGATTCATTATTTCCAGGGTGTGCCTCCACAATGAATAAGATTTGGAACCTTTATAAACTTAGCCTGGGAAACACTCAGGCTTCTCTAGTAACTCATAGTTGCCATAAGATCGGTAATTACTGAGTACGACAGGTAAAGAGAGATTTAAGCAAATTCCCCATTTACTGTTCACAGGCTTAAGGCTACCTGCAGGCTGTTGTAAGCCAGCCACCCTAACAGATTAATTTGGGTTAAGTGGAGTTGTGCCTGTTTCCAGTTATGCTCAAAAGAGTAATGAAACTAACACTTAAGCCTCCTGCCTGCTGATATCTATTTGGAGGCAGTTTAAACAGAAGCAGGCCTTTCTGATAGTCCCCAATGAGTCTTGAACTCAAGCAGTGGGATATGAAGCAAAACACTTTTTTTGCGGCCATGCCCTTGTGTTAATTAACTAAGTTATGATACATCTGACAGTCAACTTAGTTTAGGGTTTTCTCTAATCCAAAAGGTTCATTTACACTCTAATAATTTGACACCAAAATAACTGCTGCTGAACTCTTATCTTTTTTTTTCAAATGATCCAGTTCATAAAAATTTATGATGTAGCTTCAGGATAGCAAGTTTCTGACAGAATCCTCCTATTTCTAGAAAGGTCACTACTCAGGACATTTTTTTTTTTTTTTTTTTTTTTTTTTTTTTTTTTTTTTTTTTTTTTTTTGAGGGGTGGGGGCTCTGCTCTTTTTGCATTAAACCAAATATACAGAGTATCCAAGGCGGGCTGAAAGTCAGCCCATCCCAGGAGCTGAGGAAGCTCACCGAAATCCATATGGTCTTACTCCTTTCTGAAAGATCTTCACTTTCTTCAGATAAAGCTGCTGATTTTTATGGTCTGTACAGAGGAAGCAGTTTGACCTGAGTTATTCTGATGAGGCAAGTGAAGCAATGGGATAGCTCAACACAGGTACTAAACAGTACCTTGAAGGCATTTTAAACTGTGCTTTGTCTTTCCTTCAGGTTTGGATGCTGCACTGTTGAGCATAACAGATGTAAGAATTCTATTCTGCAATTTAACCAGTAGTAAATGCAACTGGGAAAGTAGGTAGTGTGAGGAAGAATATAAAATAGCAATGGCTCTTAATGATTCTTTTGCCCTTTTCCCCCACCATATAAAATTAAACTAATATATTTAGTCGAGTCAGGAGACTGAAACACTGGAATTGAAAAGTAATGCTTCACTGTGAGCAGATTAGAAAGCAGGGACATCTTTTGGAAGACTCTATTTAAAAAGACCAGAAAATTGTGCTGTGCTGTGCTGTGCTGTGGATCCTTTACCTCAGTTTACATAGGAGAGACAATTACCACTGGAGGGGTTCCTGCTCTTGTAACACCATGAGGGCTGGCACATGACAGCTGTAGCCAGCTTGGATCACAGTATTTATCCAATCTGACATTTGCATAAACAAAGTTGGAATGTACTTTCATTTTTGAGATTTCTTGGAAAAGTTCTCCCTTTCCAACTGGAAATGTTACCTTGTTTTGAACAGCATTTCTGGCCATCTGGTTTTCATAGCAGATCCGAACACTTAGATGTAGCTGCTGCATATCCACAGCTCTGGGGCTTGAACCCAGAGTGCCCATAAGGGTGAACAGCAACTTGCTCAGAAGCCAACAAAATGCGCACAATCTTTTAGATGATAAGCAGTTGTGACTTACAGTGAATGTTCTACTGAAGATAACTTCTGACATATGGTATTTAAGCTTTACCACTATTTATTATCTACCCAGACAATCTTTAATGTCCCTTCCAACACAAAGCATTCTGTGATTCTATAATTTTAGACTTTTGGGTGGTTGCATCAATGGTGGGATAATGACAACCAAGACATGTTGTTAATGAACCTTTTTGCCTATCTTTTCCTCTACTTCAAAGAAGTAAAAGGTGCAGCTGAGTACCAGTAATATTATGATATTCTTCCCAGCTGCCTAATGATATGGAAAGATGTTGATACTAGTTCTAGTTAACAGCTGTTGAAATGTAACCCTTAGCAACATAAAGGAGAACATAAAAACAGTCTTCCTAAATGAAAGACCTGACAAGTGGGTGAAATGCTTGATAAAAAAACAAGTACCAAACTCTTTCCTTTTATGAGGTGAAGGTTTCTCATTTCCTGCTTCTTGTGATTTCTTACAATAGTACTTGGTGCTTATCCTATGCTTTTGTTCTCTAAAGCACTGTATAAACATTAAGTAATTAATCCTCCAAACACCCCATGAATTAGGTGAGAAAGCAATATTTCCATATGCATTCCACACTGTAGGGAAAATATTAGAACAGACTTTAAAAGGAGCCCTTTGCTCATTTATATGTGTTAACCTCTGTGTTACATATGTCCAAACAACAGGGTTTCTTTAAGGAGCACACAGTAGAGCAGTAACATTTATCAGCATTTGTTTGATTTTTTTTTTTCATTAAATGACTGAAAATTAAATACATTTAATTTGCCTTCTGCACCTTGAATTGATCTCTCAGTGTTTTATGCCTCACTCATCTCTGAGGTAAAACTTAGCACATGAAGGCAATATATTTAATATGATATTGGACAGTGCCTTGTATCTCCTTGTAAGATTTAGCCCCTGCTTTCCCATCCTCAGCTTTCCTGTGATATTTGTGTTTGTGCTATTCTTGCTCATTTTTCTTCTGTCTCAAAACACAGGTTGTGTTATAAAATTAGACTCTAAGCACTGTGATGCTTGGAATTGCATGGAGACTGGTACTAAGTTCATTCATCCTAGCATTATAATGTCTTGGGATGTACCTTTCTATCTGCATCTTCTATCTGTGTGCAACCCTAGTAGATAAATTTGAGCCCACTTTTCTTTTATCTTCCACTTGCTGGTTAAAGTGCAGTTGTCCCTTTCTGCTCGGAGTATGTCCAGGGGGGACAACAACCTTACAAGACTGTGAGCAAGTGCTTGGGTAGGTATTACCACCTGCAGCCACACTGCTTGACAGAAGTTCATATTTCATCATTTACTTGAAGCCATCACTGCTTCCAGTACCACATATTAAGATAACTCTTGTTTCCCTGTTTGAATTTTCCTTATATTTTTTCACACATTTCTTTCCTGAATTCCTGATGTGATATGTTAGATGAGTGTCAGAAGATGGCAATGAGCATTTCACTGTAGCTGCAGTGAAATTATATATAATTGGGATCTTACCCTATAACCTTTTTACTCCTTAATTTATCCATCAATCACATCAGGGTTTCTGAGACTAATGAAAATTAGGAAAGTTTATTTTCAATGAAATAACTAAATAAATGCTACTGAAGATTATTTAAATTAATACTCACAAAAATTTAATGTTCACTGTAACATCACTGTTATATCAGGTACTGCACCTAATATTAAATCATCTTTGACATGCGCAGGCACTCTGTCTTCTAGAATAAACAATTAGACAGAAAACTGAATAATAATCATGCAAGGAAATGGTTTTCTACATACTTACTATGTATAGGCTTATTTTGGACAGGTTTTTTTCCTTCATTACCAACACACACTCTCCTGCTTGTCCTGGGCCTCTGTTTCAGCATAGATAATGTGTCTTGATAGCCTCCAGGCTATTCAGTAGAGGCCAGATTAAAATATTATTTTGTTGTGGTTTGATTATTGGATTTTTTTTCTTAATTTTGCATTCTTAAGCCATCGATATATACTCTGTTAAACATATTGCTCTCTGCTGTCTTTAATCAGAATTCCTTTTAGATTTGAGAGATTCCCCTTGGCTTGATAGAAGTGCCTCTGAGTTTGAGCTTCCAGCCTTCCTGTGCTAACAGACTAATTGTTTCTTCTCTTCTAAAATGTGGCTCCATCTATAGTTTATCCAACAATTTCTCTTTTTATCAGACTCATTTGCATTTTTATAATGGAGAATGTGCTTACAGCTATTAATGTTCTCCTGAGTTTGTTTTTGACTTGTAAGCCATAGCTGTTTAACTAAAAGCATAAGACTGTGTTCTTAGGACAATTTGCCACTGTCCTGTGTTAGTACTGGTAAGCCTTTTTTGTAGTGTTTCAGACAGCCACATTCACTCAAAAGAACAGACAGGGCAGTTTTTATACCAGTCTGCTCAGTTTTATTTGTTTCCTTCTGTTGCACATCAGCAGGTTTACTTTTTTTTTTAATAATTATTATCATAATTTTAAATTTAATGCTAAAAGAAGAATGTACAACACACTTCTTGGAGGACACCTGTTGTCTACAGGATTTTCATTTTTCTGTCCCAGTTCCTCAGGACCTGACAGTTTAAAGTCGCCTTATCTAGCTTTCCAAACTCTTGCCTTCTCCATAGCTGCCTTAAATTATCATTTGTACTACACAGAATTATCAAGGTACTGGCATAATTTAAATGCAAGAAAAATACCTTTTAGGAAGATATAGCTATAAATTTTATCAAGCATAGGAGAAATTAGATATTATTTTTTACTGTATGGAAGATATTTCAGAATAGCTAAAAATCCTGTTGCAACATAGTGATTTATTATGCCAACACACAGACTGAGAGAATTGCTGCTTCACTTATATCTATGTGGGTTGTCAACTTGGCTTTTGTGGAAGCACTGTCCATAGCTCTGTGAGGAGATCCTATATGCCATAACTCTTGCGTGTGTGCTAGCAGCACTCAGAAACGAAGAAATAATGTTGTTTCTTTTGTTCTACTCCATTTCCCCTATTTTCTAGGATTGCCTAAGCCTGAGCTCTGTCAGAGAAATACCACATTGCAACACTGTTTTGTTCATCTTGAACAGTCCAGTTTTGTGATCTTTCTGCCATAGGTTCTTGGGTTTTTAATTTATTTTTAGAGATTCACTTATGGTTGGATGGTCAGAGCGTGCCCAGAAACTTTTAACTTGCACTATACAGCAAAAGGCAGATGATGAAATCTTGTTCTTCATGCAGTCTTATTCTTAATTATTTTATTCTAAAGTTATAGTTAGCAACTGGGCTTTTAGAAGTTGTAAGATGGACTTTTCAGGCTCAGATCCTCTGAAGGTCCTCTGTTTTTTCACTCTGCCCTAACCTCAGCTGATAAAAATCAGATGCATGTGAAATATATTTATAGAATGGGGAGTAATACTACCAAAGTTTCTTTCAAGACATTAGGTAAATCAGAATCTGTGAAACTGGGCAACCATGAAACATACCTGATGTTTTACATTTACCACTCCCTATTACATGCAGATGAAAATGTCCTTTGAGTTTTTCTTCCTTTTTTTTTTTTTTTTTTGACATTTCTAAAGGGATTCAACTACTCTGATAGACCTTTCAGCACCTCCTTTCTTTAATTCAGAATATTTTAGTACATTTTCTTTTAGTCTTTATCCATATGGGTAATCTCTCTGATCTATTGTTGGTCTCAGAGCTTTTTAATTTATTGTTTCAGTTTCTACTGCCTTTGAATTATGAAACAAAAGCTGCTTAAAAGTGCAATTTCCTTTCAGCATCAACAGCAGTCAAGAGACCAAATAGATTCAACAGACTCCCAAAGTACAGCAGCTTAAAACCACCTTAGTTTCTTGGCAAGGAATTGCAAAATTGTCAGAGAAGTGGAAGGTTTGAAGGCTGTAAGCTTTGGTTGAAATAGGGGAGAAAAGGGAACAAGCCTAAAGGCAGAGGGAAATAAGGCCTGTTTTGTCTCTTCTGTCATCCACAAATCCAAACCTTTACTTTAAGGACATGGCAGTTTTTTCCTAATCTTCTGCTCTTTTTCACTCAGTCCTTTCACAAATAAAAGCCTTTTATGCAAACTCATTAACTACCCCCCTCAAACCCATCTATATATTATATATAATTCATGAAAGAAAGCATAAGGATTTATGAGAAAGACATTGTGCCAGAGAATTAACCACTCCAAAGTAAAACAGATAAAAATGGATATAATATACAAATGTCAAGTGCCTCAAAAATATGTGATTTGTCATTAATGTAATGGAATTTTGTAAATATAATTAAGGAAGCTGTTAAACTTCAGATAGAACTCCAAAATATTCAGAGGGGTATTAGTCATATCTGGAGATAAGTTTTATTCTTTAAGACAGAAATAATTGGGCTGCAGTAAAAGATTTCTGTGAAAACTATCCACTCGGAAATGTGTGCCTTTCCCTGCTGTTAGTGGAAGTGCTGTGACAGGTTTGTCAGTCACTCAAGCTGTGGTGCTGCAAAAGCAGCACAGCACTTCTATTTCAAGTGAGTCTGTCAAAGTACTTCTGTAACAAACCAGCCTCCACTTCTCCTCCAGTACAAACAGCTATCTTCAGCATTTCAATCACATCAGACTCTTTGGTGGAGGGAGAAAATTTCAGCACTATTGTATGCAAAATATACAGAAACTTTTCCAGTTTCTTTTCTTTTACCATCCAACAAACATACCAAAAACCGTGATAAGAAGAAAAGCCTTCTTTAAAAAGTAATCTTTTCTAAGAGTTTAAGAAATCATAGCAACAAGGCAAAAGCATCAGTTCTAATGGATGGTTGGAAAGTTTTCAAAGGCAATTAAAGAAATTATGGGCTGCAGAACTCAGGTGTAGGAGTAGCTGATCTGAAGGGCTGTATTTTTTAATGGACTTTTCTGGTAAGAAAGAAAGAGACACTTTTCCCCCATGACTTTTCAATCATTTTGCTGACTCTCTCCATTTTACTTGCTGTTTATTCAATTATGGTGGTTACCAGAAACTGTTCCTATTTCTCTGAGATCAGTAATTCTCAAACAGTCACCAAACACTGACAGCTACAAGGCTGTAATAAGCAAGATTCATTCTCAATAAAACAGTGTGGGTTTTCTAAGCCCATTCACATGTGATATTTTGACTATAATTGGAAATGTTTGTTTTTTAAATGGAGCAAACTTATAAGAAACATTTTCTATTTTATCAAGAGATGGAAGGAGTTGTTAGTGTTAGTAACAGCAATGTCAACATCAAGAAGGGAGACAGTTAAATCATTACTATATTAACAGATGTGAAACTGGTAAAATAGATTCTCACAGACTGCATCTGGACTGAGCTGGTGCACTCTGCAATGCATCCTGGCTCCTGGTCACCTGAGCCTCATGCTGGGGCCAGGCCACATCAGGCTCCTGCAGGCATAAAGGCCTGGTGAAATAGAGTGATTCTGCCAGCTGGGCCATGGGGGAAGACTCGGATCCATAATCTATGTGCTCAGCATCTGAAGAGAGATTGTGCTTTAGGGACAAGTCATGAATTTCAGAATCAACTGAGAACTCCCTTGGTACTGTGATTTAGAGTGGGATTTTGATGGGGATTGCCTCTAGTGGCTGGAGCAGTTTTAGATGATGGAAGGGCTGAGTCAAAAACAAGAAGCTGAGCAATAAAACAATTAATGTCCTACTTCTGCCTTTTTCAGCTGCATCTCTTCTGAACAGTATTAGCAGAGTTTAGCCAGCTGTGTTATACAATTTCTTTACAAAAATAGAATTCCCTTATCTAGCATGTTGTTTTGCTGTGTAACATATGGGTTTAGGCTGTGGCAAATTTCAGGTTGACTATAATGAAACAATAACCAGCCTAAGTGAAAATAGATGCAAGGAAATATTTCTGTAACTTTCCTGTCCTCAGAAGCACATTCAGAAGTGACCAGATTATATAATTCTCTATTTTGGTCATGGAGTTAAAGTTTCTGGGTGCTAGAGTGACTGTCTTAGGGGATGGGGGAAATTCTAGAGAGAATTTATCTGTCAGTTTTTCCTGTGCTACTGCATAGAATGGGGTTCATAAACACTGGCAGATCAAGGAGCAAGGATCTGTGGTTTGACCCTGGAGCTCTGTAGTGGTTTCTTCAGCCTACTGCCGATTTGCCCAGTCAGTCATCTGGCCCTGGGCCAGTCATCTGGTTCAATTGCACTGTTTTTTCTCTCCTAAGTTCCTCTTCCTACTCTTGTTTTCTTTGTCTGCAGTGTCTCAACCTGTACTCTTCACATATGTCATCCCAATCCCTCTTGCCCATCCATATCCAATGGCCCTTTCTCAGCTCTTTTGATGCTCACTTTCCTTCCTCCTGGATCCTACTCCTAGTCTATCTCCAGCATTTTCATCAGTCTCAGATCAGCTCCATGCTCCCTGGGCTCTTTCAGCAGTCTCACTTCCTCTCTGGTCCCATCCTTTTGCATCCTGGCATGTCTCACACAGTTCTTCTCCCTGTTGTTTCTCCAGTTCCTATTCATCTGTCCCAAATTGCTTCAGCTCTAGCAACAAGCTTCTCCAAGATGTTAAACCATTTGTCTAAGCCAGTCAAATAAGCCTCTATGTTTTTTATAGCTCCCAGTCCCTGCCTCTTTCAGCTTTTTTGCTTGCTCAGCAAATTCCTGTTTGCCTTAATCCATCTCAGGGTTGGGTCACCATTTTCTCACAATATTTCAGCCTAAACAATTTGTAGAAACAGCAAAGGACTTAAGAATATGAAACACTGGGAAATTTGAACAGGGGATGGTGTTAGTCTACAACATTGCAATCCCACTAGAACAACACCCTTGTCTGTTTTGCTGCATATCCATAAAGTGCAGTGGAAGCCATTAGAAGCATTTATTTTTATTTTACTGTCTACCAATAGCGTAAGTAACTGTCCATTAGAACTTAGATCTCTCATACTTTGGAGAAAATTGAAAGCACATCATGTAATAGAAAATGGTAGTTGAAACAATAAGCCAGATGCTAAGATGGTGTAAATCAGTGTGAGTGTAAGGAAGCAATTCTAGTTTGTGCTCACTGCAGATCTCCTCTTTTGAATATATATGCGCTAGTAAAAGAAATGCTAATAGAAAAATAGTTAAACTGAGACTAAAAATCTGCCTCATAATAACAGCAACTTGATCAATCTTGTTTCTCTCTTGAGCTTAATTTGAATGCAAAAACAATAGGTTTTTTATTATCTAAGTAAACTTTCTAATTAAAAAAACAATCAAAGTTTTATAACACAAGCATAAAATGTAAAGAGCTCAGTTCAACTATGCTGATTAGAAACTGAAGTTGTGTCTCCTAATAAAAAATATAGATTTACTTTTTTCTCTTGGTATAAATTACATTAATTTTAGGGTTTTTGTCTTTTTATTTCATTTTTATTTTAATTTGTTTGTTTGCTTGTTTGTTTGTTGGGTTTTTTTCACTATAGTCTAAAATGATGTAGTACTAACCCAAAGACATTTCTACTCCTTCAGAGTCTTTAACTTGCCCTGTTTGGATATTCTGATTTCATTTTCCCCTTCTTTCTCACAGGACTCTTCCTTTCTGTTTATTTTTCCTAATCCTCAGGATTATTGAATAATGGTAGGGGATTTACCTCTTTCCATTTATGGAAACTAGTTTATTTAAACTAATTTCAAAAAGAGCCAATTTCTTTATTTTTTTTTTTTCTTTTTAAGCTTCATCTGTGTAAAATTATTTTATGGTGTTTATAACTACTTTAGTTTTATTTCCAACTCCTGATAGCAACTTTCTTAAGTATAACTCCTGGAAGAAAGTTTTGCTTTGGGATTTACTCTAAGTGGTTGATGGCTGAGTAACACCAGTGCTTTTGCAGAGTTGACAGAGATAGCCACACATCTTGGTGGAGCACAGGGCAGCCAACTATGTAGTTGTGATGTTTATAACTTCTGTTTTTATAACTTCTGTATATTTGGCTTACACCAAACAGAGCATGGATCAATGAGTAGTGTTTAGGGTGAACTTGGTGCTAACACCAAGTTCAGCTTGGGTCTCCACAGGTAGAGATGACAAGAATGAATCTGAAAGATTCAGGAAAAAATACTTCCTTTTGATTAAATGAATGTTTTCATAGAGGTGTTTTATTTTAGATTTTCCTCAAGAAAAAAATCTCCTTTTACCCTTCATTGATCACAGATGTTAATATGAAAAAAAAAAGGAGTTACAGAACCTTGCCGGTTTTTATTATTAAAGCTTTTATGGACAAGTTAAAACTTTTTCAAGTATCAATATCTTCAAAAAATCTTCAAAGCTAAACTTTGATAAAAATACCTGCAACAGATCAATGACCACTTTTCAATATTCCTCCCAATAACATCCAAACCCCAAACATTTTATCCATGACACCAAGCCTGAATCACAAATATGACTGGTGCTGTAGAACTGCTGATTGCAATGGCAAATCATGTCCTCTTCTACAAAGATGTAAGTTTTTGCTGGCTTTAGCCTTTCCTTAGTAATTTCAGAAAGGCTTTTTGCTGTCATCTAAACCTACCCAGCTGCTTTATCATGGGCTGGCAGTGGCACACTACTTAAAATGTAATAAGCTACAGTGTAATTAAACAGCAAATGTCCATAAATAAAGTAATTTTCTCTATTCTATCCGTTGATATTTCCCAGCTTGAATGTGCTTAAATTATTTATTAGTTTGCTTGTTTGCATATTTCAATTCTAAAAGACCACAAAAAATTCAAATCCTCTATGCAAGTAGACGCTAAAAAAAAAATATAAAGGAAAGACCAAGCCACCTGTACAATTAGACAATAGGGGTGAGGAGGTATGTGATGTAAAAATGAATGAATGAAGAATCAAAACATGAGTGTGCTGGCAGCTCTGACTTTTAGTTTTTCCAGTGATTGGCATGGTAAACTTTGAAATCCTAGCTGAATGATGTAAATGAGTGAATCCTTTAGACACTGAAGGTGTGAATCCTTTAGACATAAACTATTGATCAAGTCTGGGACTAAGTCTGGATCCAGCTGCACAAATACTTCCTCTGAGAAGGAGTTTAGAACACGAGAGGATATTTATGCTCATGACTGAACAGGAGGCTCTCCCTGACAATTCTGTCTGACCCTGTCCACTATGCAGTAAATAATCAATGTACCTGGCCATTAAAACTTGCTAAACCACTGGTGCATTTACTGTTGGACTTTGTAATATCAATAGAGTTTATTGTTGTTTCTCTCTTATGAGTTAAGTCCACAGGCCCATCAACAACAACAGGTGATACTGGAATGCAGACAAATATGAGACTACAGTGGTATTGCACAGCTGCTGCCCACCAAATGTCTAATACGGCAGAAGCAGGGAAAAAATGTGGAATACTTCTAGTTGTCTTGTTTCATAGGATAATGAAACAATGCTGCTTCTAGGTGTCATTACAGTGTCTGTAAGTGGCTCAAATATTTTTGCACCTCTCCTTTTTTATCTTGGTGGCCCCTACTGTTCCTATGATATGCAGGAGAAAGTCACTAGAGGATAAATCTAGAGTTTAACTATATTTATTCAGCATAATTTCCACATACTATGAGAAGCTGAATCCATGTTTACAGGAGAAATGGTGTGGAATTCATACCAAGAAAGAAGAAACACTCTGTTAACTGCTGCCTTGCAAGCACTCCTTGTTTCACAATTTACAGTAGGTAATAAGTAAATGTTTGCACAAATTAGAGCTGATTTAAGTGCAACAAAGTAAAAATAAAATAAAAATTAAATGCAAACAGAAGGATTTGTAGTGCATCAGATGATTGATGAAAAATTAAGCTGTATACAAAATTAACATCAAGGCATTCCATATTCTTATTTGACAGCACTGTATGGTTTTCTTTTAGACATTTTTCTTCCTAACTTGTACTTTGCTTGTGTGTCCTCTGCCTGACATGAAAGTCTTAAAAATTAATTAATTCACTGAACACAGCATCCATAGCCAGTCACAGAAAGGCTTTATACCTTTTTTTACTGCCCACTCAGCAGTGTTGGCCAGGCAGTGTTGTAAGATGGGGACGTTCTGTGGGTGTTTGTTCAGCAACTGTTCTGCATATATGTTCATGTTCATGGTTCAACATGACACTATGAACACTTCATAATTTTTGCATTTTCTCTCCATTGTCTTTCCAACACTTTGAAACTAGTCTAAGCTGAATTGCAACATCAGGGAGGCTGGTCTAGGGGTATACCATCCAAAAGAACTCAGGTAACTTTCAGTTTGCCTAGCAACGGTTAGAGTTTCAGCTGTTGGAGAAAACTGTTTTAAAAATATATATAAAGGACAGTGAGAATCTGTTTGTTATCACTGCCTCTTCCTCTGTAGAGCAAAGGTATCCAAAGTGCAGTAGTTGGACCTGGGCGCTTTCAAGGCTGTGTCCAGTCTGATATTGTTCCTTGTGTTCCTGGTTCTTTTCCTTCCCTAGAAGGCCTTTGTTTCTTCCTCCTTTTGATTTTCCTGCCCTGCCAGTCTTGTTTATAAATTTGCAAGTGCTTCCCAGAATTCATTTTCTTTGTCCAGCAAGGAACTTCATCATATCCACCAAAGACAATCAGCTCTTCCCTTGCTCTCCTACATGCTATGCTCTTCAAAATTGCCTCAGTGTAGGTTGTCTTGTCAGTAAATGAGATCAATATAAATAAACCACTTTTTGTTACAAGGTCAGATTTTTACCTGTTCCTTCACTGCCAGCTTATTTGGCCAGGTGGTTTTGGGGTCTACAGCCCTATCTGAATATCAATATCTCTTCCTCATTCTTTAGAAGCGTGCTTGTAACTTATGTGCTTCAAAACCTTTAGGTATATCCATCCACACACAATGAGGGGTATGATGTCCAGCCTCGTCCCGTGGTCCCTTTTCTTTAGCAGTGTAGACATATTCCTCATGGCTGACATTAACATTTACTTAATTTTACATCAAGCCTAACACAATAGTATCTGATTGCTAGAGGCCTCTCCGTACTTCTAAAATATTATTATTTTATAAGAATTATTATTAAATCATTATCGTGTTTACTAATGAAGATGATGATTACAATAATAAATACTCTTCTCCCTCAAGAGCTTTCCTTGCGTTAGTCGGAAAAACTGTGTTGCTAATCTCAGGGCTCCCTGATTCCTCTTAGCTTCAGTGAATGAATTGCTGTTATTCTTTCCTGCATTTGTGAATGCTTCTGCTATTTCCACAAATCTTTCCTACTTCATACGTGGATTTCAAAAATACAATTAGGAAATTTCAGGATACAGAGAAGACACAGAAAGGTATTTCTGATGGACACAGCATGATAGTGTATGGATGTTGTTTCAAGATCTATTTTAAATATGTCCTGACTGTATGCAGTGAAAATGATACTGTGAGATAGGAAAAGGCATTTTAAGTAGATTATGAAGTTGTAGAAAATATTTTCAAATAAAGGCTCTTATTCCTTCTTGCCACTAAATAAAATTACAGGAATATCTTGTCTAGCATAAAAAGTTTGCTATGTCTGAGTTCTGATTTCTTGAATTAAAATGATTGTTCTGCAAATATGCAACAGGGATCATTAACAGTTCCAAATAAATCAGAGCCTTCCTGGAATATGCAGTATGAAAAAATAGTCTTTCTCCCCTCTGCCCTCCAAAAAAAGGAAAATTTAAATTTTATGGCCATAGAGCAGTTTCTCTGATGTAGTATTTAAGACCTGAAAGTATTGGCTTGAAGGGTTTGGTAAGAAGCTAGACTTGTAAGCTCCTTGCCCCAAACAGCAGTACTTTGAGAAATATGTATCCTTCACAGCTATACTCAGGGGAGCTCATAAGTTTTGGACTGGAAACTTTCCTGTTAAACTTACTGCTATTGAAGGATTGCAATTTCATATTAACCACTACAGGTTTCTCAATTACTCTTACAATGGGTCCTTTTGCTCCACTGAGGCAATGGCCAGGTTGCAGAAATTTCCAAAGTTCTATGGACAAAATTTCTGGAGGACTCACGTTATGTAGGAAAAATAACCTGAGAAAAATTCTGTCTACTTTTTTTCTCCCTGAATCCCTCAGGAGGTCTCTGTGGATCACTGCTACTCCTGTGCACTTGTAATCTTACTGCTGCAATTTTAAAACCTTTTTAAAAGTGCCTGTATTTTGTATTGGTAAATAAATAATGGCTACATATGATTTTTCTTTAAAAATTGAACACTCTTTGGGCTTTTGTTATTATCTCTGTGTAGTACTAAATGTCAGGCCAGTGAGACTGTTTTCATCTCTACAAAATTACTCCCAGGTCTGTTACTAAAGAGGCAGAGTTGGCAATAAATATTGTATTAAAATTTTAGTGATAGTAATAATTTACCAGTTGTAGCAGCATTTCAGTTTTTACCTACATGTGTTGGGGGCCAGTCAGTGATTTTTGGAAAATTGTTGTTAAATAGAACATCACTTGGTTAAAGGTTAGAGACCATGTGATATATTGCTGGTTAAACTTGTGGAAGAGCACATGCAGTTTGTGATATCCATATAGAACAGACCTGAGATACAGCCTTAAAAACCTGAGTAAATCCTGGTAACTAAGGATTTGTGATATTAGTCAATGAGCTCCCAGCAGCTCAAGTCACAAGCTCCCTTTGCACAGTGCCAGAATGACTTGGAGCAAGGGACGAGTATCCCTTCAGCAGCCCTCCTCAGGTACAACTGAGGTACTGAGAACCAGTGTGGAGAATGTCCAGAAGAAACTGGGAGATTGGTGACATCATATCCTGCAGAAGTGTTCCCAGTCAGGGCTGTCCATTAATCCTGTTTCCTATGTTCACGGAGCTGTGGTGTTGCCTAAGCATGCATTTACAAGGTATGCATTTGCCAATGGTTATAGCCAGCAGACATCATAGGTCTCAAATCTTTTTCCTTTGGGAAAAAGTACGAAAAGGTGATATACATAATTTATAGGCATCTGAGTAAATACTCTATGAACATATGCTTGAATTTAAATTTTGTGTTGTAGACAGGAAGATGGGACGTAGAGAGTAGATGGGAGTGCAGCAAACTCTTGTATTAATGCATGACTGATCCTATGATTCTGGGATCAATGGTTAACAATAACCATGAAACACATGCTGCAGTCCTATAAGGTCCTTTGGAAATACCAAGGAAAAGGTACAGTAAGTCATATTTAAATAAATTAATTCCCTATCTTTTCATGGCAGGTAACAGGGGTGGTGTTTCATCTTTTCTGAAGGTAAAATTGTGTTCCCAGCACAGTGCGGTAGGATAGACAGGCATAGGCAAATGTATATAATATACATGATTGATATGAAATAATTTTTTAGCATTCTTTCTAGGTTAATAACTACATGTCCATTTTGAAAATATGCATTTTCAATGGGAGAGGCAGCACTAAGAATCAAGATTACTGAAAAAGCTGATGGTTCAGTAACTTAAAAACAAGAAAGGCTTACAGAATACAAAGAGCAATACAGAAACAAAAAAAGAAAATTGGAAATCTTCTAGAAACTAATTTCCTGACAGAGATATTTATTGTTATGTTTGAGATTATGGACTGAGTCCTGCCATTTGCTATGCACCCTGTCCCAGTCTTTAAGACTAAAGCTGTGAATACTTCTATTATGCACAGAACTAAAATGCTTCTTCACACCATGCCAGAGGGCTGACATTGTAACTAAGGCACCCATCTCTCAGTGTTTCCAGAAGAACTGAATGCATCTCTACTTTGTTTTATTAGAAGATCATTGCCATTAAGAAGCTTATTTTTCTTGTTCACATGACTGGTGGCATAATACCAATTTAATTATGAGCAAATATGCAGTGCAGTGTATCCCCTTTTCCCCACGGTACACGAATTACAGCAGACTCACAGGTGCTCTCCTCTGAACCTCTATGGTTCACACATGGTGCTGTAACCATGACTCCCAACATCAAGTCTGAAAGCAGTAATTTAGAATTACTGACTCTTTGCAGCAGTCAGACCTGCAAGTGTCTACATTCCAATTATCAGGGGCTGATCTTTGACTTGCTCATTTATTAAAGATGTGGGACTATAAAAGGGAACCAGTGAAGAAAATTCAGGCTATCCTGTTATACTGCCTTAACCACAAAACTGCAATCCTGAGTTTCCCTCACCATTATTCCCACCTGACAATTTTTCAATATTCAGAGACCAGCTTGCATTCCATGTTGCTGACTGGATAGAAATTGCTCCAGGGATTGCTTTGCATTTGCATTTTCCTAATAATCCTACCATTACCCTTGATAGCTTTGTTGAGAAGGTTGCAGAAAGTAATAAGTATATTCATCTGGGATCTTGTGCTTTCTTGTTTGGCTTATTTTGAATTAACATTTTTTTTTTTTTTTTTGCTGTTGAGGAGAATTAATTGAAATACTGCTTCAGCCTTTATTTGGAAGGCAAAGTTTGCTCTCCTACTGGAAATGCTCAGTGCTCCTCCTGCTATACTTGCCCAGTCACTAATTATCTCTTACCATCTATAAGTCATCCTCCCTCTGGTTTAGATTTGCAAACTACAACACTTGAAAAAGATACAATGCAAATGTTCTATTACACCAACTCATTAATTATCTAATGATCAGTTAATTAATTAATAAGTTGACATGGTGGTGTTTGGTCATAGGTTGACTTGATGATCCCAGAGGTCTTTTCCGACCTAAGTGATTCTGTGTGATTCTGTGATTCTGTAATTGTCCTTATCTGGTTTTGTTCAGCCAAAACTTCGGAATGAAGAGCTAGAAACAGTAAATACCAAATATTGGGAAAGTGTAAGGTACAGTAAGGTGAATGATCTCTCACTTTAGGATTGCTGAAGCAATTATCAATATTATTTGTGTACAAAGCAAAGTTGGTCAAAGATGTGGAAACTGTGTTATGAGCACTAGCTACAGATTCCTGTAAGAAGCCACAAAACTGAAACTAAATACTTTAAGTGATGGCTACACAAAGATTAAAATAGATCTCAGTAGTATGGGTAGAGAAACTGTTTAAACAACTACAAGGCAGAAATAAGAAGAAATAAATGGCAGTGATTTTTTTCTGCTTTCTATGACAATATTGGCATGGAAAGGATGAAAATGTGCATTGAAAAAGGAATAAAGAAATAATACACAGGAGAAAGGTAAAAAAAACAATTAAGGCACTGATGTTTTTCTGTCCAAGGAGACTGCTTGTAGAGGGTGAGGAAACTTTGCCACTTGGGAGTGTAAGACAGAAGAGGGAGTTAGGCTGTGTCATTCAATTCTACCCAATGCTCCTCGTGAGACAGGTGCTGCCATGTTAGAAGGAGCAGAGTACACAAAATAAAGTAGATTTGCACATGGACAGTAAGAAAAAGAGATAATGACCCATACAAAATAAATATGACAGAAGTCTGTTTGAGAAACTCCAAAAATGCTGCACTTAATTCTGACCTTAGGGCAGGTGCTGACAAGTCACTTCATTTTTTTATGCTTTGAGTCTGAGTCTTCTGTAAAATGATCCTGCTTCACCTAACTTGCTTTTAAAAGGAAAACATAGCTGTTTGAGAAAGGACTTTCCCTGGTGCATGATGGGTTTTTTGCATACAGAACTCCTGAACTGTGGCCTTAGCCCATCTGAGAATAGGCTCTGTCTTTCACTGGAGCCCATGTGCTCTCTCCCTAAATGCATGCAGTACACAGCCTATCATAAAGCAGTCTGGTATCTCTGAAGGGAGGGATAATAATATAGATAAGTCTGATAATTATAGTAATAGTCAATGATTTACTGATAGATCTCTAGGTTAGACATAATTGATTCTGAAAGTGAATGAGACCGGTATTTACCCAGGAAACACATGGCTTTAATGCAGTTGCTGGAACAAGATATTTGCACCAGAGGAATTACGCGCATTTTAGGATTTACATTACTAGTCTCTTCCAGCTCACAACACAGAGGGCATATTTAGCTGGGCAAGGCTGCACAGTTTTTGCCTTTGCTCTGCTGGTTTTAGAAATGAGCATATTGGACTTAATTTTCCAAACTTGTCAGCCCAACTCTCACAAGCATTACATTCAATTAGAAGGAACACCAAAACCAACTTAAAACAAATGACAAAAGGAGGAATCTACAATGAATAAAATTCCTTTCTTTCCTGTAATGACCATCCCACTTTCTCAGCTACTGGGATTATCCCAAGAGAATAACAGTAACTGCACCTTTTTCAGCTTATCTCAAGTCTCCACGGGAAGTCTTAATTTTCTAAGTGTGTGTCTATTTTAAAACAGCTTTCCTTGTAAATCTAAATTATATAGGAATGGTCTCTTAATGGCTTGTTTTGATGTCCAGTATTAACTTAAGCGTGACTCATTTACTCAACCTTCTGCTGCATGCAGCAGGGGAATCAAATAGTTATTATTATTATAATTTTGGCCCATGCAAGTGCCAGGTTATTCAGTGTGTCTCACATCACGTTGACTTCCCTAGCTTACACAAGTTTTTCTTAATGCCTGCTATGTGCCAGTTTTGTCAATTTGACAGAGGATATTAATTTATGCCTGATTTTACAAGTGCATCTCAACATAAATATTATAATTTAGATTTGGTTTTATAACGTCTATGCTCAGATGTATAAAACTGACCTTGGCATGTATGGTTTGAAAAGTGCTTTGGAAAGGAACTCACCCAGGAAGGATATTTGGGGCAGATGTGTCCTATTGGCCAGTTAGGTCCCTTTTGAAGTTAGTTTAAAATAAATATCAAACCTTTTCTTTTTAGTGTTAAATTACTTAGCATCTGTCTCTGGACTTGTACCTTTATTTTCTGCTGTGCAGTTAAAGTACACTTTTATTATTTACTGCCACAGCTGAGCTCATATCCTCTCCATCCATGTGTTATCAGTGCTTCACATCTTCTAGCAGGTGCTGAAATTTGTTCTCTAAATGTTAATAGAAACAGCCGAAGAATTTTGAACATTCACTAGCAAGTGTCCTCGCAAAACCAGCAGTTGAAAGAACCCAACAAAAAGCTCCTGCCAGAAACTATTTGATCATAAACCTCTCAAGCAGAAAATTGGCAATCACTACAGAAACAATTCCTCAGGAAAGTATTCAACTTTCAAATAACCCTGAAACACAACTCAATATCATTTGATTTCCAGTGAGCACATCTAGTATGCCATCCCTCCACCAGAAATCAGTGCAAGGTAAAGACTGACTGCTGTTCCCACAGTCCCTGGAAATTTCATCCTTTAGGAAGAGAGGATACAAAAACTCTTTTTATTATAATGACTGTAATTCCCTACATGTGCTGTCTCACACAGAAGTGATGAAACCCCAGAAAAATCTTTGCTGATTCCTATAAAATCACCAACATTTTTGGAAATTCTTGTATGGGTATACAGTAAGTAAAACATATCTGTGAAATGCATAAATTAAAATTCTCCCTTACACACTCCCTAGATGTGTGTGTGTGAGGTGGGAAACAACAAAAATGGCTGTATATATGTGAATACAGTGATTTATACGATTTGAAGTGCAAAATAGATGTGCTCATAGCTGGCACATACATGCAGCAGAAGATAAAAGGGAGAAATAGTTGGGGATCAGCCTCCTACAATTACACTCCTGGCTGAAATAAACTCGGGGTGAAACAGGCAGCTTTGCAGAAGCCTGCAGGTTATTAATTGTTCCAAATCTCCTAGGTCCCATGTACAGTGAAACAGAAATAAAGATGTTTTTGTCTTTATTTCATCTTCATCACTGTGGTAAGTCTTCATCCAAAAAGGCATGTAGTAATATGAAGTAACTAAAATTTTTTCCACAAAAATACCTTCGGGTCAATGTGAAGCTCTGCAGACAAGGAGAATGAACTGTGAGCCTGTCATTAACTTGGGATGACCTCTGAGCCTGTCATTAACTTGGGATGACCTCTTTTTGCTTCATTGAACATATCTTTACAAAGATAAAAATGCAACAATCAGAAGTCTTTGGTTTCTGAACATAAAGAAGGAATGTGGGGAGGTGGGGTGCATATCCAATATGCTGAAGTTTTATAAAGGGAAAATATCAACCAACATTAAATATACTTAATTGTAAGATTATGGTATCAATAAACAAAGCAGTGTATAAATTTTACAAAGTCCAGTGTATACAGCTTTTGCTCTACCACCTCATCTCCTTCAATTTTATTTCTCTCTTTTCCCTTCATTAGTATCTGTTTCTCGAAAGGTGTATTTTGGGAATAAATTTAGTTGTAAACTTTGATCACTAATTATCGACAATGGAGAGATGGCATGACTGAGCTCTATCAGAAATCGATTTTGTTGAGAATAAAAAGGGTTTATATGGACACATATATAGAATTCTATTTTTGGTAACAATTTTCTGTTGGTTACACATTCTTCATGACATCAGTTACTTGGTAATCGTTACAAAGTTTTACAACATGTCTCTTGGTCACTTCTACACCAGAGAACAGTTATCTGTGTCTGTCTCTCCAATGGTTTCTGCTTGATTAGGCTTAAGATATCAGGCTCCTTTATCAGTTCCATTGTACTCTCTGTCTTTACTCTCCATAACTCTCCATAATTTCATACATGCCTAAGTCATATGACTGACTTGCTATAAGAGAATGCTTTAAAAAGTCTTAGTTTACATTCTGGAATGATAAAAACTAGCAAAGGCATGAAAAAAAAAAAAAAATCATTCTTAGTCTACCACATTGTTTTTTAAGGCATTACTCCTGATTTTGACCAAGAAGGAAAACTGGGAAGGACTGAACAGTTCAACCATGTGGAGTAAGATCAATTCCCAAATATGCAAATATATCTCTTCTGTAGAAGAAATATAGTCAATCTGTGTGTTGCCACAAGTTCTGTCCTTTGTACAAATGAAATTCAGCAAGGTTGATTTTTCAGGATGTGTGTTGATATGTGCCTGTGCATTAGATGTCAGTGATTAAACCCTCAAAGGCATGTGTGTGTACATATTTGCATGGAAAATGAATGAAGTGTGACAATTGCTGGTGACAAGTCTTTCACATGTATTTGTCTCTGCCTCAGGTAATAGCAGCAGAAATGAAAAAAAAAAAATCATTGAGGAATGGGGTGAAGCATTTTAATTTCAGAATGCATAATATGCAGCCATGAATCCTTATCAAGGAAATACTAAAGGGATTAAATACCTTTTGAATTTCTGAAAACCAGACCATAATATTAAAGTTTTAATAATTAGTATTTCTCATCTAATGCACATCACAGTAGAGGATTCCTGTAAGCTTTCAAGCTCCCAGCTTCCTAAAGCAAAAACTTGAGATGTTGTGTATAAGTAGATTCATAATTGGGTATTATTGAAATGATGCACTGATTATAGCATACAGTTTACAGACTGAAAAAACAGTTGGAGCTTTCAAATTTTTTAGTATTTTTTAAAATTACAGGGAGAGCAAATAGCATTTGTGTCTACTGGGATATAAGAAGGTAGGAGTTTATGATATATTTCTGCCTAACCCAAGGTCTGAACTATTCATAAACCACTTGCCACCAAATATATATTTTTCTTTCACTCTTGGTGAGAAAACACCAATTTGCAATAGAATTTGTAGCATCTTTTATGTATGTCATATAAAGCACATTCTTAGTTTTATCAGTATTTAACAAAAAATGTGTGTCTAGTACAACCAAGGCAGGAAGACAAAGAAGCTAATTTTGAGAAAATATTTTATTTCTTTCCTTGTCTGTCAGTCTAATTTAATATTAATAAATACTGTACAGAACAGTTGAGCATATTTTCAACTTCTCCCTTCCAAACTACGCATACTTTTCTTGAGTTGTCTAATGGCCACTGTGGTATTATTTTAATTTTTCAGAACTACTGTTATTGCTATTACCTTACTTTCACAGTAGCTATTGTAAGAGAGGGGGAGGCACTCTAACAGATCTTGGAGAAAGGCTTTCCCTGAGTCTTCCTTTATCATGAGCTTTTAAACCCATAACCATCAAGCAAACATATATTAAAAGATAATGAAATTGCATCAGATTATCACAATATTGAGATTTTTGCTTAGGCATTGACACATTTATTGTGATGAAAAGTCAGAATTTTCCTTCATGGAGCTGCAGGATGTAAAGATCTCATTTTTTGACTGACCTGAAACACTCATTCGTGACAATACCCAAGGCAGATATGTGAGACTGTTTAGATGAATTGCACTTGGACAGTGCTTGTATTTTTCCCCCATTGATTATTACATAAACTGAGGGTGCTTAGTTTAGATTCAGAGACCTAATTTATTGACATCTCAAGTTATGAAAGATGAATCCTGGCATCTGCTGGTGTTACCAGTGGTGACTTTTTGTGCCATTTCTTTTCATTACCCCACGTAAAATCACTTCACAGAAGACCTCTTTTTCTCTCATAATTTATTAGGTGGGTTGACAGTGTGTGAATATTCATTTCTACTACAATCAAGGAACTTTGCAGTGCTGAGAGCAGTAATTAATATCTGTGACTCCAAATACAGTGTCTGAAAATCAGCAACTATTATTTTATTCAGTCTTCTAATTCAGCTATTTTCTGATTTTTCATAACTTAATAGACAATTTTTCGAAAACATTTAGATCGCTCCCTTCTGGCATAGTGCATTACTTATGCTGGCCCTGGATAATTTGGCAGCACCTCTTTGATGCTCAGTCACATATATTGTTCACCATTCTTACAGGTGGTTTCACAGGTCTCAGGTCAGGTCTGTGCTTACTTATTGCTCAGTGAACATGAGCTTAACTGTCCATGAGAACATTTTCTTAAACTGTCAGTGTATTCAGTGGAAGGGCTGTCATTCTGATTTTATTTCCTGAAGTATCAAACTTTTGTAGCTGCCCTGGCTTGGAGACAGTAATTTCCTAGATGTGATCTTGCAATGCTACCAACTAAATTTTCTTTCACTGTCAAGCCAAGCAGCACTTACTAAAACATCGCTGCTGGTTTCTTTCTTATTATTTCTTTAAATTCTTGTGGGGTCCATGAAGATGTTTTATCTCTCCTTCTGGCCTCAGATTGGAATTCTGATTGTGTCCACTAATGTGGCATTGGTTCAAAACACTGAAAGTGCTGAGGTTCGTTCTTGTTTTTTGTTTTTGGCTGTGGCTCAAGATTTAGTTTACACTGACATACAGGAAGGTCAAGTACTGTATTTGCCTAATCATTATTTCAGGGAATCCAAGAATAGAGCAGATTTTGGATCCACTGAGCCACCTTTCACCATTCCCAAATTATGTTCTATGAACAATATTGACATCATCAATGGCATTAGAAGAAAACAATAAAATTATCTTACTTAAACCAAAGGTCACTCAGGGTTTGTGGCCCACACTCTAATTAAATTTAAGCTTTTTCATATTATTTTTTATGACAACACCCATCACAAACATTCTTGCTTTTATACACTTTTCTGCCTGTCCTTATGAAATCCACTAATACATAGTTACTTTTTTGAATATTGTAAACTTTTTTTCTGCCTGTCTTTGGTCTGTTCTGAAAACAAAGTGAACCTATTTTCAGCATGTTCTGATTTCATCAAAATCAGAAAATAATTTAGTTAGTTTTGATGCTCTCAGAAATAATTTCTTGTGTTTTCTTCCTAAGCATCTGTTTTGTGGCAAACTCAGGTGAAAGTGCACTGGCTTGTTTTTTGAGAGAAATTTCCTGTGGAGTGGTGTTTTTTACTGGTGTTCTCCTGCTGTGAGGGAACCGGTAGCTTGTTCAGGCAGGCAAATCATTGAGATCTGTCCTGAAATCTTTAGCAAAACAGAACATGCTGAAGAGTGTGAACAGAAGTAATTTAAAAGTGTTGGTTTACAGAAAGCTGCTGTTTAATTTGTGGATTCTTTGAAGGTAGTGAGAATGAATGGCCTCATGACACCTGATATGGTAGGGCAGGCTGACTACAAGGAGCAAGAAAGATGAGTGAAAAACATCCACTACAGCCCCCTGCCAAAATGTTTAGGGACAATAGCAAGTAAGTGTTATGTGAAATTTGCAGCAATGGGGCAGTAATGAATTTAAAAGACAAGGAAGGAAAGTAAGTTAATTGTGGATGACACCCGACACTTTAAAAACTTTATATATTTTTTACTGGTTTTGAAGTTGATGTTAGGGAACAAATTGCAAATATGTCTAGTTCCTCAGGTAGATATTTTGCTGTACTATATTCTTGAAGAAAATCAGCATTCTGACTGCTGCTACAAAGCAGATAAGTACTTATCTGTAGTTCTTTATCTGGAGTGCCAAGCAGCGAAGAGTGCTGTGCACTGGACTGAAGTTCTGTCATTTCCTTGCAGTACCTTGGAGATAGGCATATCCATTTGGGGAATGCAAGTTTGACTGTCTTTTTAAAAGACACAGGGACATTAGTAGAACACAAAGATGTATGAAGACAACAGGACACCCGTTTTTAGTATAGTTTTTCCAGATTCTGTATAAAAAGATATTTAACTGGTTTCTAAATTCAACATTTTATGTCTGTCTTGGAACTTTCACATCTTTCTGATGTTCCTGTACAAACTCACATGAAAGATTAATACTAAAATATTATGTTTAATGCTGGAATATTTAGTAATGCAATAACATCTTGCTCTTCTGAAGTACAGTATCTTTTACATCAAGACACCACTGTGTACACATGGGAGTAGCATTTCAAAGATGGTATTTCAAGACCCTGTGGGCAAGCTGCAGCTGTGCTAAAAGCCATTTGGCTCAGTTTGATACATATGGCTTCACTCCCTGCTTGCAGGAACTCTAACCTCTAGTGTCTGATTTGCAGAGAGCTTGCTTGCTTCCTTCCTTCCTCTGTATGGTTAGGGGTTGGAAAATCCTATTCCGCATCCTATGCCTGCAGCTCCACCTCATGCTCCTTGCCTCTATCTCCATAAATGGGTGGCACTCACTGACAAATCCTCTTAGAGGAGCTGAATACTCCCGTAATCTGTTGTAATCTGCCTTTGTTGCAGAGTCACAGTCAGGTCTGAACTCAGCACCACCACAGACAAGCAAATTTACTTCCTCACATAGTGACAGGGGAGTTACTGCTCCCACAAGTGACAGATGTCATTTAGGCTGCCAAAGGTATCCAGAGGGACCACTGAGGACTTCATGCAGCTCTACAGCACATGGTATTCTTGCAAACATGGAAAGATAAAACATCTCCTGGTTTCAGATGTGCTTCCCTGTCTCTATCCATAGATTAAACTAAGTTTTCTGATTCTGATGTAGAGCTCTAGGGACAAAAGAGCAAGACCTCTTCAAAGCCATATAACATCATTGGTGACATTCACCTGCGGGACAGGACTCAAGGGGAAATGAACCACTGTTTTCCAGGTGTCACTATGATTCCACTTTTTCCAAAGGTCAATACAATGCAAGTACCACCTCTTTCCAGATGTTCTCCCATAACAACAAGGATCATTTCAATCCCTTCACAAATATATTTTAAAAATCCATTTTTATCTGTATTATATAATTACTCTTTTGGAGAGAGTAACAACAGACAGATCTGTTAAGACAATCTCCTGGTATGCTGACAGTAAACTTGAAATAAGCAAACCCTAAACTGAATTAATGCTCCTTTTCTGCAGTGCTCTTTCCCTGCTCTTTCTGCAATGTTTTTGGTTTTTTTTTCAGTGCTCTTCATTCTTTGGAGTACCCAGGCAGTCACATTCAGAGTGGCTGAGGCCAAGAGTACTTTTTTTTCAGCTCAAACTCTACAGAGATGAGCTTTTGGATTTCTGAGCATAAGGGAAGATGAACTCCATCATTTTCTTTGAGCTTTCACCCTCTTCTAAGAAACTATGATCATGTAGGGTTGCTTACAAAATGGTTACTTCCTGAAAATTTTCCCAGGCAATAGAACATAATGAAGTAATTTGCGTATGCTGAGCCACTCATCAACAAGGTGAAAGAAAAGCCCATGATATTCATGAATATTTTGGTAAACTGGGTTTTTTCAACAAGCATTCATTAAATTAGAGTGATTGCATTTGACACTTGAATACCAAATTTAATTTTGCTTTTGGATTAGGGTTGTTCATCTCACTTGCATCTCCTTAAAATTAACTACTCTTAAAAAAAAAAAAAACAAAACAAAACCAGAGAGTGTGTAAAGCTGAGAATTTAGGTCTCTGAAGTTCTCTGATATGCTATCTAGAGTTTTGAATCAATCAAGAAGAATTTGAAGAATTTGTACTATCTCTGTATAACAAGAAGACACTATGTTCAGCTCACACATAATGAGGGGTTTCACCTATTCTTCTGCTGCTATGATCAGTGTATAAAAATTAAATTATTACTGTTTGAGGCTTAATAAGGAATACTTACAATGTACTAAGGCTTGCAATAATGGCTTTATGCTTCTCAGAAGCACATGTAATAATGCACTGATAATCCAAGATAAAGAAAGATAAAAGCCAAGAAGCTTAAAAAAATTATATTAAAATTAAGCTATTGATAAATAAATTGATTTTATCTATATTTAAACTGTTGAGTGTTAGCTCCATTTCACTGGAGAGTGCATTTCAAAATAAAAATTTTCATAAGACAAGGAGTTTGCTCCATCCAAACTGCACATTTTTCTTGCGTGAAATCCTGTTGCAGGTAAGAAGATCAATTATTAGTTAGTTTTCATTCCCTGCTTAATTTCAAATCTTATTTAAAAAACAAATTATCACTGTTTGTTTGTTCTTTGTTTAATATATTTCATTAATTGCTACTACCATGCCTATGTGATGGAATATCTTATTCAGAACAACGGTAAAGCTCTATATATAAAATCAACAGACAATATAATATATGCTCTTATGAGAGGAAAATAAACTTTCATAGAATCATAAAACTATAGAATGGCTTGAGTTAGAAAGGACCTTAAAGATCATCTCATTCCAACCCTCCCAGCCATGGGACACCTTTCACTAGACAGGCTGCTCACAGCCCCATCCAACCTGACTTTAAAACCTCCCAGGGATGGGGCATGCACAACTTCTCTGGGCAACCTGTTCCAGTGCCTCAGCACCCTCACACCACCTCTTCCTCACATCTTATCTAAACCGACTCTCAGTTTGAAGCCCTTCCGCCTTGCCCTATCACTGTATGACCTTGTAAAAAGCTTTTTCCTGTCTTTCTTGTAGGCTCCCTTCAAGTACTGGAAGGCCACAACGGGGTCACACTAAGTCCTCTTCAGGCTGAACAATCCCAATTCTCTCAGCCTTACCTCACAGGAGAGTTGCTCCATCCCTCTAATCACCTTCATGTCCCTCCTCTGGACTTCCTCCAGTAGGTTAACGTTCTTTCTAAGTCTGAACTTTCTCTCTTACACTTTATAGAATATTTGGTGCCAGAATTTGTCTATTCTGCTGGATAGAGGAGTCCCAAGGCTTCATTTGTTTGGTGTTATGGTGCCAATACTTACCCTGGAAATTGTCTGTTGTTTGTGGTCAAAGCATACTTTTATTTGCATAAGTATCTTTGAATAAGAGTGTGTGAATAGAATAAAGTATTAATAACCTAATAGAAAATTATTAATAACTTAATAGAATAAGGTGTTAATACTAGATTAGCGACAACTCCAAGTGATTAGGCAAGTTTAATTGGTTTAAATAAATACCAGAAACTAAAAAACTGTCTTCTTTTAACTGAGACCAGAAAAAATAAGTGTTAAAAATGGAGAATTCACTGGGTCAAGCAACACTTTAAAACTTTATCTAGCTTTTTTTTTTTTTTAACTGCAGAAAAAAATGGGTCTTAAGGTCTTAGCAATTCAATTTGATCAATTTTTGCAATTTATCTACAAGCTTTTTCTGTCATTAATGGAGATTTGTTAATCTTGTAAAATTGGATTGGCTTGCTTTGTTTTCTGTGTACTTCTGACCTACCTCTGGGCACAGAAGATATTTATGATAGATTTGTTTAACTTTTTGATCTGTTAAAATTGTAATGCTCCTGGAGTTTATGAACAATGCAATAACAATTTATATCCTCAGGAAAATACCACATCTATTGTAGTTTCTTTCAAGGGTAATGACACTTTCTATTATCTCTGTCAAAGTGCTACTGTGAATTATCTGAATGAATGTAGCCCTTTTCTTCCCTGTTCATAAGCAGATCCAGATTTTTATAGAAACAATCATTACTTGCAAGCATTTGCCAAACAGCAAACCCATTTTATGTTATGGATTATTTACTATTTTTTTTTCTGTCTGAATTCACTGTGAAAAGACTGGTCACCTCACCAGCACTACTTCTTTTCCATTCTTGCATGGAAATATCTTTTAAAAACCTGTAGCTTATCAATAATGGGAAAAAAAATCAATTCATGCCAAATCATCTATTGCATATGCAAATATACTTGTTTCTGCATATGAAAAGAGGCTGGGTGCACAGTAATAGAGACAAAGCTCCTTTAATGCAAACAACAAGAATAAATCCTGGACTAAAAAGCTTTTCACATTCACATGGATTTTTGCAGGAGCATCATCTTATTGGAATATCAATGGCTGGATGGACAAGGGGTTCAAGGCATTTACTTTTTACATTACTCCTTTGGTATAAGATAACTTGTAGAATTACAGTAAGCTGCTCTTGCAAGTCTTTTTATTGAGCTTATCACATAAGCCACCTTGACCTCTTTATTCACCCTCCAAATATATGTTATAATTAAGAGTAAGTTTGTAACTTTTAACAGCTTTTGGAAAACCACAGATGTTTTGGATCTATGTTTTCTTCTGAATAGAGTCACAGCTGTGCAAGCAGGGATGGAGAGCTGAGTGTAGGAAGAAGGCTGACATAGCAAGATTTCTGTCAGCCATAATGTTTGTGTTCATTCTGTGAATGCTGAAATTTCAGTGAGAACAATATATTGCCCTGCTAAAAATCCAGCAAAATCTAAAATAAAATGTGCATTAATAACTGCTGGTTCTGAACACTAGATGAAAATGCCATATGTCCAACTCAGACAACAAACCCCCTAGATTTTCAGTGATATTAAAAACAAGTAGGATAATGTTTAAAGGGATTATAACCTCATTTCTTATGACCCAAAATTAGCATTCTAATAGGCTCTCTACATGTAATTTTTTTTCGCTTTTTTTTTTTTTTTTTTGGTGTAGTTATATGTAAATGCTCTTGGGACTGGAAAAATTAACAAAACTGCTTGGAAAAAAATTTAGCTTCTGAAATCTAATTTAAAGTTCTATCCATTAAAGTCTCTTACATTTCTCCTGATTCTTTGTCTCTGATGCATCTATCACTCCAACTGGAATATGCATCAGCCTGACTCAAAGGGAAAAATGAGGGAGCATTCTGACATGAGTATATTTATGACTAAGTCTTGTAGAGCCTAACTGAAAGAGGACCAAAGAGGTTCCAGGGAAATTAAGAAAATAAGCCATTTTTCAGAAATTAAAAATTCTTTACCTTTTTGGAACAGTTCAAGGAAGAATATTTTGGGTGTCCAATTCTCTACTAAGTCCACAAGCTCTTCAGATAAGGGAGAAAAGCAAAAAGGCAGCTGAATAGAGACTCTCTAATGGGCAGAGTAAAGGAAGGAAAGCAAAGTTGACTCAAATTTAGCACTGCCTGAATTAACTACATTCCAAGCTCACCAAAAGATAGCTTTCAATATACCTTTATAAAAAAACTTCTTATTTATTTAAATTGCTTGAAAAAATTTTAACTAGTGCATATTGCCTAAAAGGATTTGATTTGATGGAATATGAGGTTTTAAAATTAAGAATTTAATGAAATTAGGAATAGATTAAACAATTCAAGAATAAAACTGATGTTTGGACACCATATCTATATCAGAATAAATCAGTTTTAGTCTTTTTCTTACAGAAGTCTACAACCAAACTCTAAGGTAATTTCAGAGTAAACAAGTTTAATCTTCGGTATAGCTCCTTAAAAAGTATGTTTCTCCTAAAATCCAAAGTTATTCTGTCTTTATACATGTTCCTTCTGCTCTACTGATACCTGTGTGAATATTAAATCTCATATGATGTTTGATCTCTAGAGGGATTATTTCACTCAGATAAGAAAGGCTTGGGCTTTATGATAATCAGGGCTGTTCTTTACCCAAGCAGGTGTGAATATATGTAGAACAGGGGAAAGACAGTGATCTGCTATGAATATTTATCAAAACACTTCTTGCAGCTGGAAGAGCTGACTAAAGAAAACAATGCCATACCATTACACTGCCATATATACTTCTCATGTATTTGTCCCATTTTGAAAAAGCCATTTTAGAAATACCTGGAAAGACAAAAAGAGACAGCTTGTGCAATATATTATCTCTTCTAAAATCCATCAGCTGCCTAATCTTATTTATAATGGACCATGGTCTCCTTTGAAACCATCTGATTGCTTTAAAAATCTCTTTGGCGCAAAGCACTTGCCTGTATTGAGTATGTAAGGACATCACTAATGAAAGCGTGACACATCTCGTCCACGCACTGCTTCAGCCTCACTGTGACAACCACTGTGGCCAGAGTCACACCTGAAGAATGAAAACATCTTGAGCATTGCAGATGAGTTTCTTGTTGACAAAGAAGCTGAATATATTAAAAGTTATGGTACAGTACATGTTATTGTGAGGGAACCTTGTAACTAAAGCCAAAGGTTGGCTGTTGCAATTTGTGTGGGGTTTTCTAAGCATCAACACAGGCCTTTCATGTCCTGGGCCAGTCCAGGACTGAGAAGACATAAAGGTGACCTACAGTTACTTAAGTACCTCTTCAGAAGTATCTTGTAGGCTGTTTTCTGACCATGGGTTCTACCCCTGCTGTGAAGCCATGGAAAAGAATTTCAGTAGTAGGAAAAAAGTAAACAGAAAAAAACCCCACCTTTAAAAAAAAATATATATAACACACATTCATCTTGTGCATAGTTAATCAGTTTAAGCTCCAGAACTCACCCGAGAGACAGGAGTGTGGAATTTCCTGTGCTCAGCTATGTAAACTGTCCATCTACTCTGACAGACAGAGAAAACAATGGATTCTGGGCCTTTATATGTGGCAAGACCATCAGTGTATAGTTCAGAAGAGAATTTCTCTTTCCTAGACCCCAGGCTGACAAAATTCTGAGTAACTGGAAGCACAAAATGTAAATGGGAACTCAATAGGATTAAATTTACATTTCAAATTCAGAAATTGAAATTTTATATTTGGCAGGTCAGTCTTTTTAAGGCTCTTCAGATGAAGGTTCTCAGACTTGGAATATTCAAGAAAACACTATGGAGTTGAGTTTTGTGGTAAGAAGGCAAATAAAATGATCAGTAAAGCAATAAACAAAAAATGAGGTATTTTTCTGTGGTTACACATGCAGGACCAAAATAAAATATGTCTGTTGTAAGCTACCAATATAATGATAGTGTATTCATTGACTGTAGAAAACAGAGCACCATGAAATACTTTCTCTAGTACTGAGGGTTAATTGCATGAGTTATTACCGTCAAGATGCATTAATAGGTACATACAAATAATTTTGTGCTCTTTTTTTTTTTTCTGTTGAATAGAGAAGAAAAGAGATTACCTGTACCCAGAGGCTACAAAAGGCAATTTGTAAACAAGAAAGGCATAATGACAGTTCAAACTACCCTTCTAGATTTATGTGGGGGTCACACAAATAGAGGCTATTCTTAATTTGTGTGAGGACCCCAGGTAAGGTCAGCCTAATTGATTCAGTCTGAAATAAATATTTGAGGTTGTGTTAGCAGGTTCAGATTTTTCTACTTACAGCTCACACTGGGGAAATTTCGTCACTGAGCATGAGGCAGGAAACCTTATACTCTGTCTCCCTCTGTGCTCAATATCCATGCTCTTTAGTTTATGGTAATATTGTATACTGAAATTCCTGTCATAAACTGCCAAACAACAATTTATTCTCTGCTCTCCCACAAGGAGATTGCTAAAAATAACCAGAATCAGCAGATAATGGGTCAAGGGTGCCAGGATGCTCTCAGTCTGTGCCACTTCTCCATGGAGGGTCCAGCAGTATTGCTGCTCCTACCACTTCATGTGCAAATCTTCTGCTTTTCATTTGCAATGCTGAGATGGCAAAGCCAGTCTTTCTTAGAATTTTGTCATTCTACAAAATCTGTCCTTTTCTTCTGAGAGGAAAAGCTCCTACACTCACTCCAGCAAGAGACTTGAATAATAACAAGCCCCAGTAAAGTCCTTCTCCACTTTGTTTTGTACTTGTAAAACTTAAAGCCTTTACACCAACTGTGTCAAGTGCCCTTGTAGAAGCTCAAAAGGGAAGAAATCATACTTTATAAGAAACAACTAATTTTAACAGTCTAACTAGACATGACTAGGCAATGGGGAGGGCTACTACTATGCTTGCCTATTCTGTGGTACAAAGGGATTTGGTTAATTAGTCAAGGCTGTGCCAGAAATCTGTGGAAGAGGTGGCAACTCAGCTTGGCTCATTTGAGATCCGTACTGTAATTATAAGGTCATACTTTCAAGAGAATTAATACCAAAAATGTGTTTTTGGTTTTTTTTTTATACATAGGATTGCTTATGTTTAGATTACAGGATTACTTAGAGTTCATTGCCATTTTGTAACACTGACTGAAGAGATTTGTAGCATACAGGTTATGGAATACATCATATAAATATAAAAATGTAGTAGAATATTTGCTAGGCAATATGGAAACAATTTTCCTACTTTGTCTAAGAGAAGGATGAAAGCTAAATAATTTGTCCTAATTCATATATAATTTACAACATACATAATAACTAATTTACAGTTTCTGTGTTTCCAACCACCAGTAATGGTATTTAATTTATTTTCTTTGGAGGCCTAACTGGTCTGTTAAAGGATTTGCACACTTGTGAGCATATTTGGATCTCTCCAGTAATAGATGCCTTGGCTTCATATGTAAAAACAATCTTTCCATCAGTGATGTTGGCCATAGTGATGTTCAGATGTGTCAAATCTGGCAGATCCTTTGTTTTCCAGAACAACTCATTCCTTTAGTGGGACAGTCCTAAAAAATTTCTAGTAGCTCCAGTGTATTGGGTTTGTGAGGACAGGTTTTTGTTGTGGGGATGTTAGAGGGGTGGTTTCTCTGAGAAGTTATGAGAAGCTTCTTCCATGTCCAGTAGTGCCAATTTCAGCTGGTTTCAGGATGGATGTGCCACTGGCCAAGGCTGAACACATCAGTAATGATGGTGATGCCTCTGGAGTAACAGACTTAAGAAGGAAAAAAAGTTACTGCGCAGCTGTAATTGGGACTAGAGAAGAGCAGGGTGAGAACATGTGGGAGGAACAGCCCTGCAGACACTAAGGTCATGGCAGAAGGAGGGGCAGGAAGTGCTCTAGGTGCTCAAGCTGAGTTTCCCCTGCAGCCTGGGTTGCAAACCATGGTGAGTCAGGCTGTGTCCTTGCTGCCCATGGAGGACCACAGGGATGCAGGGATCCACCTGCAGCCCATGGAGTTCCACAGCAGTGCAGAAATCCACCTGCAGCCCATGGAGGAGATCCACGCCGGAGCAGGTGGATGCTGAGAGGAGGCTGGGACCCCAACGGAGGCCTGTGCTGGACCAGGCTCTCCTGACAGAGAACTGCAGACACATGGAGAGAGGTGCCCATGCTGGAGCAGGTTTCCTGGCAGGACTTGTGATCCCATGGGGGACCCACACTGGAGCAGCCTGTCCTTGAAGGACCATGGAAAAGTGCTCCATGTTGGAGCAGTTGGTGGAGAACCATTGCTTGTGTGATGGACTCACGGTTGAGAAGTTCATGGAGAACTATCTCTCTAGGAGGGACCATGCTGGAGTAAGGGAAGGACTCTTCTCCCTGAGCAGTGGCAGGAACAACGTGTCATGAATTGACTATAAGCCCCATTCCCTGTCTCCCTGCACCACTGAGGGGGAGGAAGTAGAGCTAGGAAGGAGGGACAGGTGTGGGGGGGGAAAGTGTTTTCAAGGTCTTATTTTGCTTCTCATTATCCTGCTCTGTTTTGGTTTTTTTTTTTTTTGTTTTTTTTTTTTTTTTTTTTTTTGGTTTTTTTTTTAGTTTTTTTTTTTTATAAATCAATTAATATCTGTAATTCAAGTCTGTTTTGCTTGTGACAGCACGTTGTGAGTGATCTCTCCTGGTCCTTATCTCAACCACTGAACCTTTAATTATATTTTCTTTTCCCTATCCACTTGTGGAGAGAAGTGATAGAGCAGCTTTAGTGGGTGCCTGGCAATCAGCCAGGGTCAACCTACCACATCCAGTTAGCCTGGTTCTTGCTTAAAAAACACAACAGCTGTCTGCTCTGAAAGGAGAACTGTGACAGTAAGAAAGACAATACTGAAAGGGAAGAGCCAATTTTCAAATACCGTTTATATTTTCTCTTTACACCTCTGAGAATACCCATCAAAAACTCTCTTGGGGTTTCTCAGAAAGGACAACTGCCAGGGTGAATTGTGAGGGAATCAGCTTAACTTACCATGCTGCTGCTGAAATCCTGTCTGAGGCTGTTAATTTATACAAAGATAAACAAAATGCTCTTATTGCCTCATATGCAGTTTTGACAGATGGCTCTTAGCATTCAGCCCAGGTGTAAAGAGACAGAGATGAATGGATCTGTTCTTTTTAATTCACACACATACTTGTGACTTTCATCTCTACCTGAATAGCTCCTCAGGCTGTCTATCTATTTCTTGTTCCATGCAATAGACAGATCTTCTTCTCTCCCAATACTTACTTGATTGTGGCTTTTAACAGAAGTCCCTCCCTCTGGAATATTCAATTTGCTGAGAATAAATCATAGATATCATTAATATCTGATTTAAAAATAAAATAATATTTAATTATGAATGTACATGAGTTCTTGGCTCAGTGGAAAGCTGTAAGAAAAGAAGAGAAAAAAATACTTATCCTCCACATCACATATGTAAAAAGAGGCTGTCTCATTTCCCATTTCCAAAAATTAGATGAGCTACGTGAATTTGAACAATGAAAGTAGACAGCAAGATTGAAATTATGGTCTCTTTTTTAATGTAGGATTTCCCCTATCCTAATAAGCATCTTGACTAACTTTCTTGCTGAAATCCACAGATAATGTGCAGTACAGAACACGGGAGAAGTTTCATGTCATGCTCATATTCTGCAAGTATTTTCAATCTGTGTCACATTGTTGGAAACAGCAGAGGATGAAAAGCAAAGAAGGTGGCAGAAGTAGCAGAGATATCTGTTACTTTGCTCTTAAAATTATGTCTTAGAGTGTACAGAATCTGAAAGTTCAAAGTATATGTTGCCATTAAGGAGGGCTGCAGAAATAGAAGAACAAATTGGGCACAGAGGATCTTTGAAATTAAGGTAATAATGTGCATGAGACACCTAAAAACAAAAAAATCAACTCAGCTCTGCTGCGGTCAAGGTCTTGTGGTGAATACACCAGTACTCCATACCTGTTAGCTTAAGATTTTTATTTAACTTTGTGTTATAAGGCAAACCATAGTAAGTTAATGTCAAGATGCCCTTGATAATTATCAGCATCAGAGAACATTTTAGTCGGGGCTTCTGGACCTGAACTTTCCCAGTTTCAAACCAGAAAACATATTGGCTGAGTGGAAGCTATTTTGCTGCCTGACTGGTTTGAGCTATTTTCTATTATGTAACATTGCTATCTTTGCTGAAGAGATTAAAGTATTTATTTTCTTCCTCAGTTTCTAATCTCATGGTTTGGCCAGTGAAAGCTGAAAACCTGTCTGTGTCTCAGACCTAGAGATTTTGGTGTATTTGAGACCAGTCCACTTGTCCCTCTTTACTAATTTAGTTTAAATGTGAATGTGTTACAGAACTGAACTTAATCACCACCACTAAAGTGATGTGTGATACAATATAATTTCTCTCCCATGCTTTTAGGAAGCTTGCTAATTCAATACAAATTGAAGGATTTCATTCAGGATTTTGTCACACTGCCAAATGCACTGGCATGGGATTTGCTGGACTCGTGTGCCTGCACAAGCTGCTGCTGCTGTAACAATGTGTGGGACAACATAGCCCTTGTCTCAACAAACCATAGCAAGTTTGTTAAGATTATTTGAGGTCAGTTAACCCAGGGGATACTAAGTGGAGATGCAGGCTGTGCTGCTTTGGATATTTTCTCCTCTCCCTATTTGCCCAGCATATCTGGCAGAAACCAATATTAATGCTGCTTCCAGTGATGGTAATAAACAAAAGAGTTCACTAGCTCTATCTGCTGCCTTTGGCTAAGGTCTGAGGCAGGAAAGAGGGTGAATTGGTTGTGAGTGGATGAAATCAGTCCATGCAGTAAGAAATCTCTGCATGCTTTTTAATCTTTCTGTTCCCAAAGGATGTTTGAACTGTATTTACAAGGATTTCTGATGACATTTTAAAATCATATATTATCACTAAAATTTGGAATAAGATGGACTTTTTTTTTCTTTCAGGATAAAGTATTTAGTTAATATTTCTGCTTTTCTGCCAGAATATCATCATTTTTTAATAAAAAGCACAGATAACAATTTGAAGTCTTCACACCTAAAGCAGAGTTTGCTTTTTTTAGTTTAAACCTATCCAGAGTGAGAAGTTCAAAGGAAACAGCTCCAATAGGTGAAAATAAAGCCTTTGAAATACCCACTGATTCTGCTATCTGGGATGGAGAAAAGGTCTTACAGCCTCTTCTCCAGATGTGCACTTCATGTGCACCTTCATGTGCTCTGCATTTCTCCCTGCAGGAAGATGGGAAGAGTCAGAGGCAAAGAGAATCTGACAGAGGAGGATAAAAAAGCCAATCTCAAAAGTTACTGCTTGGTGTGAGGCTGCTTTAATGCTGCAGCTGGCTTAAGAAATGCCAAGTTCTTTGAGATGTAGAAGGCTTGATGTTAAAGACAAAATATAGTAAGAGGCAGTGTTCTGTTTAAAATTCCATCTATGGGGTTTTGATTCTCTGCCTTGTATGTTCTGTCTTCTAATCAGCCTATGGATAAGACTAGTGAGTTCATCTCTACCCTGGTGTAAATATAAAACTCAGAAGTGAGTGATCATTCTTTACTTTGATAAAACCTGTGAAAAAGCACTGAAATATTGCATACTTGAAACAGAGAGAACACTTGAATGTGCTTTCTCAAATTAATATTTGGGAAAAGACAACATTATCCTTGCAAATATTCTGCCTGGAGTTGCTCTTTTCTGGAAACTCTGCAAACTTTTTCCTCACAGGTTTTCTCTCTGTTCCCCATACTTGCCTATTGTGTGGAGTCAAAGTTCAAGTGTGTATTCCCTGCTTTGAAATACTCTTCTGTGCTGAGATGCAAAGGCAAACAGAATAAGTTTTGATATTCTATGAACTGGTCCAGTTATGGCTGGAATTATCTGATGCCTTACTGAGGAGTCTGTATTATTAATGAAGTAGCTAGAAACCTTTCTGTGAAGGGGAAGAGGGTGACAGGAGAGACTCTGAATATGCTTCCACCCTCTCTTTTTCCAGGCATTTCCTGGGGATGACATTTCGTAAGGTTGCACTGCCTGAGAATAATATTTCAGCTAGACGGAGAGTGCAGCGAAATGTTTCACTTCTGTGTGTTGCATATGTGCCTCAGAGGAACATGTTAGCTCAAACACAGGGCCATCCTGCTATGCAAATCTGTCCATGCAATTTCCAGATGAGAGATGGATCCTATCCTACCATCTCAGAGTGTGGGCAGAATAAGTTTTTGTCTGATTCCAGACCACAGTGTAGGCATACCCATTCTTCTGAATTTGCACATAAAGTCTTTCGCATGGGAAGCTGGTTTTTAGCCCACATGCAAGCTGTGAAAGGCAGGAGCTGCATATCCTGTAAGTGGCCTTTTCAAAACTCTTCTACATCTCAACTGACTTCTTAACACTTGTGGTTTCAGCTTCTGGGCTGTGAGGTAGGGGCAGAGTGCCAACTAGCAAAAATTATAGGATGGACGTTGAAAAGGTTAAATCAGTCCTGTGTCTTCCTAACTATCTTTAATAAATGTTGATAGGCAAAATAATTTTGATTTCTTGTACTGCTGCTGCAGACAGCTGGAAAAAGAAGAATCTTTTAATGAATATGCACGATTGTAATAAGAACAGAAAATGGTACATATACTTAAATTTTTTTCTCATAATTTGAAGACTGTATTCTTGTGATCCTCCTGACATGATATATCTGAGCTGTAAAGCAAAATTTGCATAGCTTTTGATCTTACAAAAGGCTTCTATTTTACGAGTCTGGTATAATTTGATGCTTCAGTGGTTTTGACTTATAAATGGTATTTGCAAATCTTTTTCATTCTTTTGGAGCTGAATTTTATGGAGAAATAATAAGTAGATGACATTTTTGTAAGTGGGAAGAACTGGCCTGTCTCTGTGGGCTAGAGAACATTTTCCTCTGGAGTGGAAGGTAGTCCCTGGTATGTTCTTCCTCTGACCTAAGCTGTCTTGTTTTTTCAAACAGAAAAGTAAATACACCTTTAGGCTGAAGAATAAAATATTGCAGCCTATCCAACCCAAAGTCATTTCCCCCATAAAAATTGGAATTTTTTGCTATCATGCCTTAGTGAGTCATCACAGATTTTAACCACTCCTGGCAAATATTTGAGGTGATTTAGTTACCTCTAAAGTTTTGATCATCTATAGAGAGAATGGTTTGATACAAGCTAAATTAAATACATAACAGTAAAGTCTCTTCTAAGAAAACAACTTTCAGCATCAAAGCTATGCATAATTTCATTGAGTAGTGCTAGAGATGACAAACTACTTCCAACACACTGACATTTAAAAGGCAGATATAATATTCAGTATGATTTTCAATTTCTGGGCTGCAACAAACACAGTCTGGGAGGATTTATTTGCAAAATGCTCTCAAGCAATTTGTAAGAAGATCTTTGCAAGATTTAGTGAAGATCTGCAGCAGCATGAGGCACTCTTACACTGGTTACCTAAAGTGAGGAACAGCAGCTACAGTAACAAACACAGACAGGCTAGGAGCAAGTAGAGAGGGCAGAAGGCTCACAGTGTGCAAACCAAGACAGCTGAAACAGGAGGGAGATTGAACCAATCACTAAAACTGACTGGTTTACTGTTAATTAGTTTTGATAGTTTTGATAAAGATAAATTTAATACTTCTGATTAAAGGCCAAAAGAGGAGCTAAAAGGTGACTCCAGCTAATTTTACTGTTTAAGAGTGAACCTATATGATGTGAAGCTCGTAGGAGCTTTATGAGACCCTTGGTACAGATCTGGGACAAACATCAGACATCTAAGTTTTAAAAGCTGGTCTGTGTGTTACAGAAAGGCTTGTCTTGGATATAATAGAGCATTTGTTACAACCCAGGTGGAGGCAATGATGAAATTGGCAGATGAAACAATAAACGCACCCAAAAATTGAAATACAAACCTGGTTAACCAACGTCTGCCAAAACTGGGGATTTCTGTATTGCAGCTCAATTCTAGCTTGAGAGTGTGTTGTGGTTTTACCCCAACCAGCAACCAAACCCCACACAGCTGCTCACCCACTGGAGAACTCATGGGTTGAGATAAGACTGTTTATTAGTGAAAGCAAAAGCCATGCACACAAGTAAAGAAAAACAAGGAATTAATTCACTGCTTCCTATGGGCAAGTTACTATTGAACTTACTAGACAGAAAGAGATGGCAAAGAAACTTGCAAGTTAAGTTGTAAGTTCAATAGTAAGTTCAGCCATTCCCAGGAGAGCAGGGCCCCATCAAATCTAAAGGTAACTTTGGAGAACACCATCGCTCCAAATGTTGCTGCCTTTCTCCCCACTTTATATACTTCTTCTCCCCACTTCTTCTCCCCACTTTATATACTGAGCATGATGTCATATGGTCTGGAATATCCCTGTGGTCAGTTTGGGTCATCTCTCCTGGCTGTGTTTGCTCCCAGCCTCTTTTGCACTTCCAGCTTCCCTTGACAGTGTGTCAGTACAAAAAGTAGAAAAGTCCATGGCTCTGTGCAAGCCCTGCTCAACAATAAAAACATCTTTATATTATCAATTCTGTGTTCAGCACAAATCTAAACACCCACACCAGACACTGGAAAGAAAATTAACTCTCCGTCAGCCAAAACCAGCACAGAGTGGTTTCAGCAGCCAAACAATATTGATGGTGGGGTGATTAAGAGTTTACAGTGGTCAGACCACTTTCCTTCCTGTAACTGCAGCATCAGTGCTAACAGGAAGATGGATTTCAAGACATACCTGTCTTGTGTACAAGTCAGTGACTGGGAAGCTGGAATTCAGCTTCAACTCACTGAAGAATTCTTCTTGCAATCCAATGTTAATGAAAGGGAAATAATTTGTGTCAGAATTTTCTAAGAATGCCAAAAAGGGTGTCATTAGAGGAGAGGTGTAGAACTTAGGCAAGGGTGATGATTCTGCATAAGAAAAACTCCATCATATTTTATTTTATTTTTCTGAATGAGAGATACTTGATATAGAGAGCCTGTTAACAATGACTCATTCTGGCTGAAAAAACCTGTGGTACTGCAGTCTGGATTTTGGTGCATGGACTCAGGCATTGAGAAACACAGCATCTTATAAATTTGAAATATAAATGAAAATAAATGGTATGTTTATGACAAATAAATCAGGAAAAGTCTTTTCTTACTTTCTAAAGAGGCTGCACCTGGGCTGGGGGTGCTAAGTCCCTGAGGCTGGCTGGAGCTGTGTTTGACTGACTGCTCAAGACAGAGGACTTGCATCTGACAGAATTTTAATGCAGAGAAAACTTGTGAGAAGCAGGGTTGGAAGAGCAGAAAGTCTTTCTTTCCCCTCTGCCCCAGTTCTAACCAAGAGCTCTTAGGAGCATCTAACAGACTCTGAAGGGTGACTCAGGAATTGTGGCTAAGTATGGTGCTTGCAGCAGAAAGCTATAAAGAGCCAGATAGTTTGAAATGCTAGACACAGAGACTCCGGTGGATTTTAAACTGCTGTTATTGAACATGGACTAATGGGCAGCTTTTAAGTGACTCAGATATTTGTAAGGGAGAAGCAGTACATTTAGTTGTGATAAGGGAGTGAGGGAAATGAGATGAAACCTGGTTTAGTTAAATGTTTTGAACTCTGCAGATATGAACAAGGCTTAAATGATATTTCAAATATCTTTTCTGTGTTGTTGATTGTGTCAGATTCTCAGACCAGTGATAAGTACTGCAGCCAGGTCAATTCAAGTTGAGGATTGTTTGTTTCATTTACTAAAAATAAGAAAACAACCCTGGCTCAATAACACGTCGATTTTTTTCCATTTGAAGCCCTGTATCTGAACTGAGATTCACATAATATGGAAACAGAAATGGGACAAGGAGCAATAGAATATCCTTAGCCATGTTTATTTTTCATCATACCATATCTTGTATGTTTCTCCAATGCATACAGTTTAAACTGCTTATCTTCACGCAGTGAGGATTAAGTTGTAAATAACCATTACAGAAGCAATTTCTAAGAGAACTTAGCCAGCCTATATGATATGCATGTTACTTCTTATTACAAAGAAGATCCTTTTGTCATGGCTGTACTAACACTTGCAACATCCGAAGGCCTGTAAATTACTTTCACTCATCAAAGTGGGACACACATGTACATCTAGAAATGGACTGCTCTGGCTCCTAATTATCTGGAAGCACAAAATGGGTATCAAGGTGTCAACATCTCTGCTTAGAGCAGCCATCAGTGCAGCCAGAGCTGTAGAATAGTTAATGTAAAGAACAAATGCATTGACTTGCAAGTGCTTCTTTTCCTAGATGGAATGAAAGTGTTTCATATAACCCACAGCATTGTTTATACATGAATAGGAATTGAATATATGTGTAGTGTTGAAGAGATCTCTGAGGTTAACAGGGATGAGGGCAGGAATTTTAATCATTTAATGATTCCTTTGTTGGTAGTGGTGGTTGCCTCCTTTATTTTAAGATAAATAATTTTAAATGTCTGATGCTAGTAAAACTAGCTACTAAAAGCAAGTACTCATTTTTTAATTGCAATGCTGCTTTTAATGGATACAGAATATTCTGTGCCTAAAGTCATAATTCAGTTTTTGCTCCAGAAATTCTCTTGCACCTGTAACAGCTGCTTTCAGATATTTAAAAATCCCACCTCTAAGCCTTACTTGACATTAAAAGTTATGTATCTTCTTCTTTAATATTATATGGGTGTTCAAAAACACCAAAATAATATGCAAATAAAAGCCACATTGTATCAAATCCCTAATGGATCCAAAAGATATCCCAAACACTAAAAAGATACTTTGAAAGAAGTAAACTAGGGATTGTATAAAAAATTCACTTAGGTTTGGAAACAATCTACAGCAGACCAAGAGAAATGCTTTAGACAGAGTAACAGAACCTCAGAGGGCAAAGGCAAATAATGATAAAAGGAAAAATCAGCAAATTAAGAATAAAGGAGAAATAAGCTGTATGCTCTTTGAACCCTCAGGTAGAAGAGTTGGTGTCCAGCATATTGCATGTGCAACTAAGGGGAAGAACTGTGGAGGAGCATTGCTTTCCACCTTTCCCCTAAATGCCATTCAGCTTTCAAGTTAAAGAGTATTTGTCATGTTGTGCTTTGTTTTGGATAGGTGATGGGCAAGTATGTACTGCAGTGTATTGGTGCTCACAGCTCATCACTCTAGCATCCCCTTTTCCCACTGTGCTTTGTCTTTTATTGCACCTTCCAGCCAGCTCCACAGCTCCAGACCTACAGCTCTTTGTCATATGTGACTGCAACGGTATCATGGTAGAAGTGACCACCAAATATCGTGTGTATTTAGACCTGTCCTTGTTTACTGATGACAGGACCTGCTCATTCATCTCTTGGAAGATGTAAGCTGTCTGCTTGAAGGCATGGTTTGTGAGCAAAATCTCTCATAGATCTTTGAGGAGGTGGGAAATGAAGTTGAATTAAAACTTTTGTTGTTCCCCTCCTGCCTTTCTTTTGACTACAAACACTGTACCATCTTAAGAGTTAGGACACAGCTCTTTGGGAATTGGCATTGGGAAGAGCAGCTACTAAGGCTGCCTTTCCAACTCCCTCCTCCCAAAGGAAGGGTATGAAAGCTGCAGGAATGCATGGGACGGTGGAAAGCACAGCAGCACTTCATATAATCAATACTGAAAATTTCCTTAACATCCTTGTGGGCTCAGTGTTCCTTGTGCAGATAAGCCAGTTGTATTGAGATGTCTGAGTGGACCTGGGTGCAGATAAAGACCACAGCCTCAATTAGCCAAGAAAGACTGAGGTATTTGCTGTCAGCAAGAAGCTCATCCTGGCAATATGACAGGTTATGAACACCAAATGACATCCTGAGATCCAATAAATAGCTGTGCAGGTTCCAAATTTTATTTCAGTTGTTGATCAAAACAAGACACAGAAATCACACTGCAATTTGTAGATAAGATCCATCCTGTTTGTACACACATGTTATATCCATGCAGCATCTGATCATCCTCTGCTTAAGAACTTTATCTCCCTTACTCACCCTTGGACTGGGCTCTGAATATTTCACTATTCTCCTTTTACATTTGAGATTATTGAAGCTGATGGATATTTCATAGTAAATAGCTACTTTCAGGCTCACATTGTTTAGCATTTCAGCAAAATCTTTACACAAGCTGAGAAATGTTTCAGAAAGACTCACAGTGAATACCAAAGATTATTTTCACTCACAGATGTTGCTTCAGTGGAGAGCATAGTAAATTTTGCTTTGTAATACATGCTTCAGTTACCCTTTCTCTAAGAGACAGTCCAGATGAAATAACTTCATTTACAATAGAAAACAAAAATGTTATGTTTGGTCCTTTAGCTGGAATTAATTTCTGTTGGTTGAGCAATGTGTATGTAGTGTTTAACTTATCTGTTGTGTGTGTTTCAGGTCTTGTTTGATGCCTGAGAAACTTTTAATTCTTCCTTGTCTTTCTGACCCAGCCTAATCTCTGTGTGGAAACACAGCTAAAAATTCAGAGTGTGGTCACAGAAGATTTTAATACATATTATGCTAATGGCACATTTACAACAAGAGGTGGGTGCTTCCAGCCTTTTAGCAAATGAAACCTCTACAACCACACAGGAAATTATATGCCAAATTTGCAAGGTGAGTGCATGCTTGTTTTTGAAAAACGTTCTTAGCTTTCCTTTTTTTACAGGCTGGTATTTGCCATATGTACAAAAGACTTGAATACTCCAGTCAGGAAGATCAAAACATTCTGTGGGACTGACTGTTTCTTGGCAACAGGATGAAATGTCCTACATGCCTGGCACACCACTGTGAGGTGTTCCACCCTGTGCAGAGTGGCCAGCGTAATTGTGACATTATTATTATTGTGTGTAATTGGGAGTGGTTGTGAAAAGAATTCCATGGTCAGAGTGGTATTACCTTTCCTGCATGTAGTTTAGAGATTGGCTCCAGAGACAGGATCTACCTAGACTGGGAAGCAAAGCCTAAGCCTTTGCTTTGTATTCAGAGGAGTGGTGCTTGAGCTCTAATCTCATACTCCCCAAGAGTTTTATAATGTGGGATTTTTTGAATTTTCTGCTTAAGGCATCAAGGATATGGTGTCAGACAGTCTTTCTGAAGGGAAAAAAAGGAAAGGTTGTTTTCTGTTTCTTTTTCCCAGAGGCCATTAGTGTTGTATGTTTTTGTTCTGGACTTGCCTTCTAGTTCTCTGCAAATGTATCTCCCCATCTTTTCTCTGCTTCCTGGCTAGAGGAAACATGCGAGGTGGATCCGACAAGGTAGTCAAACTGAGCCCAAATGAAGTATTTTGCTTTATTTTTGTACCAGTTTTATTTGTTGATTTGTTATTTTTTTTTCTTTCTCTCTCCTCTCTTCCCACATGGTTCTGATACATCCATAAATTGGCCCAAACTCCTTCAGCAGTGCTTTTTTCTGGCTCTGTGGGTTCCTGTTTCATGCCAATGACACTTGGTGGAGCCTGGCTGCCAGACCAAATGGTTTGTAGCTGCCCTGCTGACAGTGTTGCCAGCATCGCTGCCTGTAGGAGTGCGCTCCCAGCACAGCCTCTCCATGCCCTGCTGCCCAGTCAAATGTGGAGCTCTGCCTTTTGAGTAGCAGAATTAGAAAAGGAGTGGACTGAGGTAGGAAATGTTTGCATACAGCTCTGGCAATCAATGATTCTATTCAGTCAATTTTATTGCCCCAACACCCTTATAAATGCAAGCAGAGTTTCTATTCTTCTGTTTCTGCTCTGTTAGCAAGCAACAGTTTGAGAGGGCTAGGTCTGTGCTTGTAACATAAACTCAGTAATATCTTCCAGAATATGGGCAGATATCACAAAAATTTGGTTTAATGTACTGAAAATACAGATAAACTGATTGCTCTGGTGCTCTTGGAACAGAAATTTAAGTTTTCCTCTAAGATTATGAATGCCTGTGAAAGAGTATTGTGGCTTGCTGCTTCCATTGTCACTGCTTGGAGTACAGTGCAAGGCTAGCAGAGAATGGACTGATATAAACCTACTGATCTTGTGTCCAAATATCCTTGCCTTGTTCATGTCCCCAAGGATGTATAGGGAATGTATGATTTTAAAAATGTATTAATATGGCAAGTGGTGAATACCAGACCCAATGCTTAATTAGTCAGCCTTCTCCATCTGCTTAACCATTCACTGGATGACAGCATTGGGTGCTCAGGACAAGCAAGTATCTAAAGAGTGTACCAGATTAGAAAAGTCAGACTTCTGGTCTCCAGGAGTCTGAAACAGAAAGGGATGCAGTAGAGCTGCTGTTTCTGCTCTACAGAGGTGTTGAAGCAGCTGTTTCTCTGTGTAGCTACATGCAAGATTTGTTTTTCTGCGTTCAGCACTCTTCTTGGTAATATTCTGATACTTGAACTCCCAAACAGATCAGGTTATTCAGCTTCTTTAATAGTATTCATATACTTGGGTATATACTGAACTTTAAATGAGGCAAAGATAGCAGCAGTAGGCATCTCTCACACTGTCCTGCTCTGACTTCCTTTTCCATCTTCTTACCTTTATCTCTTTCAAAAGCTTGTGAAAACGTCAGAGACAGCCAGGTCCTTCTCACAGCAGGAAACCTCTCAGACTTGGAACAGAATTCTTAACCCAGTTCTTGTTTTTCTAAATATGGCCTATTTCAAGGCTCATTTCACAGCAAGGTGTGCTGAAAACAGAGCTCTTCCTTTTTTGTTCATTGGTGACTGCACTTTTTTTCATGTTTCTTCAGACCCTTTTGTGCCATCCTGATTACTCTGTTTTGCTCTCAGAAGTTCTCCTGTATTTTTCCCCTCTCTACTTTCAGGTGCTTTGACAAGATAGGATCAGAATTGCTAAGTGGATCATGGGACAAATATTGCAAAAAGAAAAGCTGCACAGCCTGGAGTTTGACATTGTGTCCTCTGCTCTGTCAAATGCCCTTCACCCTGCCTGTACCGTTTTTAACCCATGGAAACTGGATGTTTGGGAGTCACAATGAATAATGTCTGTTCTGTATTTACCAAGCACTTCTGGCTGTTGTAAGGTCCAGCAGTGTTAAAAGGTAGGTGCTGGTTCTGGGGGCAGAACTCATGAGTTTGATTTGGGAATGAAATAGGACATATGCTCTTATGGAACAAGTAAATCACAGTATTAGGCACTCCAGCATGCTGAATTCAGTGATACCTTCACTGAAATATTAAGAGGAGGAGCATGTTTGCCACTTTTGCCTCCTATGTAGCTTACAAAAATGGAAGAATAAGTAAATAAAACAACTTCTTACCCTTAGAGTCTCCTATATAGCCCAAGTTCAATGCACTTACAGAAGCAGTAGGAAACTGGGGTTTCTGTGCTTTCCATGGAAAAAAAATACTATGCTGAGAAAGTCTCCAGAGTTAAGCTTAATTTGTAGAACATCTGTAATGTCATCTAGCTTCAGGGAGGTTTCTAAAACCACAAGTAGCAGTAAGTGCCTGGGCCAGACAGCAGGCTCAGAGCAAAAGGTCTCTGATTCTGCTCACTCACATGCTGCAGCTCCTGGTGCAGGGAGTCCCCAATCCAATGGTAATAATTTCCATTTAATAGTCCTTAACTTTTCTTCTCTACATCTAATTACATTTTGACTCTATTTAGAATTCCGGTCTTCACAGCCTCCTGCAACACATGGTTCTATAACTTAAGTAAGCTCAGTTTTACACCTGTAGTTATAGAATCACAGAATGGTTTGAGTTGAAAGGGACCTTAGAGATCACCTCATTCCAACCCTCTGCCATGGGCAGTTTGATAATTATTTTTTATATCCCTTTGTTCTGACATTATGAGGATCTGACTAATATTTCTTCTTCATCTACTAATTATTTTATAGCATGTCTACCATACTCCCACCTGTGATTCTTTCTTTTACCACCTCAAAACTCCTCATAATGCCATACCTTTGATCAAATTTCCCACATTTTTTTCTCTATTTATGTTGCATCTCTTTTGAAACAGGAGACCAGAACTCCATATAGGAATCAAGACACAGAGTTGTCCTTAATAAACACAGTAACATTTAGTATTTTCTTTGCCATCTCTTTCTGTCTAGTAAGTTCAATAGTCCCAATGATTTTTTGCCATCACAGATACAAAAAGGATATTTTCAGAGAACTATCTTCATCAGCGGCTTCAAAATCTCTTCCTTAGTAATGACAGGTGATTTCAAGCCTACCATCATATTCAGGTAGTTAGGTCTGTTTATTCCTCATTCAGGTTCCTTTGTCTTTAACCACATAGATTGTCTTTAATCGCACAGAATGTGATTTTATCTATACTGTTTCAAAAGGAATTTCATCAGTGTTGTTAAATATCATGACAGCGTCTGAAATCTGCCTTCTCCATAAGTCTGCTTTACTCCTTTGAAGTATATTAATATATTTCCTAACTTGCTGAATTGCCAAAACTGCAGATCCTTTTAAGACCGTACTTGCCTTTTAAATTTTTAACCTACAAGAGGCAAATGAGGGCTGGTGAAAAGCCAGTTTTGTAAACAGTGAGCTGCTGCTCAAAAGCAGGTAGAACACCATCATACTTTCAAACCCACCTGTCTTTTCAAAACATTAGGTGTCTTCTGAGCACATGTAAGGATAAAATCTGTTTGTTACTGTATAAATCCAATTGTGATCCCATTTTTTAAATTTTAAATACCATTGGGTATGTATCTAATGGTACATCCTTGGCTATCCATCAAAATTTTGTCCTGAAACCTGAAGCATTTGGATCTTCATCAGGAGTGTAAGCAGCCTTGTATGAACAGATAAACTACCAAATTTATCAGAGCTGATATTTTTATTTTGAAATTGGCAGTGGAGAAAGGTTGATGTAGCCAATGAGTAACATGTGCTCTCTTAACATCTGGTTTTGCTTTTCCTACCAGATACAACATTTAGCCCTAATTTTGAGTTCAGCAGTTACTCTTCTTTTTTTTTTTTAACTCTAAAACAGAAAGCATGCCACATCCAAAGACAAATTTTAAAAGTATTTATTTTAATGTAAATGAACAATTAAATGCACTTGCATTTTTTTAAAAAAATTTAATTTTTTTAAAGAACTTTTCTGTAATTCAGATTCAGTCACTGAATAATTGAGGTTGGAAAGAACTTTCATATGAATGAAGATTGCTATGCCCATTCTCTATTTTTAATGAGTGGGAAAAAAATTCACTCATTGGAGGTTAATGCTCCTTGCAGATTGAACATATCCAAATGCAGAAAGACTGAAATAAAAACCAGCCTGTGCTCCTTAAAGGGCATGCTACATTGTGAATGCATTTTTCCTGGCTACAAGAAAAGAAGACTAAATTTAGGTGCCACATCTAATCAAGAAATTTTATTGAGTATCTAAAGCCGTATTATCCTAGAGAGTTCAGATGGGGAAAGAAGTGTCAGTTGCTACATGCTACATATCTGCTCCTTTACCTCTACTTCAGAAATCCAAAATTCAAATGCTTCTTCCTATCCTATCCCTTGCTCCTTTTTGTTTAAGAGTAGGAAAACACAAAGCTGGTGATCAGCCACATTCCACTAAGACAACATGGAATTGCAAATATCACGTATCAATTGATAACTAAAGAATTTGCTGATGCTATATAGAGCATTAATGTTCAAAGAAAAAATCTGTGAATCAACATGCTCATAATTCCCTAATTGTTTATTCAAGGGTTTTAGTTCCCTCACAATGTAAATGAGACTGAAAAGAGGAACCTAGAAATGTAACACGATTTTAGCATAAAGCAGAACCAGCCTATTTGTGAGCAGAATAGTTAAAGACTGAAATGTTTCCTCTGTTTTCAAATATATGAAAAATGTGTTAAGAAGTGCCTTTGGAACATTTTGGGCTGCTTCAGGAAAATCTTTCTATGTAAAGTTGGAGTGATTTTCTTGAGTATGAAGATAACAATTTTCTATTTTTTTTGCTGTTATGCATCTGTTCTAATTACTGCTGCTACATTGTATATTAAAGGTCTTATTCAAAATGTAGTCAATGTGTGACATCTCACTAAACTTTGGAACTAAACTGTTGAGGCAACTCCAGAAAAACATGATGTTTTGTGTAATATTTCAAAGAAAATTCTTTTAAGAACAATACTTGCAAATACACTCCTTCCTCTTACTAATTGCTTTAGAATAAAAAACTAACACCTTTTTTAATATGTTATTAAATTAAAATTTAAACCTTCAGTTTCGTCTGCAAGGGAATGGTAATTAAAGGGAAAGTAAAGCAAATTTAGAGGGAACCTTTATAATTTCCTTATTTTTACACTGCTTCTCTTCATTTCTCTTCTCATCCTGGGATTTTTTGAAGAAAATGAGGCTATGTGCCCATCTCCAATTTACAAGCATGACATTAAGTGAGGATTAAACTTTAAACCTTCTGGCAGCCCACTGAAATGACTAGTCTTAGATGGAAAAAAACCCAGAAGTTCTCATCAAACATATGATCCTAAGCAAACTGATGCCAGATACTGTTCTCATTAGGAAAAAAAAGCCAGAAGTGTTCCAAGTGGACAAATATCATTTGCTTACTCCCAGTGCCAACAGAGCAGTGATGGTCAGGATGTGCAGAGTACAGGGACATGGCTCTGCTGGCTGCTGCCTGGGAAGCTCCTTCATGAGTGCCACAACAGCTGGATTGAGCAATGGGAGGCACAGCACATGGTCACATTTTGAAGGGAATGTCACAGCTGCCAAACTCTGTCTTCTGCTACAAACAATACAGCCACATTCATGCTCCAGATACATCTTTATTTCATTGCAAAAATGGTGTCTGGCTGCAGAGCTTGGCTTGGAAAAGAAAGGAACTGCAGGGTTTTCAGTTTAACTTCCCTCCTGCATGTAGGGTGCACTCCGGCTCATCGGATTTTGTTATCTGCAGTGTAGAAATTTAACTCAGAGCTGTTGACCCCAGGCTCCCTTTAGATACAATGAAGGGCTATAGACACTTTTGAGCTGTTATTCATCCAGTCTATTTTAGCCAGCACCTTCAGTGACAGATAAATTATGGCCCTGATCTACCTATTTTTCTGAATTGGCAGTAAAGGGAGCCTGGAGTAAAAAGCTCAGATGTATATTTCTTATGCATGTATCGCACTCTCTCCAGTGTCCTAATTGAACTCCCTAAGGCCTTTTTTCTACAAAGAGAACTGGCTAAAATCTTTTGTGACAGTGATGTCCATCTAATTTCACAAACCAGTTTCTGTTAAAGGAAGTAACTTTTTTATTGTTTGAGATTAAAAGTGAACCTCTTGAGGTATTTTTATACACTTAATTGCAATCTAAAGGATGTGGTTGCATATAGAAAAAAAGAACCTTTTCCAAGAAAAACCTTACCATGAGGTTTCTTGTGCTTTTTTTTTTTTTTTTTTTTTTTTTAAACATTAAGGGAGAGTTTAAACACAGTCATTCAATCAAAATTCAGAGTTCTCCCCAAAGTTTTCATGTTTAGCATTTGTATTCTGACTAACTCTGAGAACATATTTTATGACTTAGTGAAATGTGGAAGCTTGCTTTTGGCTAGATTTCTTGTTTTCAATTTAAAGGTTAGCTGGAAGACTTGGAAGAACAATTTAGTCATCCCACAAAGGAAAAAAAAAAGTGACTGTGATTGGAATGGGTCCAGGATGTTTAAGAGATGATTTGATTAGAAGAGACATCTCTCCTGAGTGTTAATTGAGGTTTATAAGTTTCATGGACAAAGCAATAATCAAACATATGTCCAGAAACAACAACTAGCCCCTCTGCATCTGTCAGTGTGAGCTCCGTAGAGTTTTGAGGTTTTTCCCATTGGATGTGTTCTAGAAGGAGCTTTGAGAACAGCAATGTCAAGAGTATGATGCCTGAAGACTCAGAGAGTACCAAGTCTGACTGACTCAAGCTTTCAATGGATCCTCATGAGCCCATGCAGCCTGGGAACTGAGCAACCCTTTATACATCTAATAAGAATTAAAATGGAAAACTATGCCAGGCATTATCCATTCAATACTTATCAGATAAAATAATCTGTCTTCCCAGTTTTGTGATTGTATTTCAGTACATGACATTTACAATAATGTAAATCTGTAATTTGCATTACAAATTTTGTTTGCAATACAACAAAAATTATTTCAAGCCCTCAGTTTTAATTAAAGATCCTTGGGGGTGCTTTCCTCTGGCACGTGGAGTGTGAACCACTTCCTAAAACTGTGTGGGAATTTCACTTGGCAAATCACCACTATTCAGACTCAGTGCCACTGATCTCAATATTTATACTCACCTCTTCCAGCACAATAAAATTGAGGATTCTGCTTGTATATTTCTCCTACAGGTACGGGCTGGTGGAAAGCACATGTGACCCTCAGTTCATCTGGACTGTGAGATGAAAATATTCTGCAGACCTTTCTGTTTCCCTGTGATTGCTGGAGGTGTAATTTGACAATCCTCTTTGCTTCTCCACAAGCTGTACCGTTAAATTTGTCTAACTGGACAGAGGAAGGAGTGAACTTGTTCCATCAGGAGGTGGAACAGGACGAGGAGATTAATGGTACTTTTTTTACCTCTCTTCTCAGGTAACAGCAGAAACAGCTGATGTGGTTTTCTTCAATTTCACCAAATGCTTTCTCTCTGTGTCCCTCTGCTTTTCTTCGCCCCTATGATCTTCTTTGCCTGTACCTACTTTGCCTAAATTGAGGAGTTATCCATAGCTTAGTGATGATGATTTGGTAAACAGTCACAACAACAGCAGTGGGCTAACAGCTGTCACAGCATCCACCACCCATGACCACTTGGTCACCTCCAAATCCATGGTGTTGAGGATGGGCTGAGCTGGGGCTCTTCTCGGACTGACTGCACTCAACAAAAATTCTTCTTGACTCCAAATCTGGTATGTAGTTTAGCACTTTGTGCAGGCAAGCCATGTGACTTCTTTAATCATCTGTCTCCACTTATCTTTGAGGCTGAATGCTCTTTGCTGACAAATTTTATAGCATATGACTGGGTAGATGGAAAAGCCTATCATTTGTCTGTTAACTTTTTTTTTCTTTTTAATTGAATGACATTTGAGCAGGTTGATGAGCCCGAAAGAAAAGACCATGCAGGTATTTTATAACAGATATCTCTCATCTTCATGACAGGCAGATGTTAATTTATACTCCTTTTTTTGCATATGATATATCAACATTTTTCATGACTGTCATAATCAATATCCAGTATTTCATTTTCTGCAACAGCTTTTTTGCCTGATATCCTTCAGTAAGAGACATTTAGACACAAGATGTATGGGATCTCCTCCTTCAGAAGTGAAGTCAGGACTGCATCATTTTTTTCCCAGAAGGTTGAAATAAAATAGGAAAAGTCAAGATGTAAAAAGAAATAAACAGTGGAAAAATTAAAAGATTAGAAGTATTTTAGAAGAGTCTGGTGACTTTCATAGTAGTATGGTTAACTAAAACTGAGTATTAGCTGTATGTTTTGTTCTTTGGTAGGCATAAATTAAACAATTGTGAAACAATTACATGAATTTTTAAAGTAAGTCAATAAAATTGTAGGGTTTTTTTTTTTTTTTTGGTTGGTTAGTTGTTTGTTTTTGGTAAAGAGGAGTCCACTTTCTCACGGAAGCAAGCTGAGATGCTCAGTGTTCCTATAATATCATGCCTATATTTCAGATATTTTAATCCAGAAAACAGGGAGAGAGTTGGTGTTCTGGCCAACAGCTGAAGCAGTATTTCAAAATACCTCTGAAACTATCAGTTAAAAAAAAATAGGCTATTAAAGAAGGATGAAATGAAATTTTGTATTTCAAGGGACTTTTGAAGATTCCAAGAGGAATTTTTGATATTTGGATTTACCTGAATTTGGGTTTAGATACACTTTGCATCATCTTTGGGTGGCTGATACATTTCACTCTACTGATACAATGTGCCAGCATTAAACTTTTAGTTTGAGAGTGGATTTATTTGTTAATGTCTTGAACAAGTACCTAACTCATAATTTGCACCAGTGAAAATCTCCAGGTTAATTCTGAAATGAGCCCAGTCCCTTTCACTGTAAGAAATGGAGGTAGCAGCTCCCTGTCTCATGGTCTGAGGATTTACAGAGGGGACTTGGAGATGTAGGCATACCTCTGAAAGGGCTGTAAGCAATTTGTGTCCACATAGTTCATGTTGTGCATGTACAGGAAAGAAGTTAAAGGAAAGAACTGGAGATCCACTATAACTGAAGAAGAAAGATCCAAGGCTGGGTCCCAACAATCTGTCATTTTACTACTGATAGCTATCTTTGGTAAAGAAGGGCAAGGGGATAAAAAAATTAAAAAAAAAAAAAAAAAAAAAAAAAAAAAAGACACAGGAAATTAAAGAAGATTATTGAGGTGCTCCCCTGAGACTAGAAATGCAAAGGACCGAGTGCAGACTAAAACAACTGGCAGAGGGGAAAGAGCTGGCCTTCAATGTGGTAGCTGAAGCAGTCGCATGTAGTATCTTAAAGTAAAAATAACAGATGTCAGTGGGGAAGCCTTTACTGCTGTTAATATTGGTCAAAAGGAGGGTAGACCTGGAATGTGCCCTTAATGTAGAATCTGTTCCTTTAACAGGTAGCTGTTCTATGGCTCCTCAGGATACTGAACTCCCCTCCAGAAGTTTTTTGATGTGCTAATTCTATAACTGCAGGAGTTGGAACCAGGGCTAATGATGAGCTAGTGTGATAAATCTTTCATTAAGCTCTTCTGAAGTGAAGTGGCTGGAAAGCAAGCACAGAAGATTTAGGGCATTATTTTCTAAAGCAACACTGACTTGGGAGCTAATGGAGATCTTCCCTTGATGACTATTTGGAGTTGGAGCAGCTGGAAGAAAAATTAGCACTAAAAGGGATTAAATTTATTTTGTCATTAAGTTTTATGTTGTCAGATGATTTCAAAATGCTGAGGTAGACTTTGTGATTATAAAATGTGAAATATGTATATTTTAGTCATAAACTAATCAGTAAGGGCTTTTTTTTGTGGTCTCTGTTCCAGAAATTTTCCTCATGGCTACATCTAAATTTACCAGAATACATACAAGCAAAATCCATTGTTCTTTAAGTGTTGAAAATTGCTGAGGTTTTCAGTTAAAATGCAGATTTGAATTTGTATATCTTTATTAAACTGACATTCAAATTACTGTTTAATACAATTTCCAAGAGAGTAAGAAACCTACTTTTTATTAGGTACTTGTTTTGAATGGTTTTTCATATCGCATTTGCTGCTTTTCTTGGACACGTATGCAACAATTTATTGGCTCAAGCAGAGAACAGCTGGATGATCCACAAAAAGTAAAGCCATGAATGAATTATTCTGCTTGTCCTAAACATATGAAATAAACTCATCTACTGCAGCAAACAACCCAGGATTTTTGTTTATTTTGCACATTTTAGAAAAGCTATTTTATAGAGTAAAAATAAAAGACTTTCAGAAAGTTTTATTGGTATTGCCTCTATCTACTCCTTTCACCTGGCAGAGTCTTTGCTTGCTAAGAGCTATAGTCATTTAGGTGAAGCATATGCATCTATTAGTCTCTTGCCTGGATGAGCTTTGGCTCACTAAAAGCCACAGTAATTCAGATAAAACAAATTTTGATACATTTGAAAAGAAAGTACAACTTTACAGCATATTTCCTGCTGTGGATCATGGTCCTGGGGGGGACATGCTCTCACAAGTCACTGAAATGCAGGACCCTGAGACCTATCTCTGCAACCCTTTTTTATTGTAAGGTGGTTATACCAAAAGTAATCTAACTTTTTTTTTTTTTTTTTTTTTTTTTTTTTTTTGTGTGTGTGTGTGTGTCAGGCAGTCAGGGATAGGTAACTGCAAACTTAACTCTCAATATTATGTAGTCTATTGCTGCGGAAAAATGAGAAAACTACTTTGTGGATGATTTTTACCTCTCTGACTGTGTTGTCCTGGCAATTTTCTTTCCAGCAATACCAAGCAATTTCCATTTCCTCTATAAGGCCATCATTGATTTACTGTAATTAGGCTAAGTTATTCCTTTGTTATTCCTTTCCTCCTTCCTGTTAACACCGAGCTGGGGTTTTATTGGCTTTCCATCTGCTTGAGAAACTGCTGGCAGAAGGGAATGTCGCCAAATATTTGCTGCTTTTTTCTCCTGTTCCTGTCAGAACAGCTGCTAGTTATGACACACCTACCATGTAGCATTTGTTCATGGGAGATTTACTCCTGTGGAGTTCAGGTCTGTCTGGACATAGGGAAGGTGTAAGTTCTGCATGCACATGTAATCTCTCTCCTACCTTGCAAATACTATATATGTAAGGTAGTCTTTGGAAGAGCTGATGTTGTGCTTCACAATCCTCAGGAGATTTACAGTCTGTGGAAATTCTAGGCATACAAAGGTGACAGTATGGGGTCCCTAATGCAAATCTGGGAACCCAGCATTGCACAGCCTTACAAGTTGTCTTGGACTCCAAATGAGAATTGCATAGAAGACACTGGGTAGGGATTGAAATTCTTGTTTTGTGAGGAAGGGTTTCTTTAAACTTGATTTTTTAAGAATCAAGGCCTACTTTGTATGCTTAATGTCCTTGAGGCACTAGTTTAGACAGGAGTTTACATCTTGGGGCTGGTGTGCATTTGGCTTGTTTTCTGCCTCTGTGAAGCCAAAAGCCATCTCATTTGTCACAGACTTTGCCTTGCTACATCCTGCGACAACACAGTTTAAGATCCAGCATGGCAAATCAGATGGCAATTGCCTCAGCACAAAAGGTAATGTGTGAAGTAATGTGTAAAAATCCCTCACGGTGAGAGTTCAGTTTCTGTGATCCACGCAAAATTCAGAGCTGATAAAAAATGGCCTTTTAAAAACTTTTCTACCAGAATCAGGGCAAGGTCCAAGAGCTGGTTGAACAGTTAATTGTGCTTCCACAACCTGACCACTCCATGATGCTTTCTCCCTGGCAAGGCATAAAGATGTCCGTTCAGTGGGTCTGCTGTTCCTAAAGAGCCTTGTATCGCTGAGGGACAAGAAGACCAATTCCTCATAGCTGCTAGGAAATCCCCACAACCACTCCACTCACCCTGTTCTTTAAATTGCCATAGCACATTGAAGAGATCAGCTGAGACTGTGGAACTCATCCCTGCTTGCTCCCTTGTTTTCCTTGTCCCAGTGCTACTGAGATCTTCTGTCTTATTCTCCAGCTGCAGTGTGTTCACCCTACAGGAGCTAGTAAAAAAAAAGATTAAAAAATTTATTGGATTTACTGTGTTAATTGCTAAAGACAATAAATAAGCAAGAATTTTGCGTTACACCAGACTAATGAGAGCTTTGATAGATATTTTTTCACATCACTTGTTCTCAAAATATCTGAACTGTCAGCCCTTCCCACAGAGGTGAAGCAGTATAAATTTTACTTCTAATTTTGCTTATGTGTATAAGCTGTGGCTGCTGGCATGGGAACGGCTAATTTTTACAAATTTCCTAAAAGTAAATTCCAGTTGCCATCTTGTTAGCCTGTAAATTGTTTGGAGTTAAAATTAGTGTTGTTCAGAAGCTGTTCCACCTTTAAACAGTCTTTGAAAAGTTTGTGCATTACTATTAGAAGGGACAACTTTGCAATGCATCAGATGAGCCCTTGTTGCTGCTGGCGAGTACAACCCCAGGACCCGGTGAGCCGGGAATTGTGTGGCAAAATAAAAAGGGATGAGAATGGCTGGAGTGCCCAAAAATCGAAGTTTAATAAAGGAAAATAAAAGATAAAAAAGATAAAAATAAAGGAAAATAAAAAAACAATCCATGTGCAACAAAGCATAAGCTGAACACTGTATAGAGCTGCTCCAGAAGACCTTGAAATGAGGCAAACACAACCTTATATAGACATTATCTGAGGGCAGGGAACCAATGAACAGAGAATCTGAAACAATACCTTATATGGAACACAAGATGAACCAATCAGAGGGCAGGGTTCCATAAAACCTTATATGGCATAAATCTACATAACTATTCCCATCATTCCTTTCATCTCACCCTAATTTAACTAGATGTTTCCCGTCTCAGCTTCTTGCCTTCCAGCGCCTCGTGTTTTATTTTCTTTGTGGTTGGTTCACAGCCTGTATTCTCTCAGATGGACCGCCACAACATGAGACAAAACAAATTAAAGTAACAAGAAACTGGAGGTGAACATGATAAATCAGATGTTTTTATAAGTATTGCTATACTTTCTGAAGGAGAGCCAAGCTACAATGACTGTATGTTTAGCCAATTTCTCCTTGCAAGAATCTGAAATCAAAGTAGATTCTCTCCTACAGTCATATCCTACAGATCATTTTGTCCTTTGGTAGAAAGAAAAAGCAATATATTTTTTCGAACATTAGCTAAGTATCTCAGGAAAAACTGACTACTCTGTAAATTTTCCTGATTTAAGATGACAGAGTAATTTTCTCATCTGCAGTTCAATTTGATTAGTTTGGTTACCTGCTTTGAATATCCATTGTTTGATGACTTGGACATATTCATCATGTCTCTAACTTATGACCTTGCTTTCTACTATGGAGAAAAAAAAGCTTCTTGAACTTATGTAGTGGCTTGATTTATGCAATTTTTTTTTTGGTCGTCTTTTTAATAAAATCCTTATTTATTCTAATCTGTTTGATATTTACTTGGCAAATTACAAAGGTGTCAGCAATCTCCTACAAATAATTTGCATGATGCTTGTCTCAACTTCCTAAAATAGTACCATACTTTTTGTAGGTTGTCTCAATGACACAGAAGCGTCCTTCTAGTTCAATGCTTTAATTGTGTAGCAATCCTTTAGCAAATTACTAAGAAATATGGCTTTCCCGATTTCCCTTATTTCCTGGGAAATCATCTGTGTAAGATTTAGGGCTCCAGCTCTTCAGTATATTTTGCCATTCCAGGTTGGGCCTACTGCAGGTCTCTCCAGAAGGACATCCTAGGAATATGGTGGATGTTGCCTTAAACTTTCTGTCTGCTCTGTTCTGTAATTCAGCTTTAACCACTTTCCTTTATGAATCTTCATTATTTATTACATTCAGAGTCAAAGGACCATTTGCCCTAACCTAGGTTTTCTTCTACAAAAGGAATTACTTTCTACTTCCAACATAAGCTTTTCTGTCTAAGCAATTTTCAGATTCCTCGTATATAATTTTTCCAAACAAAAGAATCAACTGTAAGAAATAAAATAAGCATTTTCTTTGTAAAATGGTGGCATACGGATAGTTGTGGCAACTCATCTTTTGCTGGCAAAAACACTGTTGTAGGATAGTAAATTATAGCAAAAGTACAACAAAACCTTGTAATGACCTCCACTTTCTTGTTTATTTTATTGTCAGAATTTGCAAGTTAATAAACATACAGCAGGCATTTTGTCAGTGAAGAGAGGCATATTAGGCTTTCATGTCTCTCTTTCCTCCCCCCTCTGAGGACTGTGAAAAGCTTAAAGCTGTCAGAGTGAAGTAGACTCTTGTAAAGAAGAATTTAGCTGAGTAGTACTTAAAGGCTAATGAATTTTACCCAGAGACTGAGTAATCTATTGGACTAGCACTGCCTAGTATACTTAGCTCAAAAACTTGTGGAATGGTTAGATTATCAAAATGCCTACATTACAGATACCTAAATTATTTATTCCTACCAGCTTTCTCTCTTAAATTTCCATCTAAACAACCTAGTTATATGCAGAAAATATGTATTAAAATAACCTTTTCCTTTTATATTTTGTTACTAAGCACACTGAAGTTAATGTGAATCTTTCCATTTACTTCATGGGACTTTACATCTAGCACTAGAGATGTTTTTTTCCAATTGTCTTGTACCTTGTCATCTATTCTGCTGAAATGATAGCCTGACTGGGAAATTGTAAGTCAGGAAGCTTCGTAAAAGGGAAAAAGCAAATATACCCAAATCCTATCAAGGCTCACATTGGAACTTTGTCATAATGGGATTCATCAAAACAGTATTTCTACATAGCCCATCTTTTGAGAGCATGACATTTCATGCAAAAGTCCTGATCCCTCTCGTAAATTTCACACCATTATTAGAGCTTCCAGAAAACAGAAATCTGTTCCATGAAAAATTATATCTTATCAAAAGTGTCATATAGTTTTCCTGCTATTTATTCTACAATTAACCAGGGCAGTCTTTCCTTTTTATGGTCATTCCCAGCTGATAAACTCACTTTTTCTAGTAGAAGTTCTTGCCTTAAGTCCTGAAAGATAAACTGTTATTTTGACTACTACATTTTGGTATTTGCAGTGCTACAGCCTGGACTCATCATTTCTTCCCATCCAACTAGCAAATCTTTTCCATCAATTGGACCAATTAACTTTCAGTCATCAGCAACACCTTCCTACTTTTTGTCCCAACCCACGAACACAGAAAATTAAATCAGTTCCATCAGTGATACCCAAGGAACTTTTTGACTTATCTCTCTCTTGCATTTCTAAGGCCTTAATGACTAAGAAAAACTTCCTCCCATCCCTCAGTTTACTACCCACTTTACAGCCCTTGTGCAAATCCCACTGCACTTAATTAAATAATTTCTCAAATTTGCCCATGGCTAAATAGCTTAATAAAATCCAATTTATGAAATTTCCAAATTTCATCTAGCCCCAAAAAGTTTGTTATTACAGATGTCAGGCTGATTCATTTATGTGAACATATATGCATTATATACTGGGAAAACCCTAGAGAATGGAGTGCTAGAGAGCCCATCTCCTGTAAACCATGGTGTCCAAGGTAACTGCCCTAACTCTGGCTGTTACAGGGTTCGTGAAGGAATTGTTATCCATGGAAGGCAATCACAAAATTCATCTGGTACAGAACAGAATTACTTTTGAGGGATAAATCTTGCCTTTTTTCTCATGAATACAGAAGGATTGCTGTGTGGCAGAACCATGTTCTTATTGACCAAAGTATGAATCATGGTTATTTTGCTAAACAAAAAAAGGGATAGTAGATGAGATAAGTTGAAGTTCAGCAGCTTCTGGAAGAAACCTGTGTTAAGAAACAGCAAGTGCGCCCTGGCATCTTAGCCACAATAGCAACCTTTAACTTATTCCAGGACTGCTTCTTCCATTTAATGTAATGTTTCCAGTATCCAGACTGGCTTGGAGGGGAGTAAGAAGGGTCTTCAAGTTAGTTTACATTCCTTTGCATCCCACAATTCATTCACTGCCATCAGCAAAGATGAATCATTCATTCACATACCATATACAGCAAAGATTCTTGAGTGTTAAAATCATCTTTTTGTTCATTGCTATGTAAATGAACCTAAACATTACATGACTTTCCACATTAGCAATACAGTACACCACATGAAGAAAAACTGTTAGCAATCACGTCTTTCTTAAGGAACAGAAGAAGTGCAAACTTGCTTATACAATTGTTTGAAATTTTCTAACAAAAGTATTTAAAAAGTTTTAACTGCTATGCAGCACAGAAGAGGGACATTGAGTCACCTCTATATATAGTCTCACAGCTGATCTGTTAAATTGGTCACCATTTCTCAATAACAGATGGTAAAAATGTTATTTGACATCTTTAAATTCTTAACCTTTTGCTTATCAATTGCCTCTGCAAGCATTTTCAACAATTTACCCCACAAGCTAAAGATTCTGGTATTTCTAGTTGAATACACAGACATTCAAAAACCATCTATTTTTAACATATTTTTAGACATTTAACTTGTGTTATATGCTTATTAGAAGGTTGGAAAAAGGGGAAATCTCTCTGTCAATCACACCTTTAAAGAAAAGTATTTGTGTGCACTCTGATGAAAAAAGCCAAATTACTTATAAAAGCATACAGAGATAAAATTTATCAGTTTTGTTTCCAAAAAGGGAATATAAAGTTAGTTAAGTATTTTGGGTGAGGAACTGTCAAATAAATCTCCTTTCAAATGGCCAAGCTGAACTTTTTACATTGTTGCCAGTTACACGCTGTCAGCCTCCCAGCAAAAGATATGATGGTCACTTTTTGGTTCAAAATAGTGTACATCTGAGTCACTGGCAGATGCCCCTCTCCATTGTGCATGTCAGTTAAGTCTTGACTCTTTCTGTATTTTCTCAGAAAAAAATGATCAAATTCAAGGTTGTCCTCTGTTTCCAACTTTACAGCTCATATAGGCATTTTCTGTGGCATGGACACATTTTTTGCTTTACATTGACAAAGAATTCCTGAGCAAGGTCAATAAACACAAAAGCACTACACTAAAAAGAAATGTCCTTAAGCAGTGATGTCTTTGCGTATGTTGCTTTACTCTTGAGCTTCTACCTGTCACAACAAAAATACCTCCTTGTCAAGGACAGGTGAGAACAGAAACAAATGAATTGAAATCCCTGATGTTTTTCCATTACCATCTGCTTATTGTTACATGATGAACAAGAAAAACATATAATTTAAAATGAAATTTTAATAGAACTCTTATACTTTTTAAAATTAAGCCAATTTTTCCCTCATCTTTTCATGCTTCCTTTACATAATTTCTATTATTGTAGATCCCTTTTCCACATCTCTCTCTCCAGCCTTTTTCACCTTCTCTAGCCACCTCCATTTCCTTTTAAGTGACAATGCTAAAGAGGTTCAACCTTTAGCAGTTCAAGAAAGATACCACCTCTGGCATCTTCCTTCCTTTATGCTGTCAAAACATTTTCCTGAAGTCTCCACCCAATTTTAAAGGAATGGTACAGTCTCTCACACATCTTTAATTTGTCATTTCTTCTAGTTTCCTTCCACTTCTCCTGGTGTCAGTACTTTAATTCCCTGTGTACTTTACTGGCCTCTTCATGAGAAATTATATAAATGCATGTTTTTTTCTGCATTCAGTCTAGATATGTCTCTCCCACATGACCCAATATAGGGTTTATCCTTGGAATCCAGTTGGGAAGAAGTGTCTTGACTATGCCTGTCCTCCCATCTGTCACAGTTAGTCTTACTGGACAGGCACACATCAATCACAGAGTGGGATATCAAGGAAGGAGGCTGTGGGATGAATATATTATTTTAGCAGGCCAGGTTCTCCCTCTGTGACACTGTTCAAGACAAATCATGTGGAAGGGAACACATGTAATCACTGCAACTGTGTTGAGGAGCTAAAGAGATCAACTTGACCGTGGCATGTTTATCACAATGACAACTGAATCTAGTAAGGACTCTAAGGAATCAATTTTTTATGGATGAATGGAATATGTTTATGGTTATGCTGTAAAATAAAGGGTAAGTGGAGATGGAAAAGAAAGGGAGTGTGAGAGGTATAAAATGAGGGGATAATTCAGCCAGATTAGAGGAGCTGAAAGGCAGGAGTTGTTCAAATCTGCATGGGTGGCAAAGGATAATGAACTAAAAAGTGGGGAATGAAAGGCAAGGGAAAGGGGTGGAGTGAGATTATATCAGAGTTTTGATATTTTTTTTTTTGTTATACTTCATTAAAGAGCTAGTGAGATCCTGTGAAAAGGTGAGAAAAGCTTAATTTGAAAGTCAAATCTGCCATTTAGTTTGCCAGTCATGTAAGAACCAATTTCAAACAGAATGGCTGAAAATATATTTCTTAAAACGAATGGGGACCATGATTTGGATTGTTAATTGATTGGATAACTAAAAGATATTATGGACAATTTATGATTAGTGCTAATGGGGTTAAATAAAATTTTCTACTTTTATATGATTTTCTTAGGTGGTGCTGAATATGATGTACAGAAAACTGGAACCTTTCCCAAAGGCCATCATGCAGTGAGGTATTAGGTAACCACCTAAATGAGAGCATATACTAGAAGTGGCCTCTTTCACTTAATGATCTTAATAGAGGATATACCAATTTTGTAGGTGTCATAATTTCTTAGAATGTTTCTTCTTCATTATACTCAGTTCACTTTCTCATTTTCTTAAGTGAAAGAGAAATTTAATATTTCACTTTAATTAGGCACTGGAATGATGTCATGTTTAATTAGTTCAGCCTCCCACAGAGATGTGATTTCACACACAGTGTTCTATACACTTATTAATATTCTATGATATGTTTGAAATTTTTTTGTTGAAATTGGGATACAAACACACACATATTTTCAGAAATGGGAGCTTTGACCATGAGCTTTGGTTACTGCATATTGTCCTACTAAGAAGAATAAAAGTTCTTTGTAAACAAGGCAAAACCTCCATCCAGCTCAATCATCCCTTTAACTATAAATATTTTAGGCTGCTCTATTGCTTTCATGATACTCATTCCTTGGAATCAAATAGAGGATCTGAGGCCTATTTTTTACTTCTTTATATTCTTTATCTAAAAAAAATATAAGTTGCTATTTTCGGGTGGGTGGTAACTGGTGAAAAAGCAGGCAAACAAAGCAGTTCTTCATAGGATGAGGAATGTGAGAGTGCTATCTGGACAAAACAAGAGTTCTTGATTTGTCTCTTGCCTTGCTAGTGCCAGAAGGATGTGCTTTAGGATATCAGGGCACTCATATGATATAGGCTGGACTGCTTAAGAGAATAAGGTGGTGATTTTCTGAATTTTTTCACGTTGTTATTATTTTGCACAGGGCTGCATAGAAGGGAGTGTGCTCATTTGAGTCAATTTGCTCATTGTTTGTTTTCCATATAAAACTCATGTTAGAAACCTTATGGTTGCAACTGAGGTAGAGATAATTTTCTTCCTAACAGCTGACATAGTGTGCTGTTTTTGATTTAGAATGAGAATAATGCTGATAATACACTATTTCAGTTGTTGCTAAGTGGTACTTACCTTATGACAAGGACTTTTCAGCTTCCCAAGCTCTGCCAGTGAGCAGGTGTACAAGAAGCTGTGAGGGAACACGGCCAGGACATCTGACTTGAACTGAGCAGAAGGATATTCCATACCACAGAACTTCATGCTCAATATGTAAAATGTGGGATTTAAGTCAGCAGGGGCCTATTGCTGCTCAGGGATGGGCTGGGCATCATTGGGTGGTGAGCAACTTTAATGTGCATCACTTGTTTCTCTTAGGTTTTAGTCTTCTTGCTTTTTCATTTTCATGTCTATACTACTACTACTACTACTACCACCACCATTGGTTTATTTTTTTTTTCTTTTTTCTTACCTCAACCAACAGGTTTGGCATTTTTCCAATTCCATTCCCTGTGTCACTGTCTGGGGCTGGGAGGACTGTGTGAGCAAGTGGCTGTATGAAACTTAGTTGCTATCTGGAGTTAAACCATGACAATTTTGTATTCAGTCATTAACTTTTATGACCAGAAATCCCAGAAATCCAGCTGTCTCTTGTAGTCTAAGCTTGTACCTAAAAGTGAAAAATGCTTGGCTCCTTTCACCTTGTTTACCCTCTACATCTGTAGATGTTTTAGATCAAGTATACTGCTGAAAAACAAATAATACATGCTTTGCTCAAGATGCTGAGGTTGTCTCTCCAAGCATATCAGCCCTCTTTTTGAAAAAATAAGCAGTGACAAGACAGCACTGCCAAGCTGAAAAGGGTTATAGAGGACTAGTGTTGGGTCTGCTGTTCACCTCCAGAAAGTGTCAAGAGTGGTGGTATTGGTTTTCATGTTGGAAAAGTTCTAGGAAAGAGTTGCTGCCAGGCTTTCATGTTCTTGCCCATAACTAGTTGTTCACCACCAGAGAAAAATGGTGAACTTTCACATGCCTTGCTCCAAGAGATCCTTTTGCAGACTTCCATTATCATTATGTCCGAGGGGCTGCAAATAAAAAAGTATGCTTTGTTTTTTCACTTACAAAAAGAATCCACTGTGAAGTTACAGCTTTGGAAAATTAACAGGGCACATGATCTAGTTGCTACAGAAACCTCCCTGGAATAAAATAAAAAGCAAGCAGAGGGAGCACTGACAAGTGCTAATTTATAGAATATTAAGTTTCATTGATTTGCGGCAATTGACACCACCTCCCACTTTTATTTATTAGAAAAATGTTTGAAAGGAGGTATCTCTTTGCCCCTGGACAAAAGTACATCCACAATCACTGCTTTGCAATTATAGTGCATTAGTCATATTGGCCTGGCTAATAAAAGAAGAGTTATTATTGTACTGAGCCCTATCTGCAAGAGACATAAGCAGTGTGGTCACTCTCTCCAATAATGTTACTCAGTATTGCAATCCCTCAGAAACCACATAACAATGTGCAGTGTTTTAACCTTGACTGTCTGCCAGGTGCCCACCCAGCTGCTCTCTCATTCCCCCTCCTCAGCAGAACAGGTATCGAAAACAAGATGAAAGGCTCGTGGGTAAAGACAAATACAGAAAGATTGCTTGCCACAGAAGACCATGACAGGCAAAAGAGACTTGCCTTGGGATTATTAAGAGTAGGATAGTGAGAAACAAAAACAAAACTAAAAGCACCTACCCCTCTTTTTCCCCTTCTTCACAGGCACATCTCTCCTGATTCTTTTTTCCACCTCCCCCCACCAGCAGGTCAGGGGGATTGGGAATTATGTGGTCAGTCCATAACACTTTGCTGTTCCTTCCTTATCCTTACATTGTTATGCTAGTCCAATGCAGGGTCCCTCCCATGGGGTACAGTCCTTCACAAACTCATCCTGCATTGGGACCCTTCCACTGGCTGAAGTTCTTCAAGAGCTGCTCCAATGTGAGTTTTTCCCATGGGGTACTATTCCTCAGGGAAAAAACTGCTCCAGCATGAGTGCCTTAGGGGCCACAGTTCCTGCCAGGAGTCCTGCATGGGCTCTCCATGGTCTGCAACTTCTTTCGGGGACATCCACCTATGCCCTATGCAGGGTCCTCCACTGCACTGCACTGCATGATGTCTCCTTCAGCCTGGTTCTCTAGGGGGTGAAGGAGAACAAGGCAAGCCATTGTGGGTCTTCTGCAAGAACTGCAGGGGAATCTCTCTCTTATTCACTGACCTTGATGTCCATGAAGCTTTTTCTCTCACATATTCTCAGCTGTTTCACACAGTCTCAGTGCAGTGTTCTTTTGCCTTTTCTTAAACACAGTATCACAAAGGTGCCACCAGCATCCCTGATGGTCCCATATTTGGCCAGTGGTGGGTCCAGTTTGAAGCCAGCTGGAGCTGTCTCTGTCTATGGTGGTGGCAGCTCCTGGCATCTTCTCACAGAGATCAGTCCTGCAGCAACACCCTCCCAGTCAACACCTTGACATGTACACCACATACAAAATGTGATCTTAGCATCTTTCTGAAACATTATCTAGCTTGGATGCTTTTTCTAAGGATGATCTTATATAATAAGGCATAGAATCCAGATTCAACTCCTTTATAAATGGCTGTTTCTGCTGAACCCTTAAAAGGCTGAAACAGAGAAAAAGTGGGATGCTTACTCCACACCCTGGCTTTAGATCAGCATTTTTGACTATGAAGCTAATGGGTACAGTCTGGTTGCCCAAAGAAAAAGAAAGTCTGTACAATCTTTCTACAAACGTTCTGTAGCAAGCTAAATCCAGGGAGTTGAAAGCCTCTTTTTTCACTGAACAAGGCACTTAAGCCCAACTGAATAAAGCTTTCTCTCCAATCTATCTTTGTCATTATCACCAGTTCTTATAAAGACATATGATTTTTCCTCTTGCGTGGTGACTCTTTCTGCTTTGTGCCTAACACAGCTCATCCACTTGTCTGCTGTGGTTTCCATCTATCAGTAGGTGGTGGAATATGAAAGTAGGCAGGGTGAGGATCAAAATGCTTTATCAAGTGGAGAGGATCAGAGCAGAAGAAGAGCAGTGAGTACATGTATCCTCCATATTTTTATAAATCAAAAAATGATGATTTATCTTCCCCTGATATAACAGTTACCACTTCAAACCAGATTTAATGATATATCTTCACAGACATAGGTCTGCGGTTATTTTCCTTAAGAGAAGCAACATCTTGTAATCTGATAGGTGATATTTGATATCTGATCAGATATTGATATCTGATAGGTGATAAATATAATATTCTGTCCTCCCTCATATTCATAATCTGTCATTATGAATGTGAGGGAGGACAGAATACAGAATCACAGAATCATTTAAGTTGGAAAAGACCTTTGAGATCATCAGGTCCAACTTATGACTGAACAAAACCATGTCATCTAGACCATGGCACCCATTCAATGTTTCCTTAAATACCTTCAGGGATGGTGACACCACCATCTCCCTGATTAGCCCATTTCAATGTCCAATCTGCTTTCTGTGAAGAAATTCCTCTTAATATCCAACCTAAACCTTCCCTCGTGCAGCTTGAGACTGTGTCCTATTGTCCTGCCCCTGGTTACCTGGGAGAAGAGGCTGACCCCTTCTTAGCTACAACCTACTTTCATTCAGTTGCAGAGAGCAATAAGGTTCCCCCCTAAGCTTCCTTTTCTTCAGTCTAGACAACCTCAGCTTCCTCAGCTGCTCCTCATAAGACTTGTGCTCCAGACCCTTCACCAGCTCCATTGCCTTTCTCTGGGCATGCTCCAGCACCTCAATGTCATCACTGAATTGAGGGGCCCAGAACTGTACATAGAGCCTGAGGCGTGGCCTCACCAGCGCTGAGCACAGGGGGAAAGTCCCTTCCTTATTCTTACTGGCCACACTATTGCTGATACAGGCCAGGATGTCATTTACCTTCTTGGCCACCTGAGCACACTGCGCACCTCTGTCACATACTCATTGCTTTAAATGCTTGCTGAAAACAATACATGGTAATAGTTCTCTGAACAACCTGGTCTAGTGAAAGGTTTCCCTGTCCATAGCAGGGGAGATTGGAACTAAATAATCTTTAAGGTCCCTTCCAACCCATCCATTCTTATGATTCTATGGTTCCATTATTAGTGCAGTCTTTTATTGCACATGACATATATAGCTGCAGAGTAGATCCCACTGGTGATACCCAGGGCATTTAGTTAATCCAGTTTAATGAACCACTAGATCATAGCATGTCTGTCTACCTAGGCACGGTCTAAAAAGATAGCTGGAGCTACTGTTGACCTTAAAAGTTACAAGATGTTTTTGTTGTTGTTGTTGCTGTTTACACTGTTTTGTTCTTGTATGGATGAAAAAAATTATATAGACTGTTTCTAAATCAGAAAGAGAAGAAAATGACTGTGAAATCCAGTGCAATTCATTGTACATCTGAAGGTGTTCAGTGAAGTGTTGAGTCTCGCTGTTTAACTCCTACTTGCAAAAGCAATATACTTAGTAGGACACAGAAATCTGGTGATGCCTGTTTTCTTGAGCTGACTTTACCATTTATTAGGAACAGTAAGTGTGTGAGAGTTCGGGACTTTAGAAAGTGAAATCTTGTTATTGATGGTCCCCTTTTTGCTTGCTCTCTGTGCCTAGAAATCTCTTGACATTGTTCAGTTCCTATCAGTTGATGGGGCTTTTTTCCCCTAAATTTGAATTACACACTATGTGACATTCTTCATGAGTATAGTATCTCTTATCTTCTGGAGATAGAAGGCCTGCATAATTGGGGGATTTTTAGACATACATGTCAGAACGCAGTTTTTATTACTTAAGAACCTCATGAAAATACAGCTAATTGACAATTAACTGCTTCTTTCCATATTAATTATTAAACTTCAGGAAATTATTAATAAGAGCATGGAGATTAGTTTCTCTCTAAGCAATAGAGTAGGTGCACAACACCAAAAATCACAGTAAAATATTTCCCTAATAATGTCAAGAACTAGTCACAGGCATTCTGCCTTCAGGAAGCAATTAAGCATTTTTTTCCAGAGGGGATATCTGCTAAAACTGCTTTTCAAAACAAGTTAATCAGAGTGGGTAAGAATTAATTTTTTTACTTCACCTTCAGATGCCTAGGGACATTTTTCACCTAGCATGAAAAAATAAATGTGCAGAGGCTTCTCTAATACGAAAATTTTAAAAAATGATGTGTCCATTTCAAGGGTATAAAGATGTTTAAGAAGCTGCTTGCATGTGAGGGAAGCGCATAACCTTCCCCAAGATTGTGTCCTGATATAAAACAAACAAACAAACAAAAATAATATTTTTTATAAAGACTTCAGCAGTAGAGAAGATATTTGAAAATTTTTATGGGGAGGATGAAGGTCAGAGCCAGTATGTGTCTGGTGTCACCAGGGAACAAGGGAATCAGCAGGTCATATGTAAAATAAGAGCTAAATAATGCTACACGATATGCATTAACTGTGGGCCCTTGGGACTGGAGTTTAGAAAATATTAGACTTCTATCAGACTGCAGTATTTTCTGTTTGAAGCATTCTCCTCTCCTTTCTTCTCTTGCTATGAGGCATTGGTAGGTCCAAGGTTTCCACTTCCTAGTCATGGAGCTGTATGTATGCACAGTAATTTGGGAAGTGAAGGGTAAACGGGGAAAGGATTTATTTATCTGGTAAGCTGAGTGCACTTTTAGACATTGAAGGAGAAAATTGTTATTTCCTCATGCCTGAACTGTATGTATAAAAGGAGGTGAAATCACAGGCAAAGCAAAGAATAACTTAATCTTCCAGAGAAGCACTGGAAGTGCTCTGTAGTTTTGTTATTAAATATCTGATGGAGAGATTAGCATTAGATCAGTAGCTATTTCACACAACTGAGCACGGGGAGTAAGACCACAGCTGTGTTTCATACATTTTAAGACATCTATTTGTCTCTTACCTACTTGTAAAGACAGAAAGAAAAAAAAAATTGATTGTCCCCTGTCCAGTAGTAAAATAAAAATTGTAAGATTTTGGGATATCTCTGTACAATTACAAATGAATCTAAAAGGAGTCCTTTTATTGAAGGACTAAACTTCTAAGTGATTCTGCTTGGCTACTACTGCCCACTTAGAGATGTGTGAGTCCAATCCAAATAATTAAGTAAAGTTATGATAAATGTTTAATTGCAGTTGAAAACAAACATTCATTAAAAAAAAAAAAAATCACAGTTTTCTTCAGCCAGCCTCTGCTTTGCCCTTTACTGTATAGGGTATACACCTGCCTTTTCTCCATTGTCTTTGACCCTTTAAAAGTACAGCTAGCTTAGATGAGCAGGCTCTAGAAAGCTGCTATTCAGTGCATGGTCTGAGGGTTGTACCAAAATATGTCAAAGTAGAACTCTGCACTATGCACTAAATCAGCTAATTATACCATCTACACAGTCTGCCCAAGAGACTTCAGATCTGAGGTTTGGAAGGCCATGATCTGAGCTTTGGAAGTAATTGAAGATGAAAGCAAGAATATATTTGATGCAGGAATGGTAGGTAGTAGGTAGGACAGGTCCTGAAAATTTGATCCTGTATCAGCTATGGAGAACTCCAAGGGAGAAGAGGAATCACCTTGTGTCAGAGACGCAGCCTTCCTAAGATCCTGGCCTACAGATTGCACATCACAGAATTTGTACCCAGAATTATCCTATCTACGCAATAAAAATTTCATCTCCTTGGGGTGGATCTGTGAAGTCCAGTTGACATACATGGTCATTCATCAGGTTTTACATTTAGTCTAGTCAAGTCCTTGGTTATTTGTGGCACTCCTGGCGTGTATTTCAGTTTAATTTCACCCAATAGATATCTACTGCATGCAGTCAAAGATTGCTCTGAGATGTGAGCCAAGTGAGTAAAATGGGATTGGTTCAGAGTGTCACTTTAAAAGCACACTTCTGATTCAAATTAAACTGCTAGTGTACATGCACACAATAGAGATATTAAGTGCGTGGATCATGGTCTTGCTCTACTAAAAGCTGCTTCTGAACTTATCTTTCCTTTTCAATGCAGACATATCAGGAAAGATGGTCTGACAACCGACACCATCAGTCAGAATATTTAAATGTCAGTTATCACAAACGTGAACTTTTCAACAGAAAGTCCAGAATTTTTTTTCCTGGAGAATTGGAGTTTTATTCAGGTTAAAACCCAATGACTGCTACACTCCAGTGTAACTTTCTGGAGTTTTGTACATTTTAAGGTCAGAAAGAGGCAACTTTATTTTCTCTGTAACATGGGCCTTAGATTTCACAGAGGGATCTTTGCACAGAGCCCCTTAAATACAGTTCATGCTGCAAATATTCTTTTCTTATTTTCAGAACTCCCAGTGAAAGGCAAGATATTACTCTCAAAGGGACACTACACCTGCCATTGATTACTCTCAGTACCAAATGTACAATCTGCATGCAAGGTCCAAAGTTTCTATTCACAACAAGAACATGGAGATTAGTAAGATTCAAGTATTCCTGGTGTAAATTTTTGATGTAGTAAATGGAGAGGCTTTAATGAAAGTGATTTTGCCCACTTTTTTATATTCATTGCACATACTAGTCCATACTAGCAACTGTTTGCTTTATTAAATGCTGTGTTGAGTTTCCTTGAAATTTGAAATGAGATTCCAGGACAGAAGAGCATTACTTCACTATGTATTTTTCTCAAATATACATGTAAGACAGGTAGCAGGAAAGTCACTTCAAGGACTATCTTTCCACCTGATGGATGGTGACAATTCCAAGCTGTTGATGTTGAATACTCTGCTAGAGTTCAGAAGCAGAACTGCCTGGAAAATTTATTTTCTTTTATGGTGAAAGCCTAATGGCAATATAGTTAGCTTCAATTCAAGGGCCTGATTCACCATCCCATGGGTTGCACAAGGATTTTTCTGAGTAGTTTCAAAAGGCACTGGAGTGGGTCCTGGGAAAAAAAAAACCTGGCAGGTAAGTGTAGAGACACTCTATGGCCATTGTATCTTCCAGCAATTGCTGCAAAATACAGTTAAATATACATACCCTACTGATAGAGGCAGAACATGGTCAGTATTTCTCCTGAAATATCCATTTCAGGAAACCTACAGAGCCTTCAGATAATGGTTTGATATAAAATAACATTGAATTCACCCTTTCAGCTATAGATCACATTGACTGTTCCTGGATATGCATGAATAAGCTTCCTGAGCAAAGGAGTCTTTTTGATTATTGTCCAGAGATCTCAAGGATATTAATTTCTTTTTTGACCTACACCTCTTACATGTCTAAACACCTCATGCAGTCAGGTTGATTTGAATGCTGAAATTCCAGCAGTGAAATTTGTGCATTTGGATTCACAAATGCCCACATTATTGAAAGTGTTTGGCCTGACTATCTATTTCAGGAAAATGTCCACAATATCTAATTGCTGGTTTTCTTAGTCTTCCCTCTCCTGTTCTAGTTGCAAATGCTTTGTTCAGTGGTGCTTTGCATATTTTATTTCACGCTTGCAGTATCTCATATTTATATTAATATATGTCTGCACAAAAAATTTAGTGGTACAGGAAAAATAGTCAGATACACAGCTTAAAGATTTGCTTCTAGCTAGGTTTCCTAAAATATTTTGGTACAATATGTTCTGCATTGCTATCTTGACATAAGAAAAGGTTTACCTGAAATATTGTTTGGTTGTCACTCAACTAATAATCCTTTGAGCTTGAAATCATTGACAGGGTGCTTTCTTACACCACCATTGCTGAAAACAGAAGTTTTTGCCTCAGATTTGATTTGTTACTATGGGTCTAAACTAGATATCTTTAGGTCTGAAAAATTTCACCCAGAAAAGAGATGGATTGTGACTCTGTTAAGTGAGTTTCATGGCAGGCATGCCATAAAAAATAAAAATTAATAAAGCAGAAATTATTATAAATTTGATGATTTTTTTTTCGCTTTTTGCTTTTTGTTTGTTTGGTTTTCTTTGGTTTTTTTTTTTTTTTTTTTTTTTTTTTTTTTTGTTTTGTTTTGTTTTTGTTTTTGTTTTTCCTGATTGGATTGTTTTTTCCTGTATTTTGACTGTTATCTTTATGGCTGTGGATTTATCAGATGGATAGATAGGCTTTATGTAACTGCCAGGAATGGCAATTATATAGGCATTTGCATTGGAGACTTCCCCTGTGGACCTGCTTTTATAGCAGCAGCTGATGTGAGCAGATGGAAATTAGAAGCCAGAGGGATACACTGAAAATCCCACCATGAGAAAACTCTGAAAAAGATGTAACCTGTCTGTTGGACTGTAAAATTGACTGGGGAAAGCATGTGGCAGCCTGTCCTCAGCTGCCTAATTCATCCAGTCTGATTGACAATGCCATTAGATTGAGTAGATGTCCTTCCTAAGTGTGTACTATTATAACAATTTTGGAGATGTGAAGTAGCATAGAAGAAGGAAACATTCCAGCAACAGCAAAAGCTTCTGTGCTTCTCCTAGTTCCAAGGTGATGAGATCATAAGGAAGCATATGCATGTATTCAAAGAGTCTTTATATGTGGTTACACTGCTTTTGGGTGTGTGCATCATTATATATCCTGAAAGTCAAAAAGGCATCTTTTTTAGTTAGTGATTTTTTAATATGGTATCTGATGTGGTTGCTTTTGTCCTTCAGTCCTGTGTACAAACAGAAGAAAAACTGATTGGTGCTTATACAAAGAATGTGCTGTCACTGTGCTTAATCTTTCATAACATTGGAGAATTCACAAAGTGCTGCAAGTTCCATTTTTATGGTGCATGCAGCTTATATTATGCAAATGAAGCTGTGGTTTTCAAATACACTAATCATAAAGTTTATCCAGATGAACTCTGTAAAAAACAACAGCTAATCTCTTTCTTTGATGAACACTTCAAGATGCTCTTCAAAAGTAATTTGTAGGTGAAAGAGAAAGAAACTGATGCTCACATAAGCAGGAGAAGCATGAAGTTTTTTCTTTCTTGTTGTGAAACATGAGCATAGTTATTGCCAACGAAGGTTCAGCTTTGTAGCTGTTTGTAGGAGCTGGGAAGAAGTATCAAATCAGTATGCAATATCTGCATACTGAAAAGTGCACTCTACACTTACTCATACATTTATGTCTCCTAGAACTTTTTGACAACTTTAGAAAGGTGTGAATTAAATAACCTAGTGCCAAAACCAGATTTCAAAAAGAAATAAGTTCTTTCACTTCTATTGTGTTTTTTTTTTGATAAGAATATTTTGATTTGTCAGCAATTTGTCCTAAGATCTGATCTAAACCTACTCTCTTTCAATTTTGAACCCATTCTCTTTTGTCCTGTCACTATATGCTCTTGTAAGTTGTCTTGCCTCATCGTTCCTGTTCCCTTCCTGTTCCTTTTCTGTATTGTGTATGATTTAGCTATTTTTGTATATTTGCTTTTTCTTTTCAGGATCCTTTATTTCAAATTTCAGACACCAGAGAAATTATGTAACCAATGTGATCTGATGTGATCTCCCCCCACTTAGATCTGTGTGAAGGATCATTCCAAATTAATAGGAGAGAATTTGTGAGTGAATTTAATTTTAAGACTTTCCTACAGTATGGTCTGTCACATTTCCACATCTAAGGTCAAATTGTTCCTTCATCTCTGACGAAGTCTGTGGCTCAAATATTTATTTATTACCCATATTTCTTGACTGCTGGAGTGAAAATGCTGTAGTCACATTTACTTTTGAGATTAATACCTCCATTTTTCTTTCTATACTAGAGATTGTGGTCTTTAATTAGTTTTATAATATGACAAGTGCCTATATCTATCTAAATATGACAAGTTTTATAATATGACAAGATACTTCTAATAAACACTTAAACAAAATCAATTTTTCAAAAAAAAATCCCTCAAACTGCAAAATCACATCACTTCAGGTCTGTTTGCTTCAAAAGGCATTTTGACTTTAACTCACATAATGATTCCCATGAGGATTAGAATAAAGTGGGTGACTCAGAGCACATCAATGAGATAGCTAGAATTTTAATCTAGACTTCATCTACTTGAATATTACCACTAAAAGTTATGTCATTGTTACTTAGTGGTTACCTTTTGTTAATGGGTTAAGCTAGCTTTATAAATCAATTTTAATATCTATAAACATCTGTTCAAAACAGTTTTCTTTTTCAGTCCTGAGAGTGATGCCCATGCTGTGTCAGATAGATTGGAGGGAATGTGGAAGCACAGTCAGGATGTTTTAGTTCAGTAATTGTGTATATCAAGAGCACTGAAGACTACATGACAGATAATTTTGTGATGAAGACTTTACAGAGCTGTGGGGGACAGCTGCAAGGACTTACCTACACAGAAACCTTACCCTTGCAATAGGTGTAGGAATTGGTACTAATCAAAATTCCATGATCTGGAATTATATGCCTGATTTCAGTCTGAACAGAGCTGTAACATCAGTGCTATTCGTATTCTCAGTATTCCCCATGCCTATGTAATAGAGAAATTAATTACTTTCTTATTCTTAAATCAAAATAGTCTCAGCTTATATACTGGCAGGGCTGTACAATTGTCTTCACGGGAGCTTTCCCAGTGCTGAAAGTGTTTGAGGTAGCTGCTGAATTCCAGCGAGATGTTCCAGTTTTCTGGAAATTAGTTGTTCTTTGTTCAGATTGTATCATAATCTGTTCAAATACAAATTAAAGTCTTACAGAGAAGTAAAAATGCTAAAATATTTAAGACAAAAAGAATTGTGTTAAGGTGTGAAAATCTCCCCTTTCCTCTCTTTTTTTTAAGGACAGATATTAATGAGAAATATGAACCTTTGTCATAAAGGGTCATGCAAAAATCCTCCAGGAAACTATCAGTAAGTTCTGCAGTTTCTTGCAGTAAGTTCTTGCGCTACCAGGCAATTGCTCTTTTACTCCACTGATGGCAATCATGGCTAGTAAAAGATTAAAAGGCTGCCTAATCTTCACACTCCTGCCAGTGGCAATCAACAGAGAAAGGTGATGCAGGGTGTATGAGCTGAATAGGAAATGGTGAGCGCTTTTCAGTGCTAATAGTGGCAAGTAGAGGAAAAAGGCACTCCACTTTGAGTGATACAAAACCGTGAGCTGCTGAAGAGTGCAGTGGTTTTGGGGTGCTGCTCATGCTGACTGCTGGTGGAATTGCTGAGGCTGCCCAAGCAGGAGCTGTCTTTGCCTTCAAGAAGCTGCAAATCTGCCAGGGTCTGTGGAGGGACAGCCCAGAGCACGGGGACGGCAGAGGCAGCTGCAGCAGCCACTAAGAGGCAGTTTCTGTTGTGGGTTGGTTTTATTTAGTTACGTGTTTTAATAATGTTAGGTTTGTTCCTTGTACTCCCCCATTTTTCCTGTCACAGTGGTTTGTTCCAAGTTGTTTACCCCGGGAATTCCCACCACCTGGATCCACAGTTACCTGTCAATCTCCTCACCTCTCCCTGTTTTCTCTTTATTTGGTCCCATCAGTCAAGGTTTGTTCACTCCCTGTCAGGTGTCAATCCTGTAACCACCCCCAGCTTCTGCAAGAAAGCTCTGTATCAATCACCCCACCTCAGCCTTTCTATTTGTTCCCAGACTCTGTACCCACCTCTGTTATGTTACCATTGGTTGTTATAATTATGTCATCCCTCTATCGTTTGTCCCCATTGGGCGAAGCAGGTTTCCACCCCTGTCCACCCACCCCCTATTTAACTTGCTGCCATCTTTTGTTTCTTTGGCATTTTGTTACTGCACCCACCCTGAGAGCACCTTTGTTCCTGCCACACCTGGGGGAATGAAGACTCTTTGGGCTCACAAACAAAGTGTCCTTCTCTCGTCTCTTTGTCTCCTCTCAGCGTGTGACGCTACCAAAGCTGTGTAACCCACACCGCAGCGCTCAGCACTACCAGGGAGGCAGACGCCGTTTCCCTGGAGTGCCCTCTCACGTGGCGGCCACCCAGCCTCACACGGGCAGTGCTCGCCGGCGCTTCTCGACTGCTTGAGGTCGTGGCAGGTAGCCGCCGCAGTTTCTATCTGACCTGACTTGAAACCACAGTGGGCACAGGAGGTTTATTGCATCCTTTGTATTTGACTGAATGTCGTCCCAGTGAGCTCCTGAGTCCTGTGCTGCAATGCTCTGCCTGCAGAGCTGGTACATCTCCCTGTGTCAGTCCCCATGTGTGCACTTCTGCAGTGACTGTGGTGCACTGATGGCTCTCCTACCTCACTGCCCAGCTATATGGCTGGGTCCTTTGGCAGGGCTACCTCAGCCCTGGGCAGATGCCTAGCTGTTTTTATTGCTGAAAGGGACAATGGAGTATCTGGGGTAGGAGCATAAGATAACTTTGTGTAAGCGCAGTCAAGGCTCTAGACTAATTCTGCAGGAGCTAACAAAAAGTAAATGTTTCCATCTGATTTACTACCATATGATGGTAGTAAAACATTTGCTTGCAACTCCTGGCTCTATAAACTTTTATTAACCCTGAAGCCATGTAGACCTTGCGATGTATTTGTCCACTTAGCAGCAACAGTTGATATAGGTGTTTGCTTCCAGCACAGGAGCAAAGGTTGTTGATGATCTTTCTATGACATTCTCATATTAATCCCTGCAGGAGATATGGTGAAAGTTGGCTTTAAAACAACAGTATATTTCAAAGTGTATTTCCAGGGCAGAAGAAGTGCCACTGCTGCTGAGCAAACGGTGGGGTGAATGCAGCAGAAAATACCTTCTGTACAGGGTAGCAAAAACCAGAAGGCTAAAATTAAATTATCAAATCCCCATTACCCATCAAACTTGCCTTGTTAAAAAGAGTTTCTACTATTTCATTGTTTTTCATGAAAGTGTTTTATCTTGTGTTCTTTATTGTGCAGAGTGCCTTTTGAAGTAAATGAGTTCAGTCACTCTCTGTCTCCCTACCCCATGAGAAACAGTATTTACTGATGTGCATGACCTTGTCAGAATTTATGGTGCTGGCACAGGCAGCTGGGCTGTAACCATAATTCTCTCTAGAGAAGGCAGAGGAGTTCAAGTGTTTGGGGTGACAAATAGGGCCATGGTGACTCTTCCTTCAGGAATAAGGAATGGCAGCACTGCCTCCTTCACTCAGTGCAAACACTTTTGGTTTAGGTTAAAGATGATGTCATTTAGAGCTTCCTATTGCCAGTGTTTTGTTCCCTGAATTACTGCTATACTTACATGACTGTATCTTAACCCAGTGCTAACGTGTGATCTTATTCTTCTCTTGGACAGCTGCCTATGTTAAGAGTAACAAAGGTTTTCTTCTGAGGATTAGAGCTTACTGGAAGCCTTACAACAATTTCTTTTTCTATGAAACATGTTGGTTTGTCAGAAAGCAATATGTTCTGCAGCAATATTCTTTTTTGTACCTGAGAGTTTCCTTCTGGGTTCCCAGCTGATCTAAGGAAACATCAGAAGAGCTGTTCTTGAAGCCATTTTCTATTTATGGGGTATAGAGCTTCAAAGTCTTCTTCTGCCCCCTGTTTTTCTACAAAGGACTCAAATCTTCAAAAGATGGGGCAGCCAAGTAGTTCCTTTAAGTTTTATTAAAAATTAAAGAAAATAAATGAAGTTGTAATTGATCAAAATGATAATAAATTTTCTCAGTTATGTTACTGCAGGAATAAGCATTTCCACCAAAAAGCTGATTTAATAACCTCTGTGATGCCAAGTTTTTTACCAGTTGCACCATGGTAGCTGTTTCCTCTACATTCCCAAAGAACACTTCTTTATGGAGATCTCCTTTCAAGACCCAGATTTTGAGACTGAGTTAAGACCTGGGTTCACCATTACTCTGCTTTTGAAGCAATAAGGCAGGCATATAGCCTGTTCCCTCAAGGACCATCTGTTTTATAGCAATGCATTTTTCTGAGATGCTGTGGTGGGCTGACAGTGCCAGTGAAGAAATGGAAGCACGTGGTGGAGTCCTAGGCAGATACAAAACCTTCTGCGATAATATCACATTGCCTTCACTCCACATGCAGCCCATTTCCAGTCTTAAACACATTAGTTGTTCCATCGTTTCCCAATCCAGCAGAGCAGTTAAGCATATGCTTAAGTCAAATTGCTGCCAGTCTGATTTAAGTAGCACTTAAACCAAGCACATTCTTAAATGCTTGTATGCCTGTGGAGGGATTGAAACATGTGCTTAACGTTCAGTGCATGCTACTATGCTTTGCTGGATGTGAACTCTAAAATTGGAAAGGACTAAAGCTATTTTATTTCATTGTACTAGTGTTCCTTCAAATATGCTGATGTGTGTTAGAATGGGATAGCTTAGTTCAGACTGAGTTTAATAGGATTGCTCCAACCTATCAACTTTCTCAAGTTAAGAAATATTTAAAGGCAGGAAATTCCATTGCTGGGGTGAATTTTGGAGGGTGTGGTAAACCACAGTCGCTGTAGATGAAAGAATAGAATCTTTATCTTGGACAGTCAGCAAAGTCTGAATAATATGATATAAAGTGATAACACAAGAAATTCACTTGTACCTTCAGCAGTAAAGAAAGACTATGGTTTTCATCAAGAAAGTATGAAATAAAGAAACTTCAGTCCTGTTTTCACTGGAAAAGTTCAATAATACCTGAATCAGTAATTTCCATATAAATTTTCATAACATAGAATCATAGAACCAAATAATTGTTCGGGTTGGGTTGGGTTTGGTTTGGTTTGGTTTGGTTTGGTTTGGTTTGGTTTGGAAGGGATCCTAAAGATCTCCTAGTTCCAACCTGCCTGGTGTGAGCAGGGAGACCTTTCACCAGAACAAGATCCTCAGAGTCCCATCCAACTTGGCATTTAACACTTCCAGAGATGGAGCATCCACATCTTCTCTGGGCAACCTGTTCCTGTGCTACACCACGCTCAAAGTAAAGAACTTCTTCCTAACATCTAATCCAAACTGACTCTTTCAGACCTGGGCACACATACACAAAAAGGTATTGTTTGTATTGTATATTATATAATATACATAATATGTATTATAAATGTATAATATGTATAATCTTTGTATTATCTAATAAAAAACCTATATTATTCACTTTGGACCCACTGATAATATCTTCTCAAAATGTATTCAAGCATTGTTACCTAAAAAGTTAAACTTTAAACACATTTCATCATGTTATATTTTAATTTTTTTTTTTCCCAAAAAACTCTCTCTTCAGCTATTGTGGTCCTCCCAGAATTTCTTGTTTTTCCTTAAGGCTTTATCTCAGGATTAGAGTTAAGCTTAGAAAATAGGATAAAAAAATTAATTCCCAAACCTTGACTTTTTAACAATGTATTTCTTGTAAAGGATAAAAAGACTACTGAATAAATTCAGCTTCAGAGAAGTGGGAGTCTGACAGATTTAAACAAACTTAGTGGGAGCAGTTGGCATACTGAGTGCTAGAGACCTCATCCAGAGGAAAAAATCTGGTCTAAGAGAAATGTCATGAATTTCAGCAGGGAGAAATGCAAAGTGAGAGGAACATTGCCATTTACCAGTGCTGCTCAGGAACTAGTTGAAGACCACTCTTGTCAAAGGACCTGGATGGATAACGGGTGCCAAATTCAAAATGAAGCAGCAGGGAGCATTTCTGTGATCATAACAAGCTTTGTGTCATTTATTACCTGGAAAAAACCCCAACTATGTCCATACAGTCATTCGTAGACTTTTTTCTTAAGCACCTGACTGAGTTCTACACAACGCTGAGTGTGTGAAATTAGCACTACCATTCAGAATAATAATTATTATTAAGTGGGAGTTAATAGAGAAAGTTGATATGTCACAAAAATTCACACAGCATTTTCATGCAATGGAGATGTTTATTACTGTGTGTAGTATCAGATCTGATGCTAATCAACATTTTCATCAATGGTCTAGAAGAATCATGAAACCAAAATGAATTTTCAAGATGATGCTGACATTGCTACAATGGCAAATGTAGTGGAAGGGTCATATAGTCCTCCTGATCACTTGCTAGTTTAGGTCCTTTTTAATATTAGAACTCTTGCTGCAGTTTAAAGAAAATATATATACCTAGAAAAAATATATTAATTCCACAAAAAAAAAAAAAAAAAAAAAAAAAAAAAAAAAAAAGGTATTTTGTCTCAGTATCAGTGACTTTGAAAAGAAGAATAGCTTAAAAATAGGTAAAGAAGCAGCATGAACCTTGAATATATTATTAGGGAAACACAAGTAAGATACAAATTACTATATCAAAATGGAGCTGGGAGTCCAAGTTGATTCCATTCAGTATGAGACATTATGAAATTATTAGAATTTTTTTATAAAATGTAGGGGTCCAGAGTGTTCAAAGGGAAAGTAAATACTACAGATGTGGAATTTATTAAAGAAATGGAGAACATGAAAGAAGTAAATACTTAAATAAACTTAAAACTTAAAATTTAAGCTTAAATACTTCCTTGAGATACTTCTCATCTTTTCATTACTGTTGTTAAGTACCAAAGACAGATATGAATACAATAAAAAAGGTGCTGGTTTTGAGCACTGTGTCCACCCAGAAATTGCCCTGCTGATGTAAAAATGTTATTGCTGTGGAAAGATAATAGAAGATGGACAATGATGTTTGCAAACATAGTCAAGTGACATGAAGCTGAGGTATAGAAACCCCCATATATAATTTTAACTGTTCTTTAGTCTTGTGTGTTGGAAAAGTAGAACATCTGTGATTAAATAATATAGGCCCATGATAGACTTAGAGACATTCTGCAGAATATGCTTAAGGTTCCTGTGCTGCTGTGGGGAAGATCAAAGCACAGCAATAACCCTGTGCTTGAGTAAATTCCTGATATACAGGCAAAACCAGCAGGTTCAGTGATCCTCAGCATGGACTGAGGTCCACAGTGTCAGCATTCCCTCGTGTGCCACTGTCCAGGTGCTACTCTGGGGATCCCTCATGACAAGGTAACAAAAATAAAATTACCCTTCATTTGTCATTTTTGTGCGTGTTCCTGCTGCCTGACTGTGCAAGCTCACACAATTTTCTTTCTGAAATGTGTTTTTTTCTATGCTCTGAATATAATAGAGGAAGTGCTTTACAGTGTTCAGCTCTGCTAGATTCTCCTCTCTAGCTATTTTCTCATCAGGAAAGGGTTCTTTAGTCTAGGGGAGAAAAAAAAATAGAAGCGATGAAACTGGAGCCAGACAAATTCAAAATGTTGAAAAACCACCCATTTTTAACAGCTAGAGGGACTAGATCAATGTTAAAAGAAAAAAAAAAAAGTGAGCTAAAGAAGGGTGACTTAGTGAAAATAATTTATGACATCCAGAGATTAAGAATAAATGATTTTATTTAATAATATTTTATTTATAATATTGTCATTATTTTATAGTCAGAGTGAGCACTGAACAGTATAAATCTATTATTTCAGCTGCCATTTTCTGCCTGCTAATATCCCCCCATGTCTCTGCAACTGAGATACCTTTCAATGTTCTACTGATCAATCACCAAAGTAGTGCTCCTCAAGCATTCTTATAAATAATAGAAAGGCCTCCTAGTTATGTGTTTCATCACAGGGCTCCAATTTCCACAGAACAGAAAATATCAACATTTGTGTACAGTAATAATAATCTAAAAACTAACCATACAAAATCTTCTTATTTTTAAGAAGCTGAAACATAATTTCCCCATAATTATAATATCCTTTCAGTAGCAATAATAATGAAAAATAAAGAAATAAAAATAAAAAAGTCTCAATAAAACAAACAAAACCAAAACCATATTGTGCTGTAGCACTTAAAACTCATGTTGTAAGTACCTTTACCAGCTTTTGCATTTCCAATTGCACCAACCCTTTTATGTCATCATTTTTTTCCATAAATACATGGGCTCACATTTCCTTGGGGGATTGATGGCCTTGGTGTGTTCAGTACCAAAGTGGCTCTAACTTAGCTTAGAGAGAATCCTTGCCAATATTTTTTTGAGCTCACCTTTTTTTTATCCTTCAAATTTCAAAGGACTTGATCAGCTCACACTTGTTATATCCTCACATCAATCTGACTGATTTATTTTCTGATACTAGACAAGCATGGTTTTATACCAAATATGCTTATCATGTAATTAAAATTTCCATTGACCTCCAGAAACAATTGCAAAAGAAATCCATAAAGTCATTATTGGGAAGAAAGGTTTTTACTTTTTCAGAGAATAATTACAAATGAGAATTCCACAAGACTAATCTTTTGTGTGTGGCATCTTTGCATTTATACTGGAATCACAATCAACAGAGACTGAAACTGAAATGGCAGTCACATTTTGTGACTTAATATATAAGGAAATATCTTCAGTAGATTTTTTTGTAATGTCAAGTTTCACAGAAATCTAGTCTGAGCTATGGACATTTGCAATGGAAAACATTTTGACTCTTTTTGTTCAGAAGAATTCATTTGGACTCAGATCATAAAAATATGGTAAGTGGTGGAAATTCTTTTATTTTAGTTGCTATTTAAGACTGTATGAAATGCATACTATGTGACAGCAATGCATTTTTCGATATTGACTGAAAGCTCATATTTGGAGACATTCTAAATTTGCACTGTTTCACATCTGAACCTATAATTCTTCTATGGGTAAAATTAAATCCTGAATAGTGCTTTGGCAACATGATAAATCACTTACTTTTATCACGACTCAGGTACAGTATCTCTTTGTTAATCAAATATTTATATTGAAAGAATTTTTTTTTTTAAACACTGCTGCTTCTCTAACAATATCTCTAAGCCATCTGTGTTCTCGATATTCTCTCTCCCATATAGGTGGAATTCTTCATTTTCCCTTCAGTTTATTTTTCCTGAGCTGAGCTATTTGGTGTAGAAAAACTCCGATGTCAATGGATGACTGTGATCATATTCCTGTAGTCACAGAATAAGATTAGATATTATTTTCTTAGTGATGATATGGAAAGGTCAGAATTTTAGATATGAAGTAAAATACTTCCATTATAACTAGAGTTGTTTGAGTAAATGACTAATACAAAGTCTAGCAATGTGAAATGGAATATGAGATATAATTTGGCTGTCTTTGTTTATTCCCACTGGGGCCTAAGAGTGCTTTTTGGTTTGAATGGTTTCATTACACCAATTTGAGACTTATCCAGCTTATTCTGTGGCAGAAAACAGTACCATCTTCTGCACCTTCAGAAATAAATTTATAAAACCATAGAATCATAGAATGATTTGAGTTGAGAAGGATCTTAAAGATCATCTAGTTCGAACCCCCTGCTATGGACAGGGACACCTTTTAGTAGATCTAATTGCTTAGAGCCCCATCCAACTTCCCCTTGAGCACTTCTGGGTGTGGGACACCCACAACTTCTCTGGGCAACCTATTCCAGTGCCTGACCACTCTCACAGGAAAGAAATATCTTCTAAATATCTTATCTAAACTTTTCAGTTTAAAAATATTCCCACTTATTCCATCACTCCATGCCCTCAACAAAAGTCCCTCTCCAGCTCTCTTGTAGGCTCCCTTTAGGTACTAGAAGGTTCTTTAAGGTTCTCCCTGTAGCCTTCTCTTCTCCAGACTGAATAAATCCAATTCTCTCAGCCTGTCTGTATAGGAGAGATGATCCAGCCCTCTGATCTTCTTTGTGGCCTCCTCTGGACTCTTTCCAATAGGTCCATGTCCTTGTGTTGGGGACCCAGAGCTGGACTCAGCAAGAGCAGAGTAGGGGGGCAGAATCCCCTCCCTTGCCCTGCTGACCACACTGCTTTTGATGCAGCCCAGAGTACAATTGTCTTTCTGGGCTGTGAGTGCACACATTGTCACGTTGAGCTTCTCATCCACCAACAGCCCCAAGTCCTTCTCCTCAGGGCTGCTCTCAATTTTTTTTCTACCCAGCCTGCACTTGTGCAGCTACATCTCTTAATCAGCAACATGCCTAACCTGAATTTTAAGCCTGCCTGAAACACACATGTCACTAAAAATGAGCATTAACAGGCTTTTAACCCAGAGGGATATTTCTGGAGCTCTCAGCACACAGGCTGGGTTTCCTTCAGTATTTGCCTCTAGCAGGTCTACCTATTTGTTTCATAAACTTATACAAGGTTAACTGAGATTATTGTGTGGTCACACACTGCATTGAAATCAGTTTTGAGCCTGGGCCTATAATTGCTCATTTGCATTATTTGCCTATTTAATAAAGAAATAAGTGTGAAAAGCAACCATCCTTTTCCTATTTTTTTGTCCAGAAAACTGTTCTTTTGCTTACTAGAAAGCCTCTTCCTCACACTCCTGCAGCCTTGAAGCTTTGAAACAACTTAATGTCCAGCAGATTAGATTGTTTGCACATCCTCATACCTCCTACAGCTAGGAAATTTGGTCTTTCCATTAATGTGTTATATAATATTTCTTCTGCACAAACTGCCATTCCATGAGTGGTTGTTCTCCCAGTGGAGATGTGGCAGAAGAACTGTCATCTTCCTGTTGAATAACATAAAACTGTTTGAATCTGGAGTTTAAAGAGTTTTTCTAATAAGGGGCATAAGCTATATAACATCCTTTAGCTTTTTGCACTGTTTGCAGCTTGAGGCCTGAGCTCTGTATGCTACTGAGGGCTTGTGCATGTTTTGTTTTAAGCAGATGGAACTACTCAGAGTGCATCAAGTAAAATACATAGACAATTCTTTTCAGGATCCAGCTCCTGAGAGGACTCCTGACATCTTGTAATGTTCTAGCTTGATTGCTCTCCACCCTGCAGAGCACCCGTGGGATTTGCACACTCTTCTAAGCATTCCACACAGACATTTCCTATTGATGTTTGCTCCTTGGCTTTCTGTAATGAAATATGCTGTTGAGTTCAGACAGGGAGAGAGATTTCAGTGTTGACATGGTTGGGAAGTCTTGAGGCTTGCCATCTGCTACTCTGGCAGTGATAGCTTTGAAATCATAATAGAAGTTTTTAGGAGTGGAAAGATTTTAATTTATAATGGCAAACTAATGTCAGAGGTGATAGACTCTACCAGACACAGAAAAGCTGTAATGAAGGGATTATTTGACTCTATTACAAAGGCACAGTATTTTAAAGCATTATCAGGGGTCAAGGGTTCAAAACGAGTTCTGAGATCAGAGGGCAAGGATCTGTTTTGCTGTGCTTAAAACAGGCAAGCTGAAATTTCATTAGAACATAAAGGTGCTGTATCAAGTAAAACTAAAGACCTCCTAGCTCACTGATTCCAACAGTTGCCTGGTGTGTATGTCCGTGACAGAAGCTGAGCATCTCCTTTTGACTCTTTTGTTGATATGGTTGGTGGTTTCCTCATAATCTAGGTAAAATTCTTTAACTTTTTTTGAGGCAATAGACAGCAGTTGTCAAAGACAGAAATCATGTTGTAGTTCTAAAAGAACAGGCAGTGACAGGATCAGAAGAACAGCAAAAGGAAGAGTTTAGGAAGACAAGGTAGGGCAAAGAAAACAAAAGTAAAAAATAGTTAAAGTCATTCTACTTACTAATTTTTCCCACTCACTCAAGATGCTGTCAGTCCTTTTGTCTCAGCTCACCTTGTTAGAGCTCTTCCTCCATTGTCATAGAACTCAGGATCTCAGGCCTTTGACTTCTCCCATTTTCAAAACTATTTTGTTTATAAGATCTTTTCTGTGGAAAATCACAAATTTATTTGTACACACACACAGATACACAGAGAACCATTAGGAGAGACGTAAAAGCAAAATCATCTAGCAGATGTGGACAGAATTGTTTAACTATGTCTCTGTAACCTTTTACAGAGAAAACTGTGAATCTAGAGTCTCAACATTTTTATTTACAAATTGCTAAAGTTCTGATAAAGCAAGTATCTCTACCATCTTTAGCGACAAGTCCTCATAATTTAAAAATAGTTCAAAAGAAAAATGCTGTCAGCAATTGAATCCTTTTCCATTTTTTAATCATTTAACTTTCAAATGACTAGAGGGTTGTTCTATAGATCTAAAGATCCCATTCCTGAAGATGACTCATATATGAGTAAATAAAACCCTACAAGATATTAGTTCTGAGATTTTTAATTAAAAGAAAGGAAGAAATTACTTCCAAAAGTGTTAGTCTCATTAAATCACAATCTAAAAACTTAGGATATGCGAGCATTCTGACTATAGCCAATGCACATCTAATTAATTCTCCTGACATTAATTATAGAATCATGGGATTTTTTTTTTCTATACTGGAAAAAAGCCATATTTGCATAGGACAAATAAGTTTCAGGGATAGTTCTGGCTAGGCCAACAAGTATCTATTAAGAGAAACACGTCTTACCTCACCCTCTGTAAGTGTTCTGAAGCTTCATTTTTTTAATATGCAGAAAGTATACAAATGTTTTAAAGACATTACCTGAGGAAAAACCCTAAAGAAATTAATCATGTGCCCCTGACTCATGATTTAAATGATATGTACAAAGATGTAAAAAGCCTCTCATTGAAAAATGTTGATAAACAGCAATAATTAATCTCTGTTAACAAAGTGAGTGTTGCATCACATGTGTTAAATGATGAAGCAATTACAGATTGTTTAATGATGCAGAAATACAAGGGACTGTAGGTAATCCTGCTCAGGCAGCTTTAATTCTGTCATTTCTTAATATCTGAGCACTTGGTTTTGCAACCTTAAAATTTGTTCCACTCCTCTACCTTTTTTTTTTTTTTTTTTTCACTAAATGTGCATGGAAAAAGGACCTTTACCATATAGACTTTGTGCCACGATTCAAAATTAATGAAAATTTGTGATGAAGTTTATAACATTATTAGAAATAAAAACTGATTAGCATCAGAAGTAAAAGATGGCCTAGAAAAGTCATTATACAAAGCAGGTCAGGTTTTAACAAATAATATACACACTGTTCATCAGATAAGATGTGTCTCCAGAGGCACATTAATAAATGTCCTGATGAACATACAGTGTCTTTCCCAGCCTTTCCCCATATTGCCTTCTCACATTTAGCAGTAGGGAAGTAAGAAATGAGATTTAATTTGGTCTTTCAGCAGAGTCCAGCTACTTCTCCTGCATCACTATTCTTTGTGGCAGCACTGACTTGATGGAACTCTCTAAAAATAAGGAGCCTTCTCCAGAGTCTGTTTTCACATGATCTTGTTTTTGCAAAAATTTATTTCTTCATAGCTCTCAAAAACCTGGGTTTTTTTCTTCACAGAGGTGGAAATTTCAGTTACCAAACTGCAATAGCCCCTTGAGTGCAGCATGATCCCCCTGCCAGTCAATCAATATAATGATATGTCACTGAAACCCAGCAATTGATACAGCCTTGGTGGAACATCCACAGGCAAACAGCATGCATTCCTCTTAATGTGAAAGGTCTGAATGCAGCACAGAGAAGCATTTGAAATTAGAGTATTTTCTACCTGGTAGGAAAAGCTGGATGGGTGGAGAGATGGGCTGGACGTCATTGAAGATGTCTGCTCTGTTAAGAGGCACCCTTCTCTCCCAGTCTTTGAGAACAATATATCTTAACTCACATTAAAATAAGAGTGTGTTTCTCTTCTATAAGCAGGCTGTCCTTCATTTTAATTACAGACTCTAACAAGGCAAGTCTGTTGATGCAAAACAGGAGAAAAAAAACCACACAGCAGAAAAATTTCAATTTCTTAATGGGGACCCCTGCAGTTCTGATTCAAGACACTTGTACAGCAGAACCTGAATCACAAGCTCAGGATCATGTCCTGGCACCACAGTAAGGTTCAAATATAACTGATAGATCAGAAAAAAACTATGTTTCCCTACTGCTGTGTCCTTTTCACTCTGCTTAACATAACTTCATCCCAGGGATGTGGCCTGAATATATGTTCTTCCCAATGTCTATGTGCAAAACTTGATTGTATAGGGTATAATGGAGGTTTTTTGGGCTGAGAGAAGTAAATTTATTAGAGTTAAGTTACAGCATCAGCAATTGACTTAGGGAATAGAGAGGTTCTTGTTTGAGAGATAGGAAATAGATACAGAAGAAAATAATTCACTGATTCCTTAGGAATTGTTTGCTACAGTTGTTAGATGAGATACATTTGCCCTGTGTGTTATATACTCATGCTAATATAAAATATTTAAAATTGGCACTTTTGCTGATTATTTCGCAAAATACATGTTCAGAAGAGTCTGGTTTAAATTATCCCACACAGATAATGGGTAGAATCTTCCATTAATATAAAACTATTTAATTTTCAGTTTTATGGAGGTCTGTATTTAGCTCCCCTGCTTCTCTCTGATGGTGAGAGAGAAGCTCTCTCATCTCATCTTCTGATGGTGAGAGCCCATAAGAAGTCCTGCATCCAGCTCTAGCATCTACCATGCAAGAAAAACATGGATCTGCTGGAGTGATCAGAGGGCAGGAACACCTCTCCTATGATGACAGGCTGAAAGAGTTGGGGTTTTCAGCCTGGAGAAGAGAAAGCTCTGGAGAGATTCTATGGAAGCTTTCAGTAGTTAAGGTGGCTTAGTAAAATGATGGGAACGAGCATCTTATCAGGACCTGTTGTGATTGGCAAGGAGCCACATTTTTAAACTACAAGAGTGTAGATATAAGGGATATATTAATATAAGGGATATTTTCAGCTGTTTACTAGTGCTTCTTCCCATCAGATTAACATATCTGATAAATGGTTCTCTTGTTCACCTTACAGAGCTTTGGGTGTCATTTAAATGCCTACTTCCAGTCTATAGTGTGTGTTTGCCTGATGAGCCTACAGAAGGTGTACTTGGAAGACAGAGAGGGAAAAATTATATTTATACCATATATATATATAAATACGTATCCACATTGAAAGTGCAATGGAATTGACAATTGCTCTTTTTGGATTGTGGAGATTCTAATTATGACCAAGATAAAGGACCAACTGGCTCAGAAAGTCTACATCATGTCTCAGAGTCTACTTAGAAAGTTTTTTGAACTTGAAAGTTTTGAAAACTTGAAAGGTTTTTGAAAGTTTTATCCCTGTGTGGAGAAAGCAAATTCTTTCATTGCAAAACTATATATCAGGGAATGAGTGCCTTCATGTGGCGCCACAGTAAGAAATGCAGTAGTGCCTGACAAAGGCTACAGGGTAGTACTTGTATAGACAGGGGGACAAAAAATCAGGAAAATGAAGGGACCAGTCCCTGAGAAAGAACTAAAGTGCTTTTGAAGAAGGTTGCAAAAATCCTGCAACCTATTGCTTGGAAAACACAGAGTTCTTTGAAGCACTTTGAATGTCAAAATTCTCCTTCTGTTCTGTGTTGTAGTTGTTTGTAACAATTAAAACTAACAGCAATATATCAGAAAAACTTGTGGAACAATATTTATTGCTGTTCTACATAGTTATATTTCCACAAGGCAAATCTTGGTATGTCTTGCTGCTGTAAAAATGCAACTGTGGTTTTATTATCCCTGTTACAGAACATCCTTCATTATTTATAGAGATTGTGTTTGCAAAGACAAATGACTTCTGTTCTTTCCAGAAGCAATAACAAAGTGATAACACTTTTTGTTAACAACAATGAATTTCTTCCTTACCCCCTGAGCTTCCTGCATGCTTGCTAATCGTGGGGTTTCATTGGTGGTTTGACAGACTGCACCGCTGTATTTATTACCTGTCAGGTTAAGGATGGTTTTTTGTCCAGTTCTATTTTCCACTCTAATTATGGTAGTAATAAAGCATTTCTTGAATTTAATCCGGTTGTGTGTATTTGGTGTAATTTTTTAAGCAGTTTTATGTTAGTATATGGATTATTTTAGTAGAATGTATCATCTTCTGAGAGATCACAGTGATCACACTTCTTTGAAAACCAGTGATGTGTGGTTAATCCTTAAACTGTTGTCTTTATCAGAGGAGTTCTTTGATGTATATTACACAATGATTATTCATAATATAAAGCATTATTTCTTAATGATTTTGCATAACTTAGACATTAATGCTACAAAGCTAATTTTCAAGCTTTCAAGCACTCATTCTCTGATAATGTTTCCTACTTTTGAGCCTCATGGAGGGGCTTCTGCACAGTATTCCAGTAATCTCTATAAAAATGACAGCAAAATTTATCAGGCTAGTGAGGAAACAAGAAGAAAAATCATGCAAAGAACCCAAGGATATACTGAGCAGAATTAACCGTGAGAAACGTACTTTCATTTTGGGGAAAGGCAAGTGGAAGCTGAAAGAAAGAATTTCAAACAGGGACCTGGATGTTGTCTAAGGTTTACTTCGCCTTGCGTCTTTAAAATAAAATGCACATTTCTAGATCAGGAGCCTAGTTTAAGCTTTGAGCCACTGCTAAGTGCATGAAGGATTACATTACTCAGTGATAGCAAAGTAAATATTAATTTGCACAAGGGCTATATTTTAGGCAAGGCATCAACAGAGCAGAACAAGTAGAATTTTACAGTAATTAGAAAACATAGCAAGTCTACAGTGATGAAATGTGATTTTTTCAGTGGACTTCAGAAAAATGTTCATGCACAATGTACAAAAAAGCCAGTCTTGACAGCCATGCTTGACAGTAAATCTAATGAATGGGAATTGGATCATAAGGCTGGATTTAGCTTTAGCTTTGTTATGACTTTGCTGTGTATATGATAGGGAAGAGAACAGGGATAATGAGATTTTATCCTGTTTTCATCTTTGATTGCAGAACTCAGAAAAAAGGACTACATTTCTAGTTGTATTCTCTTGTATCAGTATAAAAAAATTGTCAGTTTAGACTTAAAGATAATGACTGTAACTAATTTTTCCTTGTCAATGACTAGCTGTTGTGTTTGATAGAATCTCCTTGGAAATCAGTTCCCCTCTTTTCCTGTTTAGGTGTGATGGACACAATCAACCCTCATTTAAACGGTGTTCTAGCAATAGAAATGGACTGAACTTGTTCTACGTTTTGCTTTGGAATTTTCAAACCTGTCTGCATAATCCAAAGTAGAGTCCACAAAACTGCTGAAGCATGAGCTGCAATTAAGCAACAGTGCTGCATTTCAGATATAAAGGTCTGTACAGCATCTTATCAAATTAGAAAGATTATTTTACAGAAGATTATGTTTTTCAGTAATGTTGAAGGTAGCAATAATTAAAATTGATATATTTATGTCATTAAGTTATGGGTCTGATCCTAAAACCAGAAACATACCTTAATATTATGGAGTCCTAAACATATAAAGTGAGACTTATCAGACAGAGAAAAGAGTTTTGCTGTTGCTCTCTACAGCATTTTACTAGGGACTATGAGTGTATCAGATTGAGTCAGTAGTTGTACAAGGTCCCTTGAGTGTGGGATCTCAGCCTGCTAAGATTTTTACCTCAGATGCTTTTACAGAGGGATTGGGCCATAAACCATGGCTGCTAGGGCATTGAGGGGAGGGGACACCTGACCAAGCCACAGTGGGAACCATGGGCTCTTGGGAGCCAGTATGCTAACAGAACCTTCCTATATTTGGTCATGTTCCCAGTTTTCCTTCACCATTGGTCAAGACCTTTTTCTTATAAGGTCATGTTCTAAGTTCACCTTTCTGATTGGGCCTGAGTCCTTACACCTGGCCTTGCTTGCCCCGCCCCCAGAGCCTTTGGAACTTGGTCTCTGTATGTGCACAACGTTCATTATTTTCGTTATTAAAGCTTTTTATTTTCTGGCTAGTTCCATTGTTCCCGTTCCTCTTATTAGCCAGTTCCTCCCAGCTAAGCCAAGCAGGGGAACCTCAGTGAGCTTGTAAGCTCATGCTTGAGTACGTGGTACTGGGGGATATGTGTGGCTCACTGCATCTTTCCTCATCACAGAGTGCTACTGCTACGTGTCGGAGATCAAATCAAAGTAAAGTTGTAAGAGTACAGCAATCCTTACATTTCCCATTTTCAAGAGTCTAAGGGTACCCTTGTCTTCTGCTTCAGGGCGAAAAACTGCCTTTGAGAAATCTCTATGTCCTTTTCTTCCCTTGCTCATGTATTATGAACTCCTATAGGTGGACAGTATAAGTACCCAAGGTTCCATAATTGTGACAAGTAAGTGATAGCATATAAATTAGGTGTTAACAAATAAATGTTGGAAGTGTTGAACCAGGACAGAGTGTTTATTTAAGATATGGGAGCTTTTCTTAAAAAATTTAATTCTTTTATCCATGGGATGTTTCACTTAAAATCAGGGGAAAAAAGGAAATTAAGATTCAGTGTAGAAGAAACATTCTGTCTGACAATAGAGAGCCTACAAAACATGCTGTGTGTTCGGTATGAGTTATGGTGAAAAGGAGTCATTTTATGATTCTTAGCCTTGAATTTATCTTGTATTTTCAGGATGTAACCATCTACTTCTAAACAAATGGGGAAAGAAAACCAAACCAAATCTAAAAACCGAAACAAAACGACAGAAAAAACACAACCAACCAACCAAAAAACAAACAAACAAACAAACAAAATCTAACCAAGCAACCAAAAACTGGTAGGGATTTACAGTGAAGTAAGGCACAATAGACTCTCAAGACTACTCTTTTGCCAAATCTTCTAAACAAGAAAATACAAAGGGTTTTTAAAATTAAGATGTTAGAATAATGGATTGAGACTTTAAAAATGCAGAGGAGGCAATTCAATCACTGAAGCCTTGAAAACCATTAAACAATTATATCAGTCTTATTCCAGAAGGAAATAGGGAATTCCTTTAAAATTTGAAGAGAATCCTTTGGAGTTTAATTGCAAATCATCTCACCTAGCATACAATGAAGGTTTATTTTGGAAGTATTCCTAGTATTGAGTCATTTGGACTATTCACTTAAAATGTCTGGAACATTGCACAGTAATTTCCAGCATTTAAAAGTTATAACCTGTGGCTATTTTAAAGTTAAATAGCTTGTCTTGTTAAGATATTATTTTCCTTTTTATACTTGACATAACTGGAGGCAAAAACGTAATTGAATCCTATGTATCTTTGTGGAGGGAAGAGGGTGTGTGTGACTAGAGGGTTAAATAAAGGTTATGCTGTACCAGCTTCACTCCTGCAAGAAAATGTGGATTTTTCTAATGAGTGCTCAGCATGGTCTAGTGAGAATTTTCAATTCCCAACCACTTACACTGCACTTTGTGGCCAAAACAAACCCTGCAGACTGGAGTGTAAAACAAGATAATTTGCTGAAAAAAACCACAAGAGATATTAGAAACAAAAGCTGCTCCCTCTTTCCCAGCTGCTCATCTGTACTATGCTATATCAAACCAAAGCCCTACCTTTCTCCAATATTCCAAAACAATTTGTGAATCTCAATTCAACAGAAATGTACAGGCTAAGGTTTTAAAGCTGTCTCTACTTTTTGTCATTTCAGTGCTTCCTATAACACTTCTGTGTGTCACAACTATAGTGCAGTTAGCATGAAAACAGCTTTCATCAAGTAGAAATGTAACATCTCCATTTGGGGCTGATGAAGGTTTTTCTCATTACAAACTCAACTTTATTTTCTCCTTCTTTGCCCTATAATTTGTTGTTTAGACAGTTTGAAAATAGAGACAGTATGCTGTTGACTGCACTTAGGACTGCTAGGGTGAAGCTTTATTCTCTGCAAAGCCAACCATTATGATTTACAGGAATTACAGTCATGATTTTTTATATGCTTTTGACCCAAAAAAAATTAGGGCTGCTTTGGTATGAGCAGAGATCATGACTGTCCATCAGATTTGTTTTCACTTGTCAAAATATCTCTTAGACAAACTAATAAACTCTAATTTAAACATCCTGTGTCATTCCCCTCTTCCTCAAAACAAGTTTCTCAGATAGTCGTATCCTGATAAATTTCACTGTTCCATGAGAGAATACAGATGGGAACTGTTCTTGTACTTCCAAGGTGGATTTTGTCTACTGCATTTGTTCCTGGAATACAAGAGCAAGTTTTATGTAATCGAGAGGACAAGAATGTCAGGAATTGCTTGCTTTGTGTTGGGAAACGTCTTGAATCTTTGGTCTAGAAATTATCTTTGTTATTTGTGTCAATTTCTGCCTTCATCCTCCAATAATCCATTGCTCTGCATTTAGGGTTATTCATGGAACAGAGGTGTTATCCTTTGCAAAGGAGGCAAAATTTAACCTCTAATTTATAAAATTAATAATACTTGGATATTAATCCAATATCTTATTGGAAATTTATAACTGAGTAAAACAAATATTTGCTTCTTACTCTTTTAACACATAGATACCTTGAAAACAAAATAACCTATTATCTAATATGCCATTTACAGTGACACATTTAAAAGTGAAATATGTAGGATGTCAGCAAAAATTTGAGATGATTGGGTTTTCTCATGTTTCATGAATGTGTTCTCTCTCACACCTTCTGCACAGAGCCAGACTTAACTTCTTGAACCCCTTCCAAATATTCCTTTTTTGTCCTCTGTTCTTTAGCATCTATCAGATCATAGGCCTAAACCACTGTCATTCTTGGAGATACTTCTACCACATATTACATAAAGCTCTAAATTCCTAAAGCGTTCTTTTCTACAAGCAATGGATAGGAAAAAAAAAAGAAATTCTATGTAACCATGTTTCCTGCTGATTGGTGCTTTTGTCCATCTAACTTTCAGAGGCTGCTGAGGAGCAAGAGCTGATTCTGCAGTCTGTTTATTTGTATTAGTTTTTTGTATCTTTTTATTTTCCTTCTCATCCACAGCATAATTTTCTTAAAGGATCATTTCAGGACCTATTTATTAGTTACACTTCTGATTTACAGGAGCAATGAATTTGGCTGTTTCTTTATATAAGCTAAGTAATCTACCATAAAAGAAGATAAATATATATATATATATATATATATATATATATATATATATATATATATATATGAAAATCATATTTTGTGCAAAAAATATGTTATTTTTGTAGAGTATATTTTCTGTGTGGAAAAGGCTGCTCTTTTTCCCTGCCCCTTATCTATATTGGATAGCTCATTAATGTGCAAAGCACAGATTCTTGAAATAAAAGAACATGTAACAGCTTACCATTTTGATTTACCACATGAAAGAAAAATCAACTGTAATCTAAGGATCCACTATCATAGACTGAGCTGAAAAATGTCATGCCTCATTTAAACATTTTGATTCTATGTTAAATTATGTTAATTGTCTCTTGTCTCTTTATTTTTAATAACAAGCCACGTTTTAGTAAAATATAGCATTAGCTGTCAATATACCAGCAGTCATAAGATAGGGTTTAGCAATTTTTCTGCCAATTTAATCTACATTTCTCATTTAATATATAAACATATAAACTGTTCTAATTTCTAGGTTTCAGACATGATAAAAAAATTAAGTGTATAGAAAAATTTCTTCCCTTCCCTTCCCTTCCCTTCCCTTCCCTTCCCTTCCCTTCCCTTCCCTTCCCTTCCCTTCCCTTCCCTTCCCTTCCCTTCCCTTCCCTTCCCTTCCCTTCCCTTCCCTTCCCTTCCCTTCCCTTCCCTTCCCTTCCCTTCCCTTCCCTTCCCTTCCCTTCCCTTCCCTTCCCTTCCCTTCCCTTCCCTTCCCTTCCCTTCCCTTCCCTTCCCTTCCCTTCCCTTCCCTTCCCTTCCCTTCCCTTCCCTTCCCTTCCCTTCCCTTCCCTTCCCTTCCCTTCCCTGTGGTATGATGGAGGAAACCAGTTTTATTGGCAGAAACAGCTGGCTATTGCTCCTCAAGCATTTGCAGAGATATTTAAACTGAGCAGTCACCAATTCACTTAAAATGCCCTCTGGAAATGGTGATGGTTCAGGATGTGATGTGCCAGGAGTCCAGATGTCTTTCTAGCTGACTTTGTGTGCATTGGAAAAGGAATAAACCCTAGCCAGCCCACCACAAAGCTATCTCTGCTCATCTCTGTGAGTCCTTAATTGCATTTTTTGTAAAACAAATATGACACTGAAAGAGATGGATAACATTGAGTTTGGATTGAGAAACCCTCTATGTTCAGCTTACCCTACCAAAGAGGAGAAAAAAACCTATATTCAGGTACTCTACAGGTTCAGCCCTCACATCCCAGCCCTCCTGGTCCAGGCTCCTTAGAAGAAATTGAATTGTCAGGCAGATAAGAGAGTCAGTGCTGCCTGTATGTCTGAATAGAGTGAGTTTGAGAAGGGCCCAGGCTGCACATCATCATCTCTACCAGTTAATAGAAGAAGCCCAGAACTTTTACTGTCACTAGGCCCATACAGGAATGTTTGCTCTGCCTTGAAACAAACTCCTTTCATATACTCAGTGATCAGCGTATTTCTTTCATTTTTAATTTACAGTTATCAACTATTAGATATATACTATCAGCTAGGAGTATAAAAATGTGCAGTTATTTCACCAGAATCTGCTGAACTGTGAAAATAAGGTTTACAGTAAATATTTTCACAAAAAAAATTACTGTGAAATTTGAGCTGATCTAAAAATAAATTCTTCTTTTCTTTATTCTGTAAATACTAAATCTAGGGTTGGTTTGTTTCTCTTTTCACCTCTGGCTCTACTCTGTGTCCCATTATCTTGGAAGCAGTTTGCAATCTTTGACCCTCCTACTAATACATTTTTGACCAAACTGAGAATTAGAATCAATTGCAGGTGATAGAAGTGATGAAAGGTATATTTTTCCTAACAGATACTTCTGAATTAACTTTGCTACAATGACTTTCTAGCTTACTGGTTGCTGATTGCCAGATGCTTATTTGAGATTTTTAAAACTGAAAGCCATCTTCTTAAAAAAAAAAAAAAATGGTCTGGTTTGCTAGAGAAAGCAGAGAATGGATAAATATGTGTAGTGCAGAGTGATTGGTTTTTTGCAAATTTTAAAGAGGTTATTTATACCAGCCAAATCTGTAATTCTTGCTTACATTTAATAGAATATTTAATGTATATTTAATGTAGAATTCACAAGTAAAAGCTAATGCAAAAAATCAGCTGTATAGGCTGAATTTTTAAAATCCTCTTAGGCACAGAGTAGTATCTGTGGTGGTATTTGCATGCTTCAGAGAATCTTGGCATGAAGGAATTTTGGATATTCCAGTAATTCTGAATTTATGGGCTAGTTATATTATTCACCTTGGGGGATTTTCTAAGAGCATTCAGTAATGTCACAACGCCCAAATAAAGCTCTGTTTTCTTCTGAGCTGTTGGAATACATGCTTGATCTGCAGTTTTCCCTGTTTTTTTGTTTGGAGTTTTTTTTATTATTTTAATATTTATTTTATTTTTTTATATACTTATATTGTAAAATATGCAGTGGCAAAAATAACAACTACAAGCACAAAAAATTCTAGACACAAAAATGGAGAACATATATGTATCAGGCCTTTTGAGCTCTTCTCCCTGTGGAAATATACACTGGAAATACTACAGTTTAGGTCTGGATTGTTGGTTTGTTTGATTGTAGGGACTTTAGGTATTCATTGGATGAGGACCAGGGCTGAGGTGGGTCACAGCCAACACCCACCTAAATGTAGCACATGGCACATAAGCCAAAAGTCCTAAGACTCAGCCATGATCTTCTGAATTCTGAAGGAAATATATTGTGATGCATATAGTGGTTAAATAATAATATATCTGAAAAACACATGGTGAAGGACTAAAGTTACTTTTAAAGGTTTTCCATAACTGACTGGAAACCAGAAATAAATGGTTTTGTTTCTAAAGGCTTATAGGAGACAGGTGTTTAGAAATCAGATCAGGCTGGATTTCACAACCCCATTCTTCCAATCTTTTCTTCAAAATTAGTGCAGAATATGTGTTGCTCCTTCCTGGACTTTATCTTTGAACCTTTCACTTTCTTTCATGGCCTCTTTGTTGAGAATTTATCTTTCATTAGCTCTTAGGTCTCCAGCCATCATATACTGTCCTAGTCTGTTGGGGCATATTGATCTTTATTCCAGCATTGTCTGACTCACTTGAAGGCTTATCACCAGTATTTCTTTGAGGGACTGTATCTACATTAATATCTGAAGGTTAGACAGCACACAATAGACCCTTTCATCTCATCAGCTGAGTCCTAAACCAATACTATCACTGTTTTGTTCTTATTTTTGTAGATTTTCCTTAGGTTGGAAGTGTAGAGACAAACATTAAAACAGTCACTAAAAGTGGTTTGTTCAATGTTATTCAGATTCTCATCTCTATTTTGATAAAAGGCATGAGTATTGTAAAAATTAATGAGGTCAAAATGGAATCTTCATTAACTTAGAACTACCCATCTGATCTGACACACAGACATTTTTTCACCAGATTTTTGAGTGTTTTTTTAAAGTACCAAATACAAAACACCTCTTTCTCCATTAAGCAGTCAGCAGTAATGGAATATGTGTTTTGTTTTTTAAGTGATTCTGCTATAAAAACAAAGACTCGTGTGGGAAATTCTGATAGAGTTACCTTGCCTTAGATTGTATAATGCACTTAACTAACTTGGAATTAAAAATAAAAGCAAGCGTGTGAGGCTTAGGCTTTAGTTGTTTGTTTAATCTGGAGGAAAGTACTGAGTGGCTCTTTAATGACTATGTCATTAATCTCAGGACAAAATCTGCTCAATGAACTGATTAGCAAGAGAAAAGAGTGGAGGTGAAAAAGTGTAGAACAGGGATGAGGGGGACTATTTTTGCAGCCTACCTCAGGAAAATATTTCAGTGTTTGTTCCAGTTTAGTTCTCATGGAACAGAGAACAACATAAGTCCTATTCACTCTATAATATCTTCTGTGCTATTTGCCAAGTTTCCTTTTTAAAGCACCTCAAATAAAATATGATTACCCATTATTATTTTTGAAGAATGAATGCACACTTCTGCTGACACTGTGCTTTGATCCATGGAACCCCTGCTGATGGATGAGATACCTCTTTATCTTCCTCAAAACCACATGTCTCCCAGGTGGTCAGAGCATTGGTAGGACTTCACATACAACAATTTAACAACGCAATGCTTTTAGGTTGCTTGCCTGATGCATACATAGATTGGTCTTCTTGTTAATGTGAACTGCTCCTACTCTTTGAATATATATTTATTAAGGCCAGAAATTAACATAACCTTACATAGTTCTTTTAAAGTTGCCAAGCAATAATTGGTCCTTGGTTCAATGTCATCTATACTCTATCTCTGGATCTGTTTGTTTTTTTCCAGGTCAAAGATATTTCAAAATTGACATGGCATTTTGAGGCAAACAAAAAAAGATTTGCACTTGTTAGCCTTGTCTCAACCCATATCCTCCTTTGCAGCTTCCTCATTCACTTCCCCTCCTCTTTTCCAAGTCTATTTCTACCTGGACAGTGCTTTTCTAATTTCGACTTGACACAAATTTGATGTTGGTTTATTGCCATTTTTTACATGTTACTAGGAGAACTTTAATAATTATTCTTCCACCCTGGTGTTTCTACATAAATACATGTGCAGCTTTGCTTTGTTTTTCCCCGGTCCCGGGCAGCTCCGGAGAGCCCAGCTAGGGCACTGCTTCTCGGCGGGACCGGGGATGCAACATACGTGCATTTCATATCTGTTTCCACACTTTAAGTTTTCCTTTTGCTGGGCTGAATAAGCCAATCACTCCCATCACCCTTGGCATAAAAAATCTCTGTTCCCATATACATATAATATTGCTTTCTGAATCTCTTCAGACTTGAGTTCAATTTTCTTGAGCATGAGTGACCAGAAACTGTCTCAGAAATAATTTAAAATATGTTTCCTACCTGTGCTAGTCTGTGAAGAAATGGAACTTGAATCATGTTTATTCATTGTTATATATGTATAAGAATATGTAGCATCAAAACCTAAACATGGACTGTATGTTTTATACTTCAAAACTAGCACTTTGCATATACATAGGAGAAGTGGTAACCAGTGACTATCATGACAAAGCAGTACTGTCTAATTTTAATAGTACTTGTCTGAAATAGTAAAGGTACTGATCTCTTCCTGCTGAGAGTAGCACTGTATGAGCTAATGAGCAATAGGAATAAGGAAAATTCTGATGCAGGCTGATCACTACTTGGTGCAAAAAATCTGCTATTATCCCCAAAACACAGGCTTTGTAATGTTAGTAGTTACTCTTGCACTGTAATCCCAAAAAGGGAGTCCATAAGAGATGGCTTTGAAATGAGATCCCTTGCTCCACTGTTGTGAGCAACTGTGATACCTGCCCTGACTGTAAAATACTTTGCAAAGACTTAGAACTTTAAAAATTTGCCTTCTTAATGTTGATAGAAACTGTTTTGATGCAATGAAGAAACTCTCACACTAAGCATATCTGAAAATGGAAAATATGAGAAATATTTCTATATGGGAAAACAATCCTTTAATGCTGGGAAAGTCCAGGCTCTGAAACTGCGTTGATGCATGTGACTGTCACACAGATGAGTTTCCTGGGGCAGAGAGAGTGTGGGGGAAAGTGTTAATCCAGCATGCTCTCCATTTTTCCAGTAATCGTTTGTTGCTGAGTTTGTCACAATCCTCTATTTCTAGTAATGATGCTTTTCTGTGCCTAAGGTTGGTATGTGCATAATGACTCACGGGTTGCTAAGAAATATAATACCTGGGACAGATATTTTGTAGAAAGATCCAACCAAGCAATAAAATCTCTCACTTGATTTATTAGATCAAGTTGTAAATGCTTTAGTTATTCCCACCCTTGGAAATAACATGCCAACAGCTAGCATTTTGTCGCTAAGGTATGGGATAAACATTAAGTAGGAGTTTGATCTTGCTTGTTCACCATCTTCCCCGTATACCTAAAGGTAAGAAAAAAGACTATCCAGAATCTTGATTTGGTCAACTTTGAAATGGTCATAGTTGGAGTAGATGATTGTGCAGGGCCTTTCCAACTGAACTATTCTATTCTATTCTGCTCTGTTGTTCTTTCTGATATTGTATTTTATTTTGACTCATACTCCTAGAGTATGACATGCCTTCCACAATTGCTACTGTCTCATAATCCCAAGATCACAAAAGAGCAGGTAGACAACTATAGTAGGCTGGGTATTTCAGCTTTACACACCTCACATCATGATAAATAAATTCCATGCTATATACTTGGACTGAGCAATGTATATTTTTAGTTCTTATTTTCAACTACTTTTTTATTTTTTATTTTTGCAAGAGCGAGAACAGGAAATGTAAAAATGAAAGAAGTGGAAAATTTTTTTGTAGGAATTCTGTATTAGATCCTTTGTGTGGAATATTAAACAAAAAAATGCTAGGAACTTCATGCTTTTGTTATAGTTAGTTTAACCCTTTGTTCAGACCTTAGGCACTTAGGGAAAAATATTTTTAAAAATTTTTCCCACAACATAAGCAAAGCAATTGTGAATAATTACTTACTGCATAATTACTTATAGTAAAAGAATATTATAACGTGTCTGAGGCAAAACAACAACCAAAGAACATCATCATCAGTTGCCTTCTGAGCTCTCATTACACTACATATAAAGCATTCTTAATTATGCAAAATCTGTACTAAGAATCCCTCAAGAAAAATTTGCTGGCAGAAACAAATTGTTTATGCTTTATATCCCCCTTTCTTAGGTAAAACAGTTATTTATTTTAATTTAGAATTAATTACTTTGCTTATGTTCTGAGTCCAATTTCTCTTCTGAGAATTGTTCTTATAAACAAAAACCATGTTTCTGACTCTACCTCTGTCGCTGATTATTAGGTCTGCTTTGCCCAAAACAATAAAGGCTAGAAGTAACATTTCAGTATTATTTATTTTATTTTATAATATATTCTAAAATAAGAAAATTTGAAAATTAGGCCTCAGGTGGTGGGAAAATCATGGTTCCCTAAACAAGAGGCTATGTCAGAAACCCGACCACCTGAGTTCTAACCTACTCAGTCACTGGTTATGAACCACAAGGGTTGGAGATTGTGTAAGTTTAAGACCATTTAAGAGGTGAAAGCTCTAAAATTAGTTATCTCCCTTTCGTTTCAACCAGTCCCTTTCCCAGGATAAGTGAAAAAATAAGAGTTCCCTAACAAGCAAAGGAGCAACAGGCAAAAAACCAGCAAATAATCACTAGATAAAAAATTGCTAAATCTCACAAACCTTGCAGGAAAAAAGAGATCCAAAATGGCTTAGCAACCCCTTCCACACACAAGATGGGGTTTCACAGAGGAGCATGTGGCTTGAAAGACAAAGTGAAGATGGTGTCAACCTTCCCCCTGCTTCATTATTTCTCTGGCAGCTGGATCTCCATGGAGAAAGGCAACTGGTATTCTCTGGATCAAGAGTTAGAACTCATGGAGGTCCTTATGGCAGGAGATGACAGACAGCTGGAGTGCCTTGGACACCATGGTTTTCGCACTTTGTCCAGGGGCTGTGGTGGGTTGTGTTCCTCAGGGGTCAGGGTTGGGACCAGCACTGTTTACCATCTTTGCTAGTGACATGGACAGTGGGATTTCTTGCACCCTCAGTGAGTTTGCTGACATCACCAAGCAGTGTGGTGCAGTCGACTTGCTGGAAGGAAGGGAAGTGGTGTCATCCTGAGAGATCTTGGCAGGCTTGAGAGGTGGGACTGTGTGAACCTCGTGAAGTTCAGCAAGGCCAAGAGCAAGGTCCTGCACCTGGGTTAGGGCAATCCCAAGCACAAGTACAGGCTGAACAGAGAGTGGATCGAAAGCAGCTTTGAGGAGAAAAACGTAGGGATCTTGGTTGAGAAGAAGCTCAGTATGAACTGTCAATGTGCCCTTGCAGACCAGAGAGACAACTGTGGCCTGGGCTGCATCCAAACCAGCATGGCCATCAGGGCATTTCCTCTGCTCCACTCCCATGAGACCCCACCTAGGGTGCTGTGTCCAGCTCGGGGGTCCCCAACAGAGGAGGGACATGACCCTGGTGAAACAAGTCCAGAGGAGAGCCATGAAAATGATCAGAGGTCTGGAGAACTTCTCTTATGAAGACAGGCTATGAGAATTTGGGTTATTCAGCCTGGAAAAGAAGAGGCTCTGAGATACCCTGTAGCAGCCTTCCCTTACCTAAACGGGGCCTAGAGAGAGCTGGAGAGGGGCTTTTTAGAAGGGCAGGAAGTGGTAGGACTAAGCAGAATATCTTCAAACTTAAAGAGGGTGGCTTTGGATTAGCTATTAGGAAGAAATTGTTTTATGTGGGAGGCTGTCCTGGGGGGGATCCACCAGGAATGCCTTGGGACACTACAATGGTCTAGGAAAAAGCATTGTCCTAAGGTTCCCAACTTCCCCCATGTCTATCACTAGTTGTACCCTCCCCTGGCAATGTCTATCAACCAGTTGTACCATCCCCAGTTCTGGAAAGTTCCTAGTTATATGTCCTGTGATTGGTTTTCTCCCTGAAACCACTCCTTCCCCTCTCTCCCACTGGATCACCCCATTCCTACTCCTCCCATAAGCCCCTATCACATTGGCCCCTATGTACCCTGATCCCGCCTCTCCTTCCCCAGTTATAATCCCCGACCCCTCCTCTGGAGGGGGCTCTCAGAGTGTGTTTCCTTCTCAAGAGGTGGTCTCCCTTCATCTTCCCTGCCTTTTCCTGCCTTTCTCTACCCTTGCTGAACCTGCAATAAACCCTCGAGAACAACAGTGCTCTGGGTGTTGTCCATCATTTGGTGGATTAATCCTCATCGCTATCTGGGCTCCTGTCGATCGGCTGGCAGTGGGCTTCCCCAAGGTCCAGGGCGGCCGCAGTTTCATGTGAGGGTGGTGGGACACTGGAATAAGTTGCTCAGAGATGTGGATACCCCATCCCTGGAAGTGTTTAAGGGGAGGTTGTATAGGACCCTGAACAGACTTGATGTAGTGGAAAGTGTCCCTGTCCATGGAAGGGAGGCTGGAACTAAGTGATATTTAAGATACCTTCTAACCCAAACCATGCTATGCTTCTAAGATTCTATGACAGACCACCAGTGGACCTTCAGTCCACTGTTGATGAAGAAAAAACAAAACGCCACTTCCCTGTCTTTTATAGTTTTGCTAGTTGTATTCTCTTATCTTCTGGCACCTGTCCTCCACAAATGCATTATGCATCTGATAAAGATTTTGTTTTCTTTTTCTCACCTTCTGTCCCCTTCATTACACATGTTATAATCTCCCTAACTTTTCCCTTATTTGCAGCTCTTCTTAATTCTCCTCTCTCTGAGCTTTTCTATTCTCTTTCCCTGCTATTCCTATTTAACCCTTCATAATCTTCATGCATTTGAGCCCCCTCTTCCATTTATTCCATTCATTCCATTCATTCCATTAATTTTGCATGTATAACTTTTTTCCTCTCAAGATCTCTGTCTTTCTCATTGGACCTTTTAAAACACACCTTACAAACATAAGGGCACCATCTTCACTTTTTTATTCTTTGAAATTAAAATTCCTAGAAATGCTGTGGCAAGCTGACTTAAACCATATTAAAATCAAATATTAAAATGGTGTCATCTGCACTTCTAGAATATTGTTCATGAAGCTGATCTTATGAAACTTCCTGCTACAAAATTCAACCTACATTCATCAAGTCTGACGAAAACATAACCCTGTATTTTGTTTAGAGTTGCTTCAGGAAGCTTTGATCCTCAGAGAAAACATGGGCAATTTTCAAAGTGTTGCAAATTGGATTTCCAAGAGCAAGATAAATGAAGTGGTAAAAAACCAAGAACATAAAGACAAATATCCTTTTTCTTCCTTACAATATTTCTATAAACTCATAGTCTTCACTAAAAGTCAAGTATTTGGTGGATGTTTCTTTTTCATATAAAGTTTGATATTGTTTTATAAGTAGTTTTATGTCTCTACTTTGTCTCCAGAACTGAGTGATTTTGTTAGACTGTATTTAAGTAGCTCTCCTAAGAAGATACTGTGGTAAATTTACATCTGACTTTTCCCTGCATTCAGAAAATATAACTTTCCAAGGAAGATATGTTAAAAAAAAAAATCCCCCGGCTAATTTTTAAGGATATTACTTCATTTAGCTTTATGTTTGTTCATTTAGCAAGTGTTTATTTCTTGAAAACACACTAAAAGAAATAAAAACCTCTCATTATTCCCTAAACATCTGAGATAATATTTAAGTAGATAATTTCTCTTTAGTAAACTTTCTTCTTCCATCACTATTCTTTCAACACTTTTCTGCAATTTATGCCTGAGATACAAAAGCCCATCAGCTTGGCATTTCTTCACTGCAACCACAGTGTTCCAAAGTGGTAGTAAAAAATGTATGGAACTTACAAAAATCTCATCTGCCCTCTTTGGATACTTTAATATCTGATTCAGCATGAATGAAAACTTGATTTTCTTGCATTGCAAGATTTTTTTTTTAATTTTCTTTCTTTTTTTTTTTTTTTTGACAAGAGGTCATCTAACTGATTTCCCATCCTGTGTCCTCATACTCAGTAGGAGTTACCGTGATTAAGCTATCTTTGGCAGATGTTAACTAGCCTGCTTTGGTGATAGAACACACAAGAGATCCATTAATCTATCCAGAAGACATTTGCAACCTCTCATGGACTTTAGAAAGACAAACCATTTCCTAATATCTAGTGTCCTTGTTTTCATATAAAATTGAGGGGTATTTTTCCCTTCTCTTTTCATACAGCAAGTCATAACTGCTCTCTCCAGAACATTTTTTTTCCCATACAGAAAGGGTGCTGTCAGTTTTCATACAAATAAGGCAATAAAGGTGTGGAATCATGATAAAATGAAAGGCAAGGCTTTATTCTGTAAGGATTACAACTGATGAAACCAAGTAAATAATTTAGTTCATGGAAACTGTTTTTTAAAATCTGTGGAAAAGGGCACATCACCTAGATATTTATGTATTATATATGATAAATTAGATATTCTATATTATATATTCTATATATTTTACATTTGGGATGGGGCAACCCTGCACATACATATAGACAGAGGAATGAGAGGCTGGAAAGCATTGCCACAGGAAGGGACCTGGGGGTCCTGGTCGATGGCAAGTTGAAAATGAATCAGCAGTGCCCTGGCAACCAGGAGGACCAATCCTGCCCCAGAGGGCATCAGGCACAGTTGGGCAAAGGAAGGGATTGTCTCACTCTGCTCTGCACTGGGGCAGGCTCACTTCAAGTGCTGGGGCAGTTCTGGGTGCCACAATATAAAAAAGACATTAAGCTGTTAGAGAGTGTCCAAAGGAGGGCAACAAAGATGGTGAAGGGTCTGGAGGGTCCTCTGGTAAGAGGAGGGAGACTGAAGTCTCTTGGCCTGTTCAGTCTGGAGAAGAGGAGAATGGAGACCTACAACTTGTTTGTGAGAGGAAGAGGAGGGGAAGGCACCGATCTCTTCTCTGTGGTGACCTGTGACAGGATCTGAGGGAATGGCCTGAAGCTGTGTCAGGGAAGGTTTAAGTTGGATATTAGGAAAATTTTCTTCACCCAGAGGGTGGTTGGGCACTGGGACAAGCTCCCCAGGGAAGTGGTCACAGCATCAAACCTGACAATTCAAGGAAGCATTTGGACAATGCTCTCAGGAACATGGTGTGACTGTTGGGGATGGTGCTGTGCAGGTTTGGGAGCTGGAGTCAATGATCCTTGTGAGTCCCTTCAAACTCAGCTTATTCTGTGATTCTGTGATCATTGGATATTCTCTGAGCACCTAGCATGATAGCTAGAATAGGACATTTACCTGCTGTTGTAGTATTAAATTAAGGTAAGTATTTTTATATTTTTTTAGCACAAATGTTCTGCTTTTCATCTTTAAGATGTTTTGAAGTAGAAGAATACTTACCTGCTGCCACTGCTAACACTTGCAGGTTGTGTTTCCAATGTTATAGGTTAGACCAGGCTGCCAGCCATCTGCATAAATGGAATTTCCAGTAAATAAGTCACCTGAAAACAAGATGTCAGTGTTGGCCTATGAGCTGTAGCCTGTGTTGTGAGAATGGAGTCCATTCCCATAGACACACCAGTTCTATGATGTGAGGGAACAGACACCAAACTTCCCAATCTGCTCCTTGCTGCCTGAGCACAAAAGTGTGGCATTCTCTGAGCCATTGCTCTGCCCTAGGTCACTGCCACTGGGAAGAAGTTCATGGACACGGTAACACTGAACACTGCAACTGTTTGCAGCCATGCTATATGTCCATTTGCCTTTCAGGATCAGAAAAGGTCTCCTATCCACCAGACGCCAGTGAGACCCCAAAATCCACACCTAAACTGGTTATTATGGAATTTTGCATTCAAACCTTACACTTCAATATATTCTAAGAATCAATTTTGGACATCATCTCTCCTTGTCCTTAGAACCAGGTGGTAAATTGCACTAAAGTCTTGCACTGTTACTCCTTGTGGAGCTTTCTCTTAGTGATTTCTTTCTCTTAGTCACATATGACAGTCCACTGCAAGCAGATGCATGAAATTCTAACTTTTATCTTTTGTCCACAAAAGAATGGATTTTTTTGCCTCTATTTGTGCACCTACAAGATCTGAAGTTGTGAATGTCCTTCTACAAATTGAAATATCTCGGACCAGGAAGCACTTGAATTTTATTCACATTTCCTACTTTCATTTCAATATATCATAATCATATTAAGAATCACCAAGGTTGAACCAATCTGTTCTGTAGGTACTGTGGTTTTTTTTAATATTTGCTCCTTGGGAAGTTAAAGTTCCACTTGAAGTTCAGGAAATATATAGAAATATTTTAGGAAGGCAGGGTTATTCTGAGGAAGAAATTAATATTCCATTTAGATGATGGTGTTCAAATGTTTCAGCTCTCAGAAATAACACATTTATTGTTTCTTCTTTGGTTTCCCATTTCCCATACCTATCTCTCATGTCAGGATGCTTTTTTTTGCTGTTTGAATTGTAATCTATTGTTCAGCTCTGTAAATTTCTGGAGATATATCCAAATAATGTGATTTCTAGTGCAAAAGAGAATGTGATGGAATTGCCCATGCCTACGTTATTTCTTCATAGTGGTATTGCCTTAATGCTGCGCAGATTCTTGGACTTCATATACCATTAATTTTAACTTACTTTCTTAATCAAAATTCTAAGAGGCAGAAGGCCTTAAAGAGAAAATGGTCCCTGCAAAGCAGAAGAAATGTTACTACACCTTCCCTTACCCTCAGGCATGTAGGCACCAAAGCTTTTTTTTAATTTCTTGAAACATTTATCTAATGTAAAAATGTGAGTTCTTTTTTTTCCCTCCAAATGCATGTTTGAGGAGAGCAATGAATGAACATGTTTTAGGGGGTTTGCTTTAATAAATGTAATAGGTGATGAGCTGCTGCCCTCAGATATCGCCTCTGATCAAGCCCTGTATACTATACATAGGAAGGTGAATTGACATAATTCTTAGAACAGCATTTTTCAGCAAATTGTCCTGTCAAACAGGGAAATTTTATTCAAGCCTGCAAATGCGATAAGCCTGACCCTCCAGCTGTGCATTGAAAGGTCATTTTGATTAGTATAGGCAAAATAGGAAAGTGCCTGGAGTCTTTTGGCTTTTAATAGCCAAATGGCCTGATTTTTATGAAGTATAAAGCATGTACAGATTCTGCTGAACTCAATGAAAGCAGCAGGCATCACAAATTCCTGACAATCAGACCAAGCTTTTCCTCACTTCATTCTCTCTTCTCCTTTCCCTCCCAGCTCTTTTCTTGTTATGAAAATGTAATAGTCTTTTGGACAAAGAACCTGCATTCATGATCCAGTAAATGTAATTATTTTAATTTCAATGTTGTATACTGAGAAAACTGTTAAAGTTTCCTTTCAATTTGTCAGAACTGAATTATGTTTCAGACAACGTACCAAGTGGATAAGACACCCCTTACAGCATCAACCACAGCCAACTGGCAATGGGGCCAAAACTATTTAACAGCACAGAGTTCTGTGTGGTTAAATTCATTATGAATTATCCATAAGGTATCCACACTCAGACTTAACCTATGAAACTAAGGTTCAGAGCTCTGTTCTAAAATAATACAGGATTCTCATCAAATTAACTTTCTCAGGAAATGAAAATTTCACTGTTCTAATATTCAGCCAAGTTGTTGCTCAAGAAGGATGAGAGGATGGAGACAAGGGCTTAGTAAAAAGAAGAAAAAATTGCCGCTGTCTTTATTGCAAATATTTTTTTAAACAAAGTAAATTTAAAATTAACAATTATTATTTTAAATACAAAAGAATATCACAAATTTAGAACAAAATATACTCAACCAGAACTTTTCTAATCACAGAGAAATAGTGTTTTAATTAGTCTGGAACTGTTAAAGCATTGTATGCCATTTCTATAGAAATACTTGAATATTTACTCATACCTGAAAGTAGAAAATCTACCCATATAAATTTTACATATATTTTTATACTCTACACACCAAGCATTTCTATCCAAAGATGGCCAGATCTACACTAAGGTTCATATTTTTCTAACATCATCCATTGAAATAATTTTACTGTGTATCTGCATGTAGTCATAGTGGAGACTTTAAAGTATGAGTTCAGAAACATTTCTTGCCATTTTTCCATTCAGTTTGCCTGTGCAATGGATTTATGATTTGCATTTATTAGTTTGATTCTTTCATCCACCTCTCTTTTCCCTTTATATTAATTTCATCTTTCAGATGCACTCTGTCAGAATGTATAAAGTCTTTTAAAAATTATTTAGGAACAAATGAATGAATAAGAAGCCAATGTGACAGGAAAAAATGGACATATATAGATATTTTAGGCATGTGACTAGCCCAGAACAAAAGGAGATCAGTCTTGTTTACATTTCTTCCAAAGAATAATAGGAATGAAGTACAGCAGTAGCACAGGACAGCCAAGAAAAACACACTGCATTGGAAGCTGTGATTATACATTTTGCTCAGATTCATTGATGATGCTTTTAGGAATATTTCCATTTTATCAAGACTTCTAAATCACCTACAGAATGGAATAGGAGACAAACTGCATCAATGCTTGACTTGAGGTGGTCTACTAGGGAATTTCTCAGAGAAAGGCTATCACAGGATTTTTTAGCTTCAGTGGGAAGTGGGGGGTTTAGTATGTCTTTATATGAAGGCCTTTCAGTGCTGACAAGTATCAGTCTGAGAAGAGTAGTTCAGAAATTGGATGAGATTGTAAATAATTTATAGGACAATGTACTATTATGTGCGATAACAACTCTAAAAAACCTCACTGAACTGGGCCTTCTCTTAAAATGGCAGACTAATCTAAAAAATCTATAATCTGTCAAAGGTATACAGTGTGACTATGATTTTTTATTGAAAAAGCACTTTCAGATCAGGCTTGAGAGCAGATAAAAGTGGACAGATGTGGAGAGGAGCCACCTGAGAACCAATAAAAACCTATTCAGTTGAATAGAAATGGAAACATTCAATGTATTGTTGAATATGCATTGTTGCAAAAAAAAAATAATCTTACAGATTTAGAGTTGACAAGATACAGTTTATTGTATAAAGGAAAGCGAAAAGAAAAAAAAATGCAGTGAATATTTTCTATCCCTTACAAGGTAATCAACCAAAAGATTGTAGAAGAATTACATATAAGAGAGGTTGTAGTTATCTTCTCAGAGTTTCTTTGTGAACTACAAGAATGAAGGACAGATGAAGAAGAAAATAAGAGCTTTCTAGAGCGGGTTAAAAAATTATTGACATCTTTAGAAAGTTAACTATTCCAAGCTTTGTTTAAGCAGAGTCAGCTGCAACAGGTTGCCTAGGACAGTGTACAGCCTTTGAATATGTCCACAGATGGAGATTCCATTACTTTTCTGGCTAACCTGTTCTACTGTTTGACCACTCTCACAGTAAAAGAGGGTTTTCTTGTGTTTAGATGCAATTAACAATGCTGATTATCAAGAATTTGAACTAGGAATCAAATGGTCGGAAAGGTTCATACAACACATTCCATCAGGACAAGTTCTTGTGGGATCAGATTTAATGCCCAAAGGGAAAAGAACTAACCGAGAGCACCCATGATGTTCTATCCACAGAGATCCAGTGTTATAGATTTAGATTATTCATAATAAGAACACAGTTTTGTAGGATGAGGAAAACAGAACAAACTTATGTTTGTGTACTATTGCCTCCTTCCAAGAAGACTGCTCATCTACAATTGGTGGAACTCTTTTATCATTTTTGTGCCCCTTTGAAGAATGCACCATTTTCCTGTGTGTTAAATGAATTCTGTCTCCAGTTCCTCTGAGATGCATGTTATACAGAACATGCTACTAGTATTTGAAAGGGTTCAGTCAGTTTAGGAAGTAAGGCCAAAGGGCCTGCTTACATTAGGTCAGAACAAGTCCATCATATAAAATAACGAACAGGAAAGACCAGACAGACCAAAAGTTTGCAGCATCAGACTACCTTGCAGTATTTTGCTGAGAATTAGTTAGGTAGGTTTTGCTGTATGAATGAGGCAGGGGAAATCAGACACAGTACCAGTCTATTTGGGAGGCTTGTCAATCTCCTCAGAGAGACAATTTCTCCATACATCAAATCCTGCAATTAGCATAGCTTTGTGACCAAGACACATCAGCCAGCCTGAGAGGGTTTTCTATACTATGTAATTTCACATTTTTGATAGTCATTAGGAATATGACAAATCATACAGGATTAAACATATTAAACATATGACAAGAAAAATCCTTCCCTGAGTCCCCTGATGGCCTGAGAAGGAGATGCTAGAAGGAAATTTGACATGTTGACAACTTGTAGACATAAGACTAACTTATATCTTTGTAATTGCATCCAAGGAAGGCTGGAGCTGATAATGCTGTGTGACTTTGAAATCATGGGAGCCCAGACAGTTTCATACATGAGTCTCCCTCCTGTTTGAGTTTCAGAGGTATCTGACTGGCTCTAATATTTACACAGTGTATGCATTGGGCCTTGTTTGAGCTGTCATGGGAGTCTAAATGCTGACCCAGCTTGGCCCATAAGCGTACTTATGTACTGGAGCTGTGCAGGGGTAGGAGAAGGAAAAGATGGAGCAAGGCATACAGATTATCCATTGCTCCACAAAGGACATAAAAAGATACATTTGTGCTATTTCTAAAGTAGCCTTCACATAATTAGGTAGCATAGACAATGTAATTTTTTTTACCTATAGGCACTTTCAAGTATAAAGTACATACATATATCAGCTTCCATCCTCTCTACTCCCCTAAATATCTGGTTTGGCTTTCCACTTACTTTTTCAGCTTGATAACATGTCAAGCTTGACATGTCAAGAGCATGAGTTCTGAAGAAATGCATGTAAGGGTATGTATTTCAAAGCAATTAAGCACAGATAAAAGAGAAACCAAGTCCTAAGTAGGACTTTCCTAAGTTTCTAGGTGCTGAACTCCCCAAGCAAGCCTCTCTTAGGTGGTATTTGTAGTTTCAGGTATTCAAAAATGGTCTCTAGCTTTTAAGCAAGGTTGCAGTATAAAAAAATGTCTGATTTATAAGTGATTTTAACAGAATCCTGCATGTATTTGACATTAAGGCTTCAGAAAATTATTGCTTAGTTTTAGAAGAGACCCTATTGGGGTTGCTTAGTTTAACATATTCCTAAAAAGTACTTATGACAATGGGAAAAGTTCAGATGCAGAGTTATTCAGACTATTACATTGCCATCAAGAACTGTTTTTTTGCAGTCTCCAGGGATACCAGAATTAGACTCAACCAATATATATTCATTTAAAATCCAGATTGTCATGAGCCTTAGGTAATTTCCCATAAAAGATGATGGATGAACATTAGAATTGTAATCTGAGAGCTGCTGATGGATTCACATTTTACTGAATTAGAGAACTAGTATGTTTGATCTGAGTGTTTTGTAAGCAAGTTCTCCATTTTTCAACAGAACCATTTAAAAAAATAATCAATTCCTTCTAAAAAAATGAAAGGAAGGAAACCACAAATCTATTGAATCTATTTTTCCCAAAAAAGCTTGAGAGGGAATTTGGACTTTCTTGGCCTTCAATATAACTGGGCTGTAGAGCAAACTGAAGAAAAACAAAATGAAGGCACAAAAGCCACCCCAAACAATCCAGCTGAAATTTAAGTCCAATTCCTGGTGAAGCATTAGTGTGTTTGAAATAATGTCTTGCATAGCCCAAATCATGCCTTTTGTTCATAACTCTGAAGCTGAGTTACACACAGTATTTTGCAAACAAATATTTTATATCCCAGTGACCATCCACCTCTGCACCACAAGACGTTAATCGAACCATGTAATCTGTGTGACATGAAAAACTGCTCAGAAGCACCAGGAAAGTAGCCATTTGGACTCAAGGACTGGAATTCAGAGATCCTGATTATGACACCATTGTAGTTTACTAATTTGCACTAGCAATGGAGCTACTCCCTGGTTCTCTCCCAGCTGGGGCAAAACACTCTCCCAGCTAACACAAATTAGGAGGCTTGCTGAGTTACTGCTGGCAAGGCACTTTTCAGACCCTCGGGTAGAAAGTCTGTTCTGAATGCTGTGTTCCATCGATATACAGATTATAAAGCATATTTGTCAGATGGTGGCAGGTTTTGATCTATGGCCGAAAAGAAATGAGATTGCAGAATATTTTGCAGGGGCAAGACTTGGAGAGAAATTACTCTTGATGGAGCACCTTAGACAAGCAACCCATTTTTACATGTTAATTTACATGCTGAAGTGTAATATAAATGTTAAAACCCTAGATGACTTTGGAGCAGGAGAAAAATGTTCCCTTGTACTCCCTCCTGATATGCATAGCCTCAGTACTTACTCTTTTTTCAGAGCTCTGGCATTTCTTGGGCTTCCATCACTGTCTCTAAATAAAAATTCTAGGGCACAGAGAGGAGAGTAATTCAAGTGGTGGCTTAAGGCACTTCGCTTCTCAGCTAAAAGCTGCCAAGATCAGCCAATTACATATTAATTGAAGTAACAACAGATGTTACACCTTCAATTTTATGAATGTTCTTTCAAAAATACTCTATTTTTAAATGGGGAAAACCCCAACCCACACCTATATAACAATTAACTGGACTGCAGAGTGAATGACTGGTTCTGCAGTTTGGTTGAAACAGCATCCTAAATGCCTGTGGATTGGAAGGATAAAGGTCTACAGTAACACATCTGCTGGAGATAAAACATCCTTAAAGAATGGTGCTTTAAATATCTGAGGGTATTTTGAATGAAAGATTTAATGGCCATTTTCACACTAATACAATCACATCAGAGGGGGAAAACAGACATAATTTCCTTAATTATATCTGCCAAAAAAGCTGAAGAAATTCTATTTGCATTACTGAAGTAAGAGAATATAAGTGTTTCTATGAGCAGCTGGTTAAAACTTTCAAATGGCAAATTATGCATAGGCACTTGAATGAGTTTTTATGTGCCATGCTGTGATGAAGGGAATGTCTTCCAGCTGGGATGTAGTCAGAATAGCTAGTAAACTTTATCACGGTATTATGATGTAAAATTTATCATTGTATTACTGCATCAATAATCTGAAAATAGTACTATTTCTTTTTTAATATCCAGCTTCCTCTGCTGGGCTCTGTAGGCTAAAAGCATAATTACTGAATATCATAGAGATTCCCTGAATCCAGCCTTTTATTTCTCTGTTATGCTACTTCATTACTTCACTTTACTCCTAACAATATTGCTTTAAAAATTAGGCATAGGGAGTTCAAGCTCATTGACATTAAACAGATTGGTATTTGTTCTTAACTTAGATTCTATGTTTTAAATGTTTCAGGTTTACGAAAGAAAAAAATTAATTCAGGGAAAATTGAAATATTAATCAAATGTGAATTTGAAGTTTACTGAAGAACTGCTACAATCTACCCTAATTCTACCCTTCATTCCTCTTAGCTTTCATTTTTATGACTTACATAATTTTCTTTATTTTCTGACCACCTGCTGACTCAGCTACTGACATACTTTTAATTTAAATGAGATCTTTCAGTGACATTAGTGAGAGGCAGAGGTGCAAAGAGACTTCCTTGAACCAGGAAGAATACAGAGCAAGACAGAGACAGGATTAGCAATTATGAGTACCTGATTTTATAGGTTAGATAAGTGTTTAGCTCATTCAGATTCAGTTCTCATTCAATTCTTTCTTAAACTACTTTAACCTGTCTATCTATTGTAATTGCCTGGTGATTTCTAAAATGAATGAGTAAGCTTACCCAACAAAATGAAAAAAATCAGACACTTGGAGGACACAGAGACAAAAGTACATTTAGAAATACATATAACACACACATGTACACACACGTCTCCTTTTTTGGGGGTATATATTTATATATGTATAGTTTTTCTAGTCTTACTCTTACTGAGACTTGTAATAATTTACTCTATTTTATGGCAGTGGTTCCCATACTATATTCCATTCTATGTGCCACAGAAATTATTTTCACCTACTTTCCAGGCTGATGATAATGGAATATATGATTCTCTGACTCTATTTGTTAAAAAGTTTTCCAAGTTCTACATCTGTTACTTGGTTCTGGGACTCAATTACTCATAGTTTCCATTATTTTAAGTCATGCTTTCCTTGTTTTTTCCTCATTGATATCATTAATTATTAATTCTTCATTATTTTGTTCTCACCAACTTAATTTATCAAGGTCTTAGGAGCTCTTATGTGTTATGATTACTTTAAAAATAACTGGCTTACTATTATACAAAATCACAAGGAAGATTCAATACATATAATTTCAGATCTTTGACTTTTACAGACTCGGTTTTGAAAAGTTGCCATAAATAAGCACCATACCAACAGATGAAGCCTTTGAGATCAGTTATTAACTGTATTAAAGAGTTTAATTGTCAAGCTGACATTATGCCAGCCATAGAGAATGATAATGTGTGAATTAATAAGCAAAAAATTCCCCCTGGTTATACATTGCATGTCAGCATTTAAAACAGTCAAATAGTAAATAGTAAAAAATCGAAGGAAAATCATCATTTGTTTTGAACACTGGGATGTATACACAATTTAATAACAACCTAGAAAAAAAATTGTAAGTAGCAAAACCTGCCACAAACCTCAGCAGATGAAACTTGGTGCCTTTATTCATTAATCTATCAACTTCCAACTGAGTCAGCATTGTGCTAGCATGCAAGTCATTCTCATCTTTCTAAAATTAATTCCCCTGTGAAGAAAACATGAGTTCAGGGGATGTACTTAATTAAATATGGTTTCATTTTCACATCTGTCCTGGATTTTGGAGGGGCTTTTTCTGTTGTCAGTAAATAGGTAAACTTCTGACCATTTTTTCTTACCTGTAAAAAAAAGTACAATCCATGGAGCTTATTATGTTATATCCCAGGACACAAAGGAGTGCCATGGTGAATATGAAGACACTTTAAAACCATCAGACCTATCTCTTACTTTCTGTATTAGCTGACTGAATACATCAGGTGAGTTTTAACAGACTGTATTTTGTGTACTTCAGTTTGATTGCATATTTTAATAAGACTTCATTGTCACAATAATAAAATGTTCCCACTGAAAATGCAGTTGGTTTTCCATAGCTGTTGGAAAACAGCATTGAGGCATGATATTCTTAGTCAATGGAAGTTGATTGGTTCAGCTGTCTTGAACAAACAGTTACTAGTAAACAGCTGGACTTTCCAGAAGCTGATCTACACCTGTACTGCCTTCAACATGCCCTGTTGGTAAATTAATTTCATTGGTTTTGGACCATAGAGGAAAACTAAACCTGAAACCAAAATGGAATAGAGGTACTTGGTTTTGAAAGGACTGCCCAGAAAGGATTCAGGTCCATTCCACTACCATCACCTTGGCATAATGAAATCACTGATAAGATAAAAATGAATCATATAAAATGTTGGCAAAGCCATCAGCTAATCTCATCCCCTCCTCAAACTTTTCCCACTCTTGCTTGGAAGTGTGTTTACTCTTCTCTTCAGCTTCTATGACAACTTGTGGAAAGGAGCTGGGCCTAATCATGACTGAGAACTTCCTCATTTAATTAGTTTTGAAATCCCAAATGGACCAGCAATTTCCCTGAGATTTCATTAGGAAAGTTTTGTACAGATTTTAGTGGCTATATTCATGGGGAGCAGTGGAGGCATTGGAAGGGAGAAAGGAGGCATTTAATGGTTCCACCTGTTAGCGTACATGAGATTGCATGATTATCCATTTACAACAGCCAAAATGGAAACAGCTGTCTTAGAACAATTTAGAACTTTATCCTCCACTTAACTGCACAGATAAATAAAATTCCATTTCCAAAGCAAATTATTCTGGATACCAGCTAAAGGTATTTAACAAGTTATTTACATTTGTATTAAGACTTTTGAAGCATTCACATTCATCCATATGTTTTATCTTTAAAAAATTGCATGAGATTTGATGTATACAAAAGCTGTGAGACACATACAATGCAGGGAGGCATCTCCCTGCACAACTGGGTGCAACTCCCTAAATGCAGCTCAGCAATCAGCTTCCCTTGTTACTGCTTTTCTAAGAGTCTGGGTAAGAGACTGCCTGTGGTTGATGCCGTGGTGCTTTGTAATGTGTCTCTGTCTGAGTATCTTTAAAGACATTGCAAAAAATATTATTTGGAATGCCTTGAGCTAGTACAGCCTGTCTACAGACTGAAACAACAGCTGTCTCATGTATTTTAAAAGTGCTGTCTCTACTGGTTTCCTCCCAGCATGAAAAGAAAATTAGAATCATTAAAAGCCTTTTGGTGCACCCAGATTTTGTACTTTTTTTTTTTTTTTTTTTTTTTTTTTTTTTTTTTTTTTTTTTTTTTGCCTGCAGTGCAATGCATTATGCTTTGAATTTAATCCCAGAGATCCTGCTGTCTAAAGCAACACTCTTCATTTGGGGAGAAATACTTTTCTGAAGACGCAGATTGACACAGTGACCCATGTCTTTTCTGAGAATGTCACAGGGCTTTGAAACCAGCATGGATAATCCAAATATTTTAGCAGTAAGAAATCTGCAACAGCTTTCTTTTCTTAAAAACCATGTGTTGCTCAAATGCCTCAGTAGCACTTCTGTGGGTGAATTCCCCAAGCTATTAAGGAACAGCTGCTTCAATAAAAGATTTGAGGAACTCCCCAATTCTCCATTCTCTCTTCTGCTCCCCACAGAGTGAGAAGGCAAAGAGGATTTATTTGAAGCTCTGCTATGTCTTTAGACTTGAAAAGCCAAAGGAATTCTGTATAGGCACTCTATTTCCATATGAACTAATTATTTTGTCTGACTGACTGACTTTTGTTTCCAGACACTTTTTCATTAGTTCTACTTAATATAGTCATTCAGTTCTCTATATTGTATTTTCAGTACCTCCCCTTCATCATGTTCTATGATCTATTTTATTCACTTTGAAAGGTCTTCATCTCCTAGGGAGATTCTGTGTAGTTTAAAAAGGCTTGAACTCATTTATCAGCTCTTTCCTCAGCAAGGATGTTTATAGAGCCATCTTCCTGCCCACAAGTTTCCATGAAACTTTAAAATAAATTTTTAATTTTATATTCTTATTATAATACAGTTGAAATTTAACTTTAAAATTAATTATTTTCAGTTATTAATAGATAAACCAAATATATTATAATTATTTATTATTTCTAATTATGTTTCTTTATTAACTAAAACTGAAATTAGGTAACACGTTAAAAATTAAGGAGAACATGTAGGCAGAATGAAGCACACATGCACAGAAATTTTTGAGTCTTCAGTCATGAAGAATTCATTAGAGAAGTGGGGAAAAAATTGTCTTCCATAAAAGGGGGTAGGGTGACCTTTTTAATCTTGAAATAATCTCCTTAAAATGATAATAATAATAAACTATTGAAAAAATTAAATTGTTATTGAATATAATTTAGTGATTTTCTTGCTTTGAATTATTTGGGAATTTATGGTGAGATGCAGCTCGCTCATGGCTTTTCAGAATAAGACTAGGAGCATTCCTGAATTTGTTTACGGCTGCTTTGTTGTACTGAGTTACTCAGACACCCAAGGTCTATTTCTATCTGGGATACTTCATCACATTGCAGAGTGATAATACAAAAGCAAACAAAAAAACCTCCTCGTTGTTTTGTAATGCAGCACAAAAATAATATGTTTTATATTTTAAACCATATGTTTATGAAATGGTTTAGCTCAGGTAGATGATATTAAATATGATGTCCCTTAAAAGCCTAGGGGGTTTAAATCACAGTAATAGTGCACATTGTAATGGCTTATGGTGCTGTGTGAGAAATGATCAGTGTTTCTCCTGCCTGTAACGCAGAAGGAAAATTTCCACACTGGTGATGTGCCATGAACATAGTGAGCTCATAATTTCTCACATTCATTGTGGACATTCAGGCTAATTCTTAGACAGAGTGTACGAAGCACAAAGCACACACAAGAGCTGAAAAGGACATTGGAAGGTTTTCTAGTGAGACTTGTTTATTTTCTCTGCTCTTATCTAATCCTCCTTTTGACTAGAAGGTACTTTGCAAGTCCATCATTATGCTAAAATGTGTTGTTATATGTTAATTAAGTAGAGAATGACTTGAACTTTTAAACCAGTTCAGTGATCAGAAGCTTTCAGCTAACCTACATACTTGTTTCTTCATCCTGGACCAGTCTGAGGTTGCAATATCTCCCCACATAAGATTTTTTCCCCATATTTTCTTGAAAACTAACTTTTATCTGTAGTTCACTTGATTACAGTTTTGTATTTCAGTGAATTGGCATTGCTAGTCATTATACCAGTTTGTTCAGCCATAATAAAGAGAATCAGCTCGAGTTCTCCGTCAACTACCACAGGGCAACTGGACTGTAGCTGAGTTGTGATCATTGTTGCAGTGCCAAATCCATCTCTTTGGCCCAGATAAATAAATAAATAAATAAATAAATAAATAAATAAAACTTAAGACTCAACAATTCAGAGCCATGCTAAAAAAAAAATAAATCCCTATCTGATTCAAGAAATCCTTTGACACTAATTTGTTGAATGAACTGCATTTACTGTAGGTTGCATGTTGCATGATCACAAACTAAAGAACTGTCACTAAAAATACATAAGGGCTGGACATAAAAGCAATAAGGATTAAGCAATAACAGAAGAGAGGAGGTACAGATCTGTCCTGCCATTGCCATATCACACAACTTACCATGCTGTGTCAGACGATGTGAAAATGATGTTATTTGAAGAGGTCAATAAAAGCCTTATGAATATTCTGCTTGAATAAGTCTTTTCTAGAGTCCACAGCAGAGCTGTGTTGCATCTTTTGAAGATATTTGCAGAGTATATCTAAATGTAAGTACTTCAATCTTCCAAATAGGAGGTAGAAAACATATATTAGCAGTATTTATTTATTCCAGAATGTTTGTTGAATAAATGAGACTGTCAGAAGTGTACTGTGATCTGCTCATTAATTCTTGCTCAGTTTCCTCATAGATGCAGAAGTTTGGCTTTTTTGAGAGAAAACTGTATTTCCCTGTAATATGAAGAATTTCAAATTATGTACTTTGATGTTTTTCAAAATATGAAATGTTACCAAATATTTGATATGAGATGTGACTGGAAATAGAGGGTAGTGTGCAATTATGCTGTGCCATGTATTTTCCTGAAATAAATAGCAGCTGGCCACTTATCCTATTATCTGATCTTGTTATTTTCAGTGAAAAAATTACTTCATGACATATTTACCACTGACTATCTTAGGAGGCCAAAGTTCTCTTAGTCTCTGACAAACCACCACTGAAGCTGAAAACACAAATCATAACTTGTTTTTTGAAGAAATAATAATATAATGAGGAAAGAAATTGGTCTTAGGTTTGATTGAAAGCTTACTGGCTTAAGGAAAATGTTGCTATAAGTAATTCTAAAGCTATAGAAAATCAATCTGTTTGAATTATTAAACCTGGACTGAAAATAAATTGCTCAATTCCATACCCAAAGGAAGAAGAGCAATATTGTCTCTTATGTTGGGCATTTATGCCATGCTATTGCCATTTAATGAGCTATAGGAATTTTAGAAAATGGAGCTGTGTCTTGTAAGTCACCAAAAGTCGGTGATGGGTAGTGAGGGGTAGTTTTCTTAGAAAGTTAATTGAGCTTACAATCCTATTAATAATTGTTAATTAATATTGTTTTCTAGGCTTATGGATCAATCAGCACTGTATCTCTATTGCAGCCATGGTACTGCCTTTTCTGGGCAGCATTTTATTTTCAAATTCTAGTTAAGGTAACAAAATATGTTTCCTTTTGTGTATCAGTATACATGTGAACCATGATAAAGAACTAAAACTTCAGAAGACAAGTGTAATGCAGTGAAGGACAAATCTGTGCAAGTTTACTTTGCCTGACTATATTATTGCATTTAAATCTTGTCTTAGAATTTGTGTTTCTATTATTAGTTATTTCCAAATATTTGAACTGAAACTTCCATAAAACAGCATTACAATTTGAAGTACTGGGCTTTTGCTCCACATGCTTTGGCTTTGAACATTGAATCTAACACTGCATCTGTCTGACAGAGACTGTGAAACCAGCATCATAACTTCTGATCATTATTGATCTGGTGTACATGACTAAAAAGCTAAGATACCTTTGCTACTTTTATGAACTGATGAAGTTTATGGTATTTTTACCACACTTAATCAAATTTATTTGCAGTTGTTTTCTGATGGAAATTTCTGATTCAAATTGTCTTCAAACAGTTTCAAAGGTTTTGTTTTTTTTTTTTAATTCTCCCTCCAAAATGCCCATCTGTATGATTGGTAACGACATAATGTGATGCTGGTAAGGTTACTTCCTATCCAGTCAAGAGCATCACCATATGTATGGATGTTTCATATTACTCCACCTACCCAGAATTCTTTCTTTCTCTTCCATGCTAGTAGATGATTTGTGAAACCTATAGAAAAAAGTAATGTACACAGAACCAAGCATAAAAACCCAGGACATTAGATTTAGAGGGAGGTGAGAGACAGGAACAAGGCACTAAATTATGAACTAAATTATATATGCACAGTCTGTGCCTTGCAAAGCTTTGAAGCTCCTAACTTTAAAATACAACTTTTATGTGTTTTGATTGTATTCTTTTTAGGAGTCTTAACAGAATTTTCTCTGGTTTGGAGGTGGAATTTGTTTCACTGTGGAAGACTGCTCTGCATATCAGAAGGAAATTTGGTCTCTCAGACTGCGGAACTAAATGAAGTAAACGTCATTTGGATCACAGATCTTCTACAGCTCCTGTTCAAAGTGAGTGAGTCATGCTGGACTCAGCCTTCAGGCTACCCACAGGTTATACACAACAAATACTTCACCAGTACGACTAGTACACAATGAAAATCTTACTATTGCTTCTAGTACACCAATAGACAGTTTCTAGCAAAATTTCTTATGCTAGAAGAGTAAATTCTTACACCAGCTTATCTCCAGATGTTACTGAAACCACTTCTGGAAAGGAAATCAGTAAGGGTAAAATAAGGGTAAAAAAATCTTGACTGTATCTTGCATGTAAATTCAACCTTCATAAAATAATTTGTTGGAAGTTATGTAAAACTTGTCAAGGGGCCAAGCTAGTTCCAATGGCTGGTAATTTCTTTCTCTGGTTATTAAATTTCTATATTTACAATAATTTCTCATTCTCCTAATATAGTGCTATTTCTTGACAGACACTGACCATCATTTTGTTTTCTCTGCTGAGAAAACTGTGCCAGTCTATTCCTCTTCAATGAAGGAGCCATATATCACAAGTTTTTTTAATCCCTATATGCAATTAGATTTGATGATCCTGTAGTTCTTAACATACAGTGCTATAAAAAATTAAGCAGATTTTTTAAAAGCTACTACCTTTTCTTTTGATTTTCCTTATAATTTTTTTCCAGGCAGCTAAACAATATTGCTTTAAATACCATGTGCAGAATTTGAGTGGACAAAATAAATTCAGAGGCAGTTTAAAATCTTGATAAGCTACCCCCTAACAAGTTATCTTGCAATACTTATTATTGAGAAATACAATTCAACCAGTAATCCAAAGAGGTTTTGCAGTCTCCCTAATTGGAGATATTCACAGTTTATTTAGATAATGTCCCCTGCCTAGCATTTAATTTAGTCCTTTACTGGACTGGTGCTTGGGGAAGATGATCTTTTGAGCTGCTCCCCAACGTGAACTATTCTATGGAACTCCAATTTTTTTAACCTTGTTATATGAGGACGTTTTAGTCAAATTGCATATTCTATTGTTCAGACAGTTTTCAAACAAGGAATTCAGCATCCAGCTCATCTGTTTAGAATACATCAGATTTTAATGAAAGCACTCCAATCATAAGGACATACATATTCTTCATATCTATAGATGACTTCTATAGTGAAAGGCCACAGTAGTAATTTTAACTGAAAACTCAGCTATTTTTTTCTTAAATTTTTAAGTCCTTAACTTTTCCCTAAAATTTAAATTTCAAGCTCTACCGTATCATTTTCTTCATCTGATAAAGGCAAATTAGATTTTTCTTTATTAAGTAAGAAAATCTTTAGAATTCAAATAATTTTAGTTTCTTTTATATTAAATTTTTTTATATCTTTCAGACTCATTAATACTTTTCTGTCTTCCTATATCCCACTGTTTTGAGAGGGAGACCAATTGAAAAAGATCACCCTATTTTATGGTCCCTTGCCAAGTTGCTTCTACTTGATGACACTTTCTATTTTTTGTCAAGCTCCTTTTGACACTTCATTGAGGCAAGCTCGACTTTTTCACTTAAGGCAAAGACTGCAGCAAAAACTTACTGAAGAACACAAGACTGTGTGACAGGTGTTTTTAATACCCTGTCTCTCATGCTTAGTTGACATACCTGTGATATACCCAAATTCTTCAGGCCTGTGTTCTGTTATCATCAGTAGAACAAAGAAGAAAAGGGAAAAAAATAGCCAAGAGCACTTAAAGAAATCCTTTTCTAGCGCAAAGGTGTATGAAAGGGAATGTGGGATGGAAAAATTAACCTAGTAAATAGATAAACATTAGTAAATATAATACCCATACATCGTAATATCAAAGGTTTTGTTGATACATGGGTAACTGGGGAATTAAAATCCTAAACTGAATGAGTGTCTCTTGGAATGTACAAGGAAAAACTAATTTATTATTTCATCTCAATGTTATAATCATGTTGTTTATAATGCACATTGCTGAGATTAATTTTTATAGGAAGTAATACCTGTCAAAAGAGCACCAGTAATGCACTTAAGACATTTTCAAGCACTAAATTCATTAATCATAATGTTGTTGGAAATCTTGGATCATGCATTACTCCTCATGTTCACATTCTTCATTTTATATTTTGATTTGTGATTGCTAAATCAGACTGACTGGTTGATGTCCTTGCTGTCTTTTGAACTGAACTGATGAGTATCAGAACATGTCAATAAAGGAGAATTTATGTCCCATCAGAAAAATTCAGAAATGTTACCAGCTCCAAGTGAAGCTTAATTCTATGAGTTTAACATACTTGTTTCATGTGCTTTTATAAGCATGCTTTCAGACTTTTAATGCATCTGTAGATGTAGAAATGTGTAGAAAGAGATAAAAGAAAATGAATTATTGTAGATGCCTCCATAAAGTTTAAGAATAGAACTAATTTATTTTATATCAGAGAATGCAATTATTAAGATTTTAACATAAGAAGTCTTTAAAGAAGGTCTAGGTTTTGGGTTTGGTGTTTTTTGTGTGTTTTGTTTTGTTAGGGGCTTTTTGGGGGGGGAAGAATTTAGAGATCTATTGAAACATATATTTAATTGGATTTAAATTCTACTTGATAAGTTGTAGTATATTTAAATTGAACTACATCATCTTCATATCAAGTATGGACAAAAAGGGTAAGATTTATTGCAATTTGCATTTCTTTCCCTAAAAGCAAACTCAGATGAGAAAGTCTACCAGAAGATAAGATCTCATGGAAACCTGCAAACATTTTGCATTAATGCAGTGTAAGTAAGTTATAAGATAGTCGGTTTCCATCCCAGGTTCAAATCAGGCTCAGCTTATTGCTTCTAATACTAAATTTCTATCTTCCCAAGTACTAAAAAAAACAATCAACCAACCAACCAACCAACCAACCCATCAAAAAACCAAAAAAAAAAAAAACAATCCCAAAACAACAACTAAAAAAGGCCCACACAGAACACATCCCCAGGAACAATAGGAATGGGAGTATTATATTTACCTTTCATTTACATCTTATGTTTCACTAGTCTCAGGAGACCTCAGCTTAATATGAGGACTCTATTGATGGGTTCCTGGCAGGAAAACCAGAAGACACAATCCGTGACTTAAAAAATCCAAACCCTGAAAAATCAAAGAAGGTAAAGTATGCAGGAGAAGGAATCCCCTTTGGTATGTGACAGACCTTGGAAGATGACACTTAGAGCACAAATCCTTGGTAAAAGAAGTCTTATTCCTGTGTAAACTTCTGCTGAGTACAGGTGCAGATTTTGTTTAACCACACAGGACCTACTGCAGGACCAATAAGTTACTGGTTTTCCTGGAGTACACAATTTGGCAGTAGCACACTTGTACCTAAAGTCAAGTCTAATATATTTCAGAGTAATGATATAAACACCTAACTGTTGTGAAACTTTCCATCACTCTCATGAAAGGTAGCTCACTTAGGTATGTCAACACCTGGAAAACGCCACAAACCCCAAACTTTTTTTTTTTATACACATTTCCTCTGCAATTAAGTCTTGCCTTGAAAAGAAGGACTTATCCTAAGTACAGAAAAGTTTGCAAAGGACACAAGGATTTAGGCATAAAATGATGGCAAATGTGGCTAAGGCACCCAATAGCCAGACAGACTGGATTTAACACAGATGATTTCCTTCAGTGCCCCTAGCATTCATCATTTTCCAGCAGTTTTCTGTTCTGCTCTCTAGCTTTTGAGAAGGATATTTAAGGTAAATAATTTTCCCCCTGATCTGCTCAAGGAGACAGACCTTTTTTACACGATCAAATCTCATATTCTCAATGCCTGGATACAGAGGAAGGCAAGCTTCCTGTACTTGCAGACAGGAAATTTTACACAGCACGCTGGGTTTGCAATTGCAGGAAACTTTCTTGCAGCAGACAGTGAATTAGGCATAAAAACTATTTTAATATTATATCCCCCCCAGTACTACTGTTTCAGAGAGATTAAAAAAAAGTAGTGAGGTACCAGGAGAACAATACTATCCTGTGGAAAACCCTGACAGCTGATACAGTGTCATCTTCAAAGCTGCCTCAAATCAAGTACTCCATAAGGTTTTAACTGTCAAGTAGATGTTCACATTGCTACAGTGAAAGAGAAATAATAATTCCTTTAAATATCAGGAAAGTGCATCTGTCAGAGCTGAAGATGGAAGTACCATATACTATATCAGAGGACCTTGTAGAAAAGGGTTGATTTGTCAAGAAATAAACTTACTTTATTTATTCACAGTTTGTTGATAGAAAACTTTTTCTTATTTCCTACTGTGAAAAAAAACATTCTCTAAAAATTAGGAAGGATTCAAATTCAGAGAAGTAAAGAAATAATCTGATAATACAGATAATATGTCAAATTGTTGACATATGACACTTCACAGGTTTCAAAGGACATTTTATGTTTTATGCAAAGAAATATCTGTGGATTTCTAGAACAAGGCTATTTGCTGAACATAGGTACCAATCTAGAGTGAATAATTATAGTACACCTTGTAATTTCACAGGATAGTCTTCAGGGAAAGAATTTTTATATGGCTGTTAATAGCCATGGTTAGAATCACCTCTCTATTCAAGAGGTGCCTGCCAGCATTTGCTATATTTGCAATTACAACCAGCATCAGAAAATATAACTAAATACTTTTTAATAGCGTTATACATTGCTGAACATGATTTGATGTGTCCTTTGATTACTCTCAGTCAATGTCAGTCTAAGCAGTGAATCAATCAGGTGTTGATAATAATTTTAAAGATAATTTTTTTTTCACTTTTCAATGCCATGACTGACACTAATAAAATATAATTCCCAGCTTTATTAAACAAACAAAAAATAAACCCCATTCTGATGGGGGTTTTACTTTTTTTTTCCTATACCATTTTCAGCTTAAATCCCCCTCCCCTATTTGCATACAAGAAATTCAGGCCTTTACTAGTACTGCCTTAGCAGTACACATTAAATAGCTGATCCAGAGTACCTGAGTTTTCACTGCACAATAGAACTGTGCCAAAGCACTTAAAGAATTTTGATCTGAAACTTTTCTAGTTGTCCTGGACCTCTCTTTTAAGCCCAGTGAAGCAGTCAAACAGATAAAAGGAGCTAACTGGGAGTTTAGTGTGAATGATCTAGTTATGAATGCAGTGTTTTTCATATAGCATAACTTATTCCAGCTGCATTCCCTACAGGATACCACATGATTCACAGATAAAAGTTTTAATGTAGATTTGATCAATTTTAGTTTGTTGCTTGGAGGAAAAGCTGTCAAACTGCCATTAAACTAAGTCCCTCTTTATTCTAAAGTACAAAAAAGTAACGCTTCAAATAATATGAGTATCAGGCAAAGTGAACTTATACTGTAATAGAGAGTGATGTAAGATAAGAACCCCAGAGTGCAGGTAATTTTGATGAGAAAAAATAACAAATACAGATTAATCCTGTTTTTCAGAAAAGTATTCATTTAAATAGGCAATAAAAAAGACCCCACAGTGGCAAAAATCAAACCAATTTATTTTCTTAGCTAATTCTTAAAATTTTTACAAACTAGCGTTCTGCAATTTGCTCTCCAGTGCTTTGGTGTTTCTCCACCAAAAATTTCACCGTGATTTTTTTTAAACAATTTCAAGCACTTGTTCATAACAATTACACTGTTGCAGAGCCCAGGGAAGGTGAGGGTGCGGGAAGAGATGGAACGGCTCTTTAGATAAGGGAATGATAAAACAATTTGACAGCAATATAAATATTAAAGAGAAATAGGACACTGGGGATTTCAGCTGTTCCACTTTTAAGGCAAATTTTGTTCCACATCTTAGTCTACCTTGCTGATGCATTCTTGGATATTACAGTTAATATATATTTAAAAAGCAAAATATGTTAATATATATTTTAAAAGTAAAATATGGAAGTCCAGCCAGTGACTAGCAGTGCTTCTCAGGGGTCAGTTCTGCCTTGTGTCTGTGTTAATGGCATGAGTGATGGGACAGATGGTCAGAACATTTGGGGATGTCACCAGATTGAAGGACAGGGCTCATATTCAGAAGGAACTGGTCAAGATGTAAAAAATAGAGTGATTTGAACTTCAGGAAATTTAGCAAGGCAACATTCTGCCACTGGGGTCCAGTGCAGCAAAAGTCTAGCTAGAAAGTGATTTTACAACAAAGGACCAGCACATCTGATTGACAAAAATTACACATGATTAGCTGTGGAGTCTTGTATCTGGAAAAAAAAAATCATAGTGGTCTACAATTACCTGATGAAAGAAACACAGACTGAGATTCTTACAGAGGTGCACAATAGAAGGGCAAGAGGCAATGGGCACAAACTGAAATATGGGAAACTTTGACTTGATAGAAGGGAAAAAGACATTGTGGCCATGTTCAAATAGTGGAACAAGTTGCCCAGAAAGGTTACAAGATTTCCTGTCCTGAAGATTTTTAAAACTCAACTGGAAGCTGCCCTGAATAATCTCATCTAGCTAGATATGCTCTGAGCAGAGAGGTGTCACGAGATAATATGAGAACCTTCCCATGGATTTGTGATTGATCTTAATTGACCCCCTGCACTGACAGGACATATAGATCTGTGAGATAATGTAAGGCTTGGAGGATTTATTTTTAATATATTGCCATTAACAGAAATATCAGTGACTGACTGATTCATTGGGTGGCCCAGCTGACGAGGTGAGCAGCTTCCATGTTGGCACAATCTGCAAAGGAGATCAAGTATTGCTCTCCTCTGTGCTTTCAGTTGCGGGGAACAACGAAGGAAGAAACAGAAAGGTTCATCAGATTGATAAGCTGACTCCAAGCCTTGTGTCATCAGAAGTCTGGAGGGTTTGATCATGAATTACTCTACAGACCTGATGGTGACAATTAGGGAACACCTGTCTCAAATGTGGAAAAGGATCTTTATGCAAGAGTCAGCAGGGCTCATGGAAATAACTCTAAACTCGGTTGGAAGGGGGAAAGGGGTAAAACCAGGCTTGCTACAGAAAAGATTGATTTGTAGCATGACAATATTTTAGGGACTGGTGAAAGCAAGGTCCTTCAGTCTGCTGTCTCATTGGAGATAAGGGATGAAGATCCAAAGGGATAACAAAGACATGGGAGTTATTGGTCTGTTAGAAACCACAGAAGAATCTGAGGACAGTCACATAGGAATCAGGGCTTCTTCTTCCAAAACTGTGGCAGGTTCAGCAGACCTACTGAAGTAGGCTTACACCAATGCACACAGGATGGGCAGCAGACAGAAGGAGCTGGAAGCCATTGTGCAAGTGGGATAATGTTGCCATCATGGAGACTTGATGGGATGACCTGCACAACTGAAGTGTTGCAATGGATGACTATAAATTCTTCAGAAGGATAGGCAAGGAAGGAGGGGTCATAGGTTAGCCCCATATGTCAGGGAGTATTTTGGCTGCCTAGAGATTAACCATGGTGATACCAGAGTTGAGTGTTTATGGGTAGGAATCAGGGGGAAGGCCAACAAGGCAGGTGGGAGTCTTTTATGGACCACTCAACCAGGATGAAGAGGGAGATGAAATCTTCTGTAACAGCTGAGAGAAATCTCAAAATCACCAGCTCTTTTTTTCATGGAGGACTTCAACTTGCCAAATGACTGCTGATAATAGATTACAGGAAAGAGGAAACAGTCTAGGAGGTTTGGCTGAAACTCAGGAAAAAAAAGAGAGCTTACGACCTTTGGAAGATACCATGAGGTTATGCAGGGAGAAAATTAGTATAAACAAAGCCCAAATAGAACTTAATATGATTACTGATAAAAAGACAATGAAAAACATTTCCATAAAAGCAATGATAATTAAAGGAGGGCTAAGGAGATTCCTCTTCCCTTACTAGATGCAGAAGGAAACATAGCAACAAAGAATGAGGAAAAGACTGAGATAGTTAATGACTTCTTTCCTCTTTTAGCTCTAGTAAGTCTGCCCTTGGCAACTGAGAAGTGGAACAGATTACTTTATTGAATAGTAAAATTGCCCTACAATCACCAGATATTGCAAGGAAGAGAGGAAGGAGGAAGGGTTCAGGGTCACCAAGCTGACTCTTTTTTTTTTTTTTTTTTTTTTTTTTTTTGACAGGAGCAAACTCATATAATCCCCATCAGAAATTTAAGCTGTTTGAAAATATGTTAATGATAACCTTTTCAAGCTTGATGTCCTGCTAACCAGTCTCATAGTTTGACTTCATCATTCTTCAGTGTTTTTCCATGCAGAGGCTGAGATACTGCTGTATAGATTTCTGAGTAAATATACCCTTCAACACTTGATTTTGTATTGTTAAATACTAATCATTAAATATGTTTCAATTGTGATCAAAGCTAAATTTCAAATGGTGCTCTGCATATTCATTTTTTGAGGCAGTTCATGAACAGAAAAATTCTTCCTTGCAATTCTTATTCTGTTTTAGATTTTTAAATCCTGATTTTTCTTTTAAATTAATCAAAAATTACAAGCAGCAATCTTACAGAGGTACTGTTCTTATAAGAACATATAAGTGGTGCTTAAAGGAATTATATCAAGCCTTGAAGTCAATGACTGAATAGTTTCAAGCTGATTTCGAGAAGACCTGATAATCTGAAACTTCCTTTTGTTTTGACATGTTAGAGAAAAGTACAGAAACAGTCACAAATCTTTTATTTCACCAGTGATCTTTATGAATTATGAGTACCTGGAGTCTAGGAATGTAGTGGCAGTTAATAATGGATGTGAGCCCAAAAAGTGAGACAATGAGCCCTGTAGACAGGAAAATGAGCTCTCTGCAAAGCTCATTTTCAGCAGAGGCCTTCCTCCTCACAATCTACATTTTATTCCACTGAGATCAAAAAACAATTTGACTGCTTTGGTAGGCAATGAAAAGATGTCAAAACAATCAAATGTCCAAAAGGTGTCAAAAACATCTAGTGATACTTGCTGTTCTAGGTTCAGGAAATTTTCTTAACCAAGTGTTAGAAATGATGGCTCTGTGTGTTGTTACAGCTAAACAGCACTTGGCTTGCCTTTATGGTAAAAAAAGTAGTGCAAAAATTTTCTCTTCACCCTACTGAACAAATAAGAAATTCTCAAAAGTGAATTGCCTAGAGATGCTACTCAGCTAATTTGGATCACATTTTGTTTCCTGGAAAAGAACAGTTGAAGGTCCTTGTTTGCCATCTATTTGCATCAATATTTAAAAGTAGTGCATAACTATTTAGGGCATAATAAGTTATCCTGTATAGTACCTGTACTTTGCAGATTTCTACTAAGCTACTTAAGAAACCCTGTGATCAATCAGTACTCACTAACTCACGGGCAACAGGTTGCCCATGAATTAATTGGTTTGAGAAAGAACACAGACATTTTTTTAATTTAATTATCCATTTTGGACTGAAAAACATCTAGTTCAACAGAAATTCAAAAGGCTTTGGTTGAGTGATGCTTGATCTGACAACTCTCCCTGATAGAAATATGTATCCTATATTTTTATATAATATTTTTAGACTGATTTTTTTTCCATTTTAGGTAGTGGTTGGATTTTAGGCATTTGTCAATCTGACTAAATAGCCCTTATACATTTCCTGTTTTTCATGCAGCTATTGATATAACCCTTGGTGCTCTTTTTTTATCAAGCTAAACACCTTTGAATAATAATTTTTGGAGAGAATTATTATGTTTATTTCACAAAATTTAAGTTATTCCATACATCTTCTCTGAATCCTTTAATTTATCATTATGGTTTTGTGACTGTGGACGCCAGAAAAAAGTGCATTACTAGGCAATTGATCTGATCTTGCTACCAAGAGCAAAGGGAATATGAACTTTCTGATCTAATTTATTATATTTATGCAGCAGAAGAATGCATTGTTTCGTTTGAAATAGGAGCTAATGTTCATTATGCACCTCTAATACTATTCAAGATTTTTCCCTTTATTACAATCTTTGTGGCATCTACAAACAACATTGATTAGAAATTTCTGTTTTCTCCCAAGCAGTGACAAAAAAATGCTGCACAGAATACAGCCAAGAACCCAGCCTTGCAGAACCTAGCAGGATGTTCACTCTCTAAGATTTCTCTTTATCCTTGCATCTGGAAACCTATCCGTCAATCAAGTCTTAATCTAGTTTATATCTACAATACTCATTTGCTGCTGATTGAGCATCACTTTTTAATAACCCATATCCACAGAACATCTCAGAATTTACTTCAGCAATGAACACTTCTATCAATCTTACATTCTTAAGCTGCTTTTCAGGTTAAGAGAAGCTTCCTAGAAAATTCTGGGATGTCTTAAAGAATAACTAGTCATTTTGGGAACTGTTATTAAACCAGTGCACTCAGGAAGAAAAGAAACAAGATTGCTTCATCAAGGTCTATTTTCTAGAGAACTGTGATGAACACTGGTATTTCCATTATTAATACCATTCTCTACTAGCAGCTATATTATTGCTTTGAACTCCTAGCAAACAATAGCCAAACAATTACCAAAAACTAGGTCTCAGTATTTACCACAGTTTCCTAATACTTATGGAAGTTCAACAGAGTTGACTGAAGAATAGCACACATACTTTAAAATTCTAGGAGCTAAACTATACAGAACCACTGATGAACTTTTTGTCCAATAAGATATTGCTCCTTGGAAAGCATTGCATTTTGAAAGCATTACTGTATTATGAAAAGATTTTATTGTTTACCAAAAACTGTAATATTTATTAGAAGAAAGCACCTTTTGGACAACTTCTGTTTATTTTTATTAGTTCTACCACTTAAATCTGTGAAAGCGCAGAGCATTCACACCTGAAGTCATAGCCTGAACCTCTGGACGGCAGTGCAGTTTCTGGTGCTGATGATGTACATTCAGAATGAGTTTGAGAAAGCAAAACCAAACATTTGCCTCCAACAATGCAGTTGTGTTCTCTTATTGCTACAGGCAGATTGATACACCTCTGAACCCCCTGCTTAGAGCTGATTTTCCTGCGGTGATATCACCATGGTTCTGTCATCAGCAGTGGAGCCTTTCCTCGAGACTCCCTGAGGCTTCCATAGAGGGTCACGTTCCTACTCATACTTCAGAGTTTATTAATGAGCTTGACTTTCTGTGCTGGTGCAGTGACATCAGTGCAGAAGTTGAAAGCTATCAGTGGGAAGGGCATGTGTACAAGATATCAGAGTGGTCTGTGCTGTGGGTTTGAAGTTATTAGATTGGGATGATTTCACTGGGATAGTCCTCAGGAGTATACTAAGGGCACTGGGGCTTTAATTCCCAGTTGTAATTAGCAACCTAAATCCATCCTTCTGTGTTCTTCTTTATCCACTGCACTTGGCTCACCTGTGTTTACCTTCCTTAGTCCAGTGTTGTTAGACTGCTGGCAATGGCCATTTCACATCTATTTTCAATGGTCAGAGACTGGATTTTCCAGAAGTTTTAGTCAGAACAAGGATTTTTTACCCTGATTAGCCGTATGCCATTGACAAATGTAAATTTATCCCTAAGGGACTAAGATGAGACACACTATCCATTTCTGAGCTTCACAATGATTGACTGCAGCCCCAATTAGGCTGAAACCTTCAGTTGTATTTAGTGTACAGTCTTCAAGGGCAGCCTGAATTATCTTGAACTCTTAATTCTATTGAGTATATGGTTTATGGTTTAATTTCTTTAATGTAGTACTATCCTTCTGTCACAGAAAGGCAAATATTTTTCAGAATGACTTTATGCAGTGGTTAAATCTACCTCAGACATTTCATTTTGAAGTGACCTTGTTTATGCTGGGTGGGAATAAAAGCCACTTATTATGTGTTTGTTAAACTGCAGCTGCGTGATCAGCATAATAGGAGTCTGGACCTCTGCCTCCAAAGATTAATATAGTTTTTATTTGAAGCCAGGGAAAATCTTAAAATGCTTTTGGTATTATATTATTAAATTTGGCACAAAATTTAGCCTGTTGAAAAAAGGAGTCTAATTTCACAAAAACCATGCAGATTTTTCTCCTATCCATATTTTGGTGAACTAAATATTGTAGAAATCAACTTAGAACTTGGAAAGAAATGCCTGAGTTAAATAAATATACAATAAAAATATTGTATTTAAATAATCAAACAAAAAAATATCAATTAAGTATTTTAAGGGCACTGCTGAGTGGTTGGAGCATCAGATGTGAGTGTGATTAATGCTTTTTGAAATAACTTTACATAAGGTACACAATTGAGGCCATGCATATCTTTGGCTTTTATATTTTATTTTTATTGATGTAACTGAGTCTTTTCTATCAAATTTCTGTTTGTGAGCTACTGGGCATATTTTCGGGTGATTTAGTGTCACTGGTGCAGTCACTATGGCAGTTTGATTTTTAGCAAGATCTAAATGGGGATTGCCAGTCTGAAGGTGAACTCCAAGGGTTATGATTTAGAGTTATCAGATTTACTCTGTATTATACCATGAAAGGAAAGCAAGATATGGCCTCAAACCATGACATTTAGATGGAGTATTCAGAAACACCAAGAAGTGGTGTTGAAGGAGTTTGGCAATCTGATATGGGGTTTTAATTTTGCCTGGTTTAATCAAAAGGTCACTTTGTGAAGTTTAAAATCTGAATTCACAGTCCTATTTCAAGAAGGTTTTTAGACTCAGGAGTTTAGTAAAAAATATATTGCAGGTTAAAATATACTCTTTCAGTTCTCAAATAATTTTACAGTCCCAGGACACTTTTGGGGGCACAAGTGAAAAGGGTTTTAATTTTGTCAAAGTCAAAACTACAATTGTTCAGGAATATTTGTTTCCAAAGTTGAAAGAAAGGAAGGAGAATGACTTCTGCCAAGTGAAAGGCAGGCATCAACATAAATTACTTAGGTTCAAATCCTGTGATTTAAGAGAAGGAAACAAATAGGTATAAAACAACATAAATTAATTACAAGCCATTTCTTATATTGAACCTTGCCTCCCAGCTATGTTTTCAGATACCTATATCTAATAAAGTATTTCTTTGTTTTGTTGTGAAAGAGTCAGTGTCAATATTCAAAACCATTATGATCTGTATTTATGACCTCATAAAGACAAACTCACTGCATATTAGTACTGTTCATGAGTGGATTTCTTTAAGGTGAGCTTATGGAGCAATTATTCCTGCTGAGTGCACACACTGTAGTCAGATGTCAGTGTTAACTTTGCCACTGATAAAAGAGCAAAGAGAATTTCTCATCAATGCCTTGCAGCCCTCTTTTAGCTGTCTGCTGGTACCTGGCTTCTGGCATTTATCAGTTCTTCAAACAGCCTTTACTGCTTACCCATCTGACCACCTTGCCTGACTGATTTTGAAGAGCTTATGATGTCTGTCAGACCTTACAGGTCTGTACTTCTGAGAAGAAAAAAACATTATTTTTTGAAGGAATACATTGATGAGCTAGTTTGTAAATTATTTTATTGTATCCTTCCTGAGCAACTCAGTAGTTAAATTATATTTGTATGCTACATTTTTTTCTGTAATGGCCTTCCTGTGGTTTCGGTCTCTAGACTCCAAAGCCTCAGATGCTGTAACAATATTCTTTCCATAGTGTTGATAAACATGCCAGCTAGCTCATTATGACACATCATTCAATCCCTGATGCCTGTAGTTAAACTTTTTTTGTTCCTGGTGCCAGGAGTTATGTGCAAAGCTAGTCATCACTGACTTCTTTTTGCTAGCTGTGGTGTCTGACACATCAGAACCAACAAGATATGGATGTATACAGACAGGCAAAATGTTTTCACTAAAGGACATTTGCACCCTCTGGAGCATTAGGCTTCAAGAGACAACTTCCAGGCAATACTTGAAATATTCATTTGTACATGAGTTGTCCCCTCATATATTCTCTATGTCTCTATGTTTCTATGTCCCCTTATATATTGCTGTGCTGAAGCACTGAATGTACTGCTCTGTATTTTCTCTCTTTGTATTTAATCTAATATAATCACTATATTTTGAGCTAAAATATTGTCTTCCCTAGCTCTTTCCTTTGATCAGATGATTTGTGGACATTAGAAACTCATTAAACATTCACATCCCATGCTGATGGGTGTAGTCTACACAATCAAACATACAGTTTATTGGAAATGTGTATAAGGTGCAACACAAAACATATTTCGATAGCAATTGAGTGTAAGTATTTCATAGCAGAAAACAAGTGCCAAGTCTTACTGTTTGCATCAAAGAACTGATTGCATTTGTCAAATTAATGTCTCTTTAACAGGACATAATTTAAAAATAAAATCAACTTAATGCAGTCCTCCCACATAAATCTCGGTTTACATGTCTATGCAAATTTAGCCTATTATTAAGTCAGATTACTGACTTCACAGACAGCAAAATGCTTATATTTAGGAACTTGGCATATAATAATAGATTTCAAATTATCTCTTAGGCTAACAAAGGTAAACCTGTTTTTTTGTTTGTTTTTTTTTCTTCTGAAATATGAAAACCAAAACGTTTTCTAAGTCCCACGAAGGACACACAAAAGTTCATATTCCAATCAAATAATTACCTTAAACCAGTGTCTTTTTATTTGATATTGAGAGAATATTTTTACTTGTGAAATAAGGGCGCTACAAATATATATTATTACATCCTTGCATATAAGGGCAATCTAAAGTCATACTGCAACTCTCAACATGATTTCTTTGAAGAAGATATATGATTTCAGTTAATGCAGTTTACTATAAGAATGCTTATAATTTTTTCTGAAGGAGTTAAACAAGTAGCTAATAAAATATAACCCAAAATATACACATTTTATAGTTTTAATTTAGATAATTTATGAAGGACAACCAGTCTATTAATAAGTTGCTCATTAAAAATATGTAAGGGGTTTAGCTTTATATGCTGTATAGAAAAGGAATAAACATTAATAATAGCGTTAATAATTTTATTATCATTGTTAAATATCCAACCATTCTTCCACATTACTTGTTGCCTAGCTTTTAATGCAAAAAATATTTTTAAATGCTACATCCTTCTCCCTTCAATGTATGCTCAATGTATTTAATAATAATTTTAACCTTCAAATCTCATGCCTCTGAAACATCTCTGGTAGCTTCTTTTTTGCTGTTTTTTCTGTGTCCTGAATGCTAGGAATATCAGGAGCCAGATGTGAGGGAGACCATACTGGTAACTTGACTGTTCTGAGAAATGTCTAAACTGGAGTCATCAGTGGTATGAGTACCACACACAGGAAATCAGACTTCTCTTTATCACCTCAAGTAAATACAAAATATTTCCTAAATACAGAAGACAAATATTTCTCTAGCATTAATTTGCACCTGTCAAACTGAAAAAACCTTTAGGTCAGAATTTTCAAGAATGCATGCATGTTTTAGCTCAAGATTTTTAGCTAATGTGTGCTTTTGCTTCAGGATTTGTATATGCAAACTCTGTTAGCTTGGGTGAATTTCCTGTATATTGGTATGATGAGTTGTACCTGAAGGTGTTAGTGAAAGCTATTGCTTGAGTGCAAAAAAGGGTCAAGTCTGAGAATTTTTAAGAATTTATATTGAATAAGTAGATTCCTTTAAATTTCAATCTAATATTAAATGATTGTGCAGTTTTTTACAGCACTGGGGTTCCCTATTATTTTATTTATAACAAGGATATTTCAACTGCTGTATAAACTTGTTATCCCATGAGTCATTGCAAATACACAATAGTTTCAGCACACATAAGCACAATACAATTTTGCAATAAAAGTGTGTAAACTAAAATTCCCATACGACTGAAAATCCTGCTCTTCTAAGTAGGAACTTCGAGGAATTTAATTTCATATTAGCTACATTTCTTAGGAAAACTAATTTTCAAAAGCTCCTTTGGCCATAAATAAAACAAGATTCTGGTCTGATTTTTGTTTTGATTTGTTTTGGTTTTTGCCCTGGTTTATGCCCATTTAAATTTTTCATACACAAACTCAATACATGGGCAAATCTTGAAAATACTGGCCAGTATATACTAGAGAACACTGAAAATTCCTATGGAAGTGGGACACACCTAGATCAGACATTTTATTTTTCCAACTTTTTCCAAATCTAGTGTAATTTAAAAAAAGACAAAACCTACACATCTACTACATCACAGATTTTGCATCTGTTTCTTAAATCTCTTTAGATTCAAAGTATTTCTTGGAACAGCTTAAGCCTGACTTACAGAGGCTGCTGCACATCTCTCTGTGTGAGAGGGCAGCAATGATAAATCACTTCTTGCAAAGAAAGTCACGCTTGACAGTGAGAGTCAAAACAGTGACCAAAAGGCAGCGTGGCTCAGAATCATACTGCTCAGCTATTCCAGGCTGTGCTGGGCAGTTAGAAATGGTAATGAAAGGCACAGAGAGTGCCAAAGACTCTCTTAACTCACTCACCACAGAATAATAAGCTACTGGTGACCTGGAACTACATAGTTCAATCATGAAATATGTAAACATTAGATCTTTGTAGTACTATAAAAAGACTATACCCCATTAAAAAAGAAAAAATAGTCAGCAATGAACAGGAAAAATGTGGTATCACTGATCACAACTGAATCTAGCTTGATATTGTAAAATATGATTGCCACTGTTCAGTTTCTGAAGCTACACTGGCCATTTTGTCTGCTTTACTCAGCAGGCTAGAATAGTCCTAATATTTTTAATAAAATAAGCTGAAATTGAAGGAGGGTATTAATTATATTAGATAAGCTGATAAGCCAAATAGATATGGATTGATGGTTCTTTGAAAGAAATACATCTAAGCTGTGCTCTAGTATGTACAAAGAGCTGTAAAGACTGCAAACCATTCCAAGAAATAGAGACAAAGAGGTTATGCTCTTTAGCTAGAATTTTCTGTCACTGCTACCACTGATTTCAGGCTACTTGTGATAACAAAGCCTTTTATGGCTGAGACTCTGGGAGGAACTTCTTTCTGCACCAAGTAGATTAACAGAAGTGTGCATCAGATTTCAGGTGACAGGAAGTCATCCACAACATACCCTAACTTGCAGAACTATTGTAGGTGTAAGAATGAATGAAGAAAAAATTTGAAGATATTCATGCCACTGACAGCTGAACTTGGCTACGTAGGTTAACTGGCATGTTTTCCCTGATTCTCTTCAAAATCAATGGAAAGTTGTTCACCTCTTTGAAAGGGTCACCTGAAGGATCTACATTAGACCTCTCCTTTGAATTTTCTTCTTCATGAACATACTTCCCTGCACTGACTAATCAAAATGGGCAGAAGACTAATGGGCTGATTTAGGCTCCTAAAGATATTTGCCACGACCATTTTGGGTAGATGAGATCTGACCTGGGCTGCGTTTCACCACAAGTGTCTTTTTAGCCACTTCACAGAAGGAGACTTTTTAGGCTCACTTGGTATGTGACAGTATAGCATCACTAAAAGTTTACCATATGTCAAGAGTACGGCTTTACAGGTTAGAAATTCAAATACTTTATCAGAAATACCTTTGACATATGTGTATACTTCCTCTAACGAAAGATATTAGACACTTAGAAGCTTCACGCTTTAATTTTAATGTTTTTCCATAGACCCTATGATAATAATTGTCCTGTGTTACATGGTGTTTATCAATGACAGACAAGAAACATTTTTGTTGTTGTACAATTAATAGCAACTTGTCTTGCTACTCTTCATTATGTCACTCTAGTAAAGATTTTAGGGCTGTTAAAACATTCCATGAAAATCCAAAGTCAGTATCAGGTGATGCCCAAGATATTTTCTTTCTGTTTCATTATTCCAACAGAAAAATGGAATAACATTCTGTTTTCTGAATTTGCTTCATACATTGTCAATTTCATAATGAAAAATTTGAAGGACTTAAGTGTTTGTGATACACCACTAGGACTAATGGCTTCAGAGTCCCTTCACTTATCCATGTGAATCACCATTGAGGAAGACACATCAGTTTTAAAACAAGGTAAGCAAACAGGAGAATAAATTTATCTTACAAGCAAAAGACTCAAAGCTTTCCCTTGTGAAAAATGTAGTGTCAAGGAGAAACCCAAACACCTGGGAATTTTGGCTAGAACATAGAATTGTTAGCAAGTACCAGGTCAACATAACACTTTATTTTTTCATTTTCTATAGGTTAGATTTTTTTGTTCAGACTGTTCTGAGGTAGCTAAGAAATGCCTCTTTGCTTTTCATTCTTGACCTGATTTTGTTTTGAACGCTTCTCACTCCAACCTATAGTTGTCTTTTGCATTCACAGTATCCCTTATTTTAATGGATGAATGTTTGTAAGAAAGATCTTCACATGGGGATCTAGTTTACTGATAGGGTTTCCTTTGATTCTTGACTTGCGACACAGAAGAATTTTCATATTGAAAGCAAACTCTTTTTTACATTTTTTGAAGTTTAAAATATACGTTTAGTATTGTTTTAATAACTGAAACTCATAACTTTTAAAATAACTGCTAACTTATTCAACACTAGTTTGTTTAATACTATGTAGAAACAACCTTTTTTCTTAAGAGTTCTGCATATTTTCCCTAAGGCAAAACTTTAATCCTGTTACTTGTGCCTTCTTACTCATACTATAAATAAAACATGGATTCTCATTATATAAGGGAGAAGAGGCAATTTTTCATAAATTATAGGATTTTGGTGCATGTGAAACAATTTCAGGTTATTTTATATAAAGACAAAATACACAGGGAAATTCAAGGAATTATAAAAAGCTCTGTGTTATTTTAGAACAAGTGTTATTTTTATTAAACATTTCAATCTCACTAAGTTTATGAACTACATAATTCCAAAATATTCCCCAGTAGCTTGTAACTGAGACAGTAACTGCTTTGTGTGACTTCAATTAAAGCAGCAATTTGATATGTGTTCTAGAAGACAGATAGTTCCTGACCTAGAGAAGTCCAGTCCAGGTGTATGTCCCTTTTCATGCCTCAACACAGGGCTTTATCAGTTTTTACGGCTGTAGCTTCCCATTTGCTACACAACAAGAAACTTTTACTTGGTTTTCAAATCATGTCATGATTTTTAAAGATTATTTAAAAAATTCATAATATGGCCTCTAAATGCCTTTCTTTTTCTCCAGAAAGATGACCTCAAGATATTTAGAAATAAACTGTCCTGGCATCATGACAATCTGATTTCCAAGCTGAAAATCTAACTCTAATACTTAGTTCTTCACAGAGTCTTATTGGATTCATATCATTGAAACATTGTCAGAGAAGTGTATTTGCTTTGATACAAAATTTGTGTCCTGCTGAGAAGAACTGAGGCTCTTAATTCTGAGATTCACAGGCTACATATAAGACAATGTAAGACATCTCTTAGTTTTAACACAGTATTTGAGCACTCTCAGTAAAGGTAATAAGACTGACTGTATAAAGAGGAGAATTACCATGCTTGAGTAGACACATTTCACCAGTAAGTTAATTAAATGGTAGTGTTAAAAATAAGATCTGCAAGTGAATGTGAGAATAGTGTCAGTGCTTAGTGCAACCTTTTTAGACAGTTTGTTTTTCTCATTAGCCAAAGAGACATGAATGAATCAGTTAACTGGTAGCCAGAGCAGGACCATCTCTAATCAGTACTACCAAATTCAGTTGTAACTACCCCACTTTCTGTAAACTGAGATACTTCTAGTGGGACTGTTGAATCTCAATCAAGCTTCTGCTTTGCACACACTTAGTAAGCAGGAGCACTTCCTGATTATATACTAACATATATTCTTTGGGTTTTTTTCTCATTACTTACAACTTTACATAGGTAGCTCAATAAACTGAGAGAAAAGCCTAAACAGATACATAATAATGAACCAATGGAGGAAAAAACAATTCATAAGAGGACATTTTCTTTCTGTTTTCATAGCAGCAAAATAATTCATCTACCTAGACCTCTGTTAAATCTTTGACATAATCCCATATGGCATCCTTTTCTCAATATTGGCGAGATACGGGTTTGATGGATAGGCCATTTAGATGAATAAGGAATTGGCTGAATGGCAACATCCAAAGTATTGCAGTCAGTCACTCAATGTCCCAGTCAAGACCAGTGACAAGGGATGCCCCTCAGAGTTCTGTACTGGGTCCAGTATCTTTATTAATGACATAGACTGTGGGACTGAGAAGCAGCTCTGAAGACAACATCAATCTGAGATGTGCAGTTGAGGATGCCATCCAGAGGGACCTTGACATGCTTGAGGAGCTGGACAGTATGAATATCATGAAATTCAACAGGGCCTAGTACAAGGTGACCTTAAGACTGAGTAAAAGATAATAAAACTGGTTTACTGTATTTGTAACCCAATTCATCAATTCTCTTTATGAGACAAAAGCTACAAAAAAAAACAAACAAACAAAAAAAAAAAAAAAAACCAAAAAAAAAAAAACCCCACACAAATTATTATGACTACAACATATAATTAACTTTTGGTAAGTAAATCAACTGAGAATTAGAATTAAAAAAACCCCAGCAATGGATAGGCATATTCATAGGCCCATTCATAGGTCTATTTATAACTAAGAAGTCACAGTTCTTGTGCTGAATGTACCATAGAGGCTTTTCAGAGACAGCCTGCTTCCATAAAGATATACAGATGGGTAGATGTAAATTGCATATGTAGTACATACATATGTAGTATGGTATGAAAACCAAACCACTTAAAAAGACATCACTGAGTTTATACAGGTAAGACTCTGAAGCAGGAAAGCTTGTACCCCATTACAGCTGTGGCAAGAAACTTCAGGCAAGAGATAATTTCAAAGATAATTCAAACATAAATATTCATGTACACTAACAGGAACCCTTGCACGTAGATGAGTAAATATGTACACTTAATTATATAGTCCATCACCCTCTGATACTACTCAGGAAAAATTCTATAACTAGCTGTCAAGAAGTTATTCTGGCAGATATTCAAACACTTATACTTTGGAAACTTTACTGAGAAATGTATTTTCTCTTCCTTTATTGTTGAAACAGAAATAATCAGGATTGACAAGTCATAGTTTTATTTTACTCTGCAGAGATGATATGCATCCACCCAGATTTTGATTGCATGTTAAGCCTGACTTGGGACTGTTCTAAGCTGGTGCTATTTCACACCTGGTGGGTAGATAGTGTCTAAAAGAATGAGTTATGATCTTTTCTGTATTTTCTCGTTTGCTACTTCAGGTGGTCTAGATCAAGGAGTGATTACTGGGTCATCCCACACACTGGTGCTGCATTTGTGAAAGATGGGTATTTGTCACTTAAAAGTTTCAACAGCTACCACCTAAGTTATTTTAGACACAATTTTATATTAGATAGCCATTGATTGAATTTGTCACAGAAGTATTGCTTGGTAGAGAGGCAGCCTCCTCTTTCCTCCTCTCCTTCTTGTGCAGGGGTGTTTTGTTTCTTGCCTGAAAAGCAGCTGGTGTTCAGCACACAGGGTGAAGAGACAAGGCAATGGTTAGAAGTGGAATAGAGCTTTGAATGTCCTGAAGGTAAGACAGGAATTGAACAGAGCACTTCCATCCTGTGTCTGACTAGTTTAAGGAAAACAGCATCACCATTTCAGGACTGACTCCATCTGCCTTCGTACATGACTGTTCTTTTGTGTCAGGCATGCTGCAGATAATGCCTTACAGCTTTATGTGTTTGCTTCTGCTCAGGCATTGAAGCTGGCTGCCCAGACAAATCTCATGCTGATAGGCAAATGCCTCAGGAGCTTTAAGTGTGTCAGAGAGAAAGTGACTGCAAATGACTGTGTTTTCCAGGTAGATTTTTTTATTATTATTTATTCACCATAATTTTATCAAAATTTTATTTTAAGCATGAATGAAGGTGCCCTGAATCTCACTTCTCATTTGTCTTAAGGTATGTCCTTGTGCTTTTCCATACACCTGGCTATTCACTTGGGCTTGTCATCTCAGCTCCTGCCTCTATATAGTCTGGTTGCAAATAAATCAAAGCACAAAATTCTTACCTTGGCAATGACACGAATTTTTTTTGGTTTGGGACAACTTAATCTTAAATAAAGTTAAGGTGACATTATATTGCTAATCATGGGATGACCCACGTAATTCAACATACAATATTTTATCAAATTTGCATTTTCTTAGTTCAGGAACTATATTCTTATTCTGAGATAAATACAGTTAGGCTGCGTATCCTACCACAGGCAAGGAAACAATTGTCTGATTTTGATAACAAGACACAAATTAGGTTTTGTTTTCAAACACCATTTAATTTGCCAGAAGAGAAAAGATCAACTCATTCCTACCCTTTGTCTCTCTTCTCTCCACATGCAAATAAGATGAGATAAACAAAATGACTCCTCCACAATGATGAATGGAAGGTTGCTAATCTTGTGCCTGACCTTTGTGAGTAAGACCCGTGCTGGCTGTGATGAGTGAGCCCAGGGCACCGGACTGCTCTTTGCTGGTGGCATCAATCCCCACAGAACCAGCTGGGTTACAATTATGGGGCTGGTATGTGTGAAGAAGACAGTGGAAAGAAAAAAGCAAAAGGGGGCCTGAACAAGGATAACTGCAACATGATGGATCACAGCTGATGCACCTTTTCCATTTCCCCTCCAGGGTGCTCTCATTCAGGCTGGATCCCAGCACTGCCCATTGCTCATCCCCTGTAGAGGCTCCCCTTGAGAAGCAGTCTCCTGGCACACTGCTCGCTGTACTTGAGCTGTGTCTCCACTTGTCCCGACCTTTTTGGCTGCCTTGCTCCAGTGGTTGCTGCACTGCCATGGAAACTGTAGCAGAGCCCTAAATTGTCACACTCTGACAAGGAAATTGTTTGCATTGTGAAGTCCATCTGTCCCTACTGAGTTGTCTGCTGCCTTTCTTCCTCTGATTCTATTTACCACTGTGCTTTTGATGTATGACAAGAGGAAAGTAGGAGTTAATTGCCTACTATGGGCATAAACAGGGTGTTCACTTCTGTAAAAGCAAACAGTATTATGTGCTGAACCTGGAATGTTATATCTAGGTAGGAACTGATTCTCTAAAAATAGTCTTACAGCCCTCTGTTGACTATTAATAAAATACATATCTGATCCAGATATCAAACTGCAAGATCTGTGCTCAATTCAACGTGTCTTTCTCTCAATGGGTAAGACATAAACCAGAGGTTTGAGGTTTCAGGAATAGTCTATTAAAGAAGCTAAGAGATACAGAAAAGTTCTTCATACAATAGTCTTCAAGAGTTCCCAGAGTAGAAGTGGGAAAATTTCAAAAGAGATTAAATACACACAGACAGAAGGAGCTGTGAAAGTTCTCCTCTGCTTTCTTAACAGTAAAGTTAATGTGGTGACTTCTGCACCGTGTGGATTTTTATATTGCTAATACAGGAAATGCAAGGACAGTCGGGCTGAAGAGAAATACATCCTCACTGACTACTCTGTAAGGCCTGGTAATGCTTCATTGCCATCGTCCTTTGCTGTTCACCACCATGTCTCTTTCTCTCAGGTTTCAGCACACCACAAACGAGAGGGATAGGGAAAACAAGGCTGAAAGCCAGAAGCACCCACTGTTGCTCCCAGGGAGTGAATTTCTGTAAACTGGTTGGGTAACTTCTCTTACATGGTCTATCAGATCCTAGGTGTTCCTAGAGGGACCATGGTGCAGCAGTAGGAAACCTGTGAGTCATGGATATGTTGCACTTTACTAGCCATATGTTACTAGGATATTATAGTCTTCAGATTTATTAATTTTCCTGTTGAAAACTTGTATATCTAATTAATATCATTTATTTCCTAGTACAGTGCCAGCAACACAGTTAAAGATAGTGGGGGAAAAGCGGACTGTAGTTGTTTGAAAAATTTCCATTAAACTATTTGATTCTAATTTCAGCTGTTCAGTGAGTACCAGACAGGTTTCATGCAATAAATCATCTTTTCTGGCAGGAATGTGGTTTCTTTTGCTATCCCTAATTCCAGAGTCCTGTTCTGAGCAGCCAAGCAAGCATGCTGCCTCCAAGATATGGTCTTCAGGACTGTGATGATGCTGTGGGCTTCAGGACTCTGACACTACTATTGGTAGCTTTGTGTGCTTTCATGAAGAGTTTTAAACCTGGGGAAATTTTTTCCACCTGAATTTAAATCATAATTCTGTACATTTTAAACAGTGAGCAAAACTATCTTTCCCCTTCCACATCTAAGTGCTAACTCTTTTTCTATGTTTTTGGTACTTTTTTTTTCTTTTTTTTTAATTATTTTTAGTATGATTTCTTCTTTTCATAGCTGTAATGATTCAGGTCTTCTCCTCAGTGAGCATCTCTCACAGGCTCTGATTTTTCTTCTCTGTAGACAGTACCAGGAAGAATCCAATTAAAGTCTTCTTAAGTCTTCTGGGGAACATTCCTTGCTTTCAGTGATTAAGTCTGCCTCTGTAAATTTGCCCATTTAATACAGTCCAAGTTTTGATGATATTAACTTTGTTCCTAAGATTTTAAAAGATTTCTTAGTCTTTCTTTTTGTAGTTACTAATGTAACTGTAAGAAATACTCCAGTGTCTCAGAACTGCCCGTTAAACCAGCTTCTTTTCTCTTTGAAAGTGAAGCAGTTAATCCTACCAGTAAAAGAAAGTTAAAAGGTATATTGAAGTCTATAAAACAATGTGGTGCACAATTTCTTATTGCTAATAGCTATTGTACACATAACTTTCTTTTCTGTTTATAGGAGCATTGCATTCTCTTTGCAGGAGCATTTTAGTAAAACATAGAAATTCCATGGAAATTACCTGGGAAACACAGTATATAATCTGTGAGGAAATAGTTAATAAATATTTTAGAACATTTGACAGTTATCATACTGAGCATCACTAATACAAGTGAATCATCTTGACTCAGAAACATTCTTCAGAAAACACTCTGTATTCTGCCAGTGTGGCAGATTAAGGAAGTAGCAAAGAGAAACTGAGGATGCAGTTGCATATCATGTTATTCAGGAGACAGAAATTATATTCTCAGTTTTCCCATAAAGATAAGCTACAACAAGGCAGAAGTCTTAAAACTCCCTGGACATCAAGAGCCCAAGACTACTGGATGCCCATGCAGTCAGACCTGGGCTAGGTGGTGATCACTATTGAGTCTTACTATTTCCTGATTATTTCTAATGCTAAAGGAATGGAAAGTCTCTTTGTTGGAGGAGACTGACATTGATGAAGATGTTAAACGGACAACACCATAAAAGCTGTGGCTGAGTTATGATGGAGGAGATAACTGTTGTGTTCCAGTCATTCAACTTCTAACAGCACTATGTCTTTGACAAGACTGGAGTTTTATAATGGACTTGCCTATGGAAATAGAACTGTGGGGTAAGTCTTTCATTCTGTGCTATTAATTTCATTTCAAATATTCAAAAAAAGCATATAGTGGCAGAAACTCTGCAAATAAAATATGGGTGTTCAACAGTGGACTAAAAACTACTAAAGAATAGTAACTAAGGGGTTACTATTGTATAGGTACATAACTCAAGTTAATCTATAACAACATGCAGTATAGAGATGTTACTTAAAGGAAACTTTGGTTTTTTTTCTCTGACAAAAAATAACAACTCTTCAGACTTGCTAAATGGACAGACAAGCTCATTCAAAGAATAGCACCTTGAGCACCATAGTGTTCACATATTTGGATCTACTTTGGGTTTTCCTGATACTTTGGGCTTTAAATGTTGAAATTCTTTATGAAAAATTGATATTTGTTTAGCACAGGCAACTTATTAGTTCACCTATTAATTAGATTTCATATGGATTAAAGTAATCCAGTAAAGTTTTTGGTTTTGACAATATTCTTATTGTCAAAATATTGATTGGATAACATAGATGTAAATGAAATATGTCTCATACACAACTAAAATAAATGTTGCTTAGCCACCAGTGTGGGGATTAATGCTCAAGATTAATTGCACCTGGGAAGCAAAGATGCAAGTGAATCTGAAGTGAACATAAGGACTCAGAAATAGAGATCTTGGATATCAGGGTAAAGGCAGTAGATAGAAGGGAAAGAAATAATGAAAGAAGATTCATTTATTATGCAGGCTGCATCTTTATACTGAATATTCTCTCATTTTGATTTAAAGCAACCCTAAGATTTTTATAAACCCTTGATGCTGAGGGTGCAAATGCACAATACTGAATATATTAAGAAAACTGAATTCTATATACAGCAAGTCAGCATACACGTCCCATGTGGTGTTGGTATTCATCAGTCTGAAATATTTGATTTCACACCTGCAAGCACCAGTAATTGTTCCCAGTGCTGCCTTTCAAACCAGGTTTTGTGTAGCCAGTATATAAGATGGCAGAATTTCAAATAAAGGAGATTACATTCTGCATCCTCTTGTTCCTCCTTAAAAAGAAATGTTGGTATAATGCTTTGATGACTAGAATGTTCCAGGAGGAGGGCATGGGGGCTAATGAATAGAAAATCCCTTTTCCTGTGAAAGCTGCAATGTCATGGGCAGAGATAGGGTTTTGGATTTTTTTGAGAATGGACTTGAAAATATAAATTATTCATATAATAAGATATTTATTATATTTACTAGTTTTCTTTAAATTTCTGAATATTCAAAATTAGACACAACTGTTGGTGGAGAGGTGCTTTGGAAACAGCTGTATCTTCCTCTGTCTGAAGCTGGAGAAGCACTCTGCAAGAGTGAAAACATATAGGGTGGGATAAATATGAGGGTGCTGTCCTTCTGTAAGTCAGCCACAAAATGAGACCAGCAGTGGAAGCTGCTCTGTGCAGATACCTGTGATCCACCACTCTCTTAAGGGGAAAAAAGAGATTTGGCTGCTGACTAGAACAGGGCTGAGCAGATGATGTTCAGTACAACAGTGCAAGGGGTATATTTGTAAAAGCAGCTCAGTGTAGAGGTAATATCCTTTAGCCATGAAATGAAAGACACATTTCTGTATTTAAACATTTATCAGGCTCATCACAGACAGTTCCACACACATCACTTTTGAATCCATGTCAACAAAGATACACTTTTGTGAAACATGATCTTCCCCCTCAGCCTTGGCTCTGACTTGTAGTCTGTGTTCACAAGAAACAATGTTCAAGGTGTGCTGATGATGGAGTTGAAATCTCTTTGTCACAGTAAGGATTTCCACTCAAAATACAAGAAGAACCTCAGTGTGTATATTTCTGTGGTGATCTTTACCCTAACACCTACAGATCTGAAATAAATGTTTTGGACAGAGATTCATAATTTCTATAAATGTCATCACAGAGGCCTGAAGATTACAATAGATCATCTTTCTTAGATATCTATCTGCACTACAACCCAGAGGTTGAAATAAACCCCAGTGGTGCTCAGCACCACTCTGGAACTCCACTGCACAGTGTCTGCAACCTGTAACTGTAATTCATGGGCAGGGAAAAATAGGAAAGGAAGAAAATTATGTCAAGTGTTAAATTATATTTGCAGGAGAGCCTGTGCAGCACAGAAAACAATGAGGCAAACACTGTAGCCTCACTGTTTAGAATACGTATTGCTCAGAATTCTCCTGGTAAATATTTTCTGTATAGCATGAATCAAAGTATAGTCTTAAGGAATGAGTGTGTCAGAGACTGTTGCCTACTTATAAGGGTGTCTAAAGGAGAGAATAACCTTTCCCAGATATCTGTATAGGAGTGTAATCCTGTTGATGAAGAAGTAGGGAGGATGAACATGAATTTTATTCTGCAGTGTTGTATAGGTTGAAATCTTGAACTGACTGTTCTGACCAGATAAGGCATTATGTCACAGTTCAGAAATCTTGGCTTAGGTTCAGTAAAAACCTTGTAGCTGAACCTTCTCATCTGCCCTTGCTTGTCAGGTTCCTCTCTGACAAGTAGCAAAGAGCTGTCACCAGCTCTGGGCTGGCCAGCTGCTCCCATTCAGAAACTGAGTTGAAATGCCATAAAAGCTGTCACTGGGGTGTTCCCAGGCTCTGTTCCAGGTAAAAACCTTTTATGTCTTGTTCCATCAGTACACATTATGGCAGGAAAATCAGGTTATATTCCTGTCTTGTGGAGATGAAGGGAATGACAGTTTAGTTGCTCTGACTGCAAGCCAGATGGCTCAAATTACACATAAAACATGAGACTATAAAAAACACCTTTCCAAGGGTCATTTTTAATATTTAGAAAAGTAAGAACATTTTTACTTTATTAACTTTTTTTCTCTGTAAACTATCAATTAAAGACTACTTGTTCCTATTTTCTTAATGTTATCTCAGTAGAGATGGAAATAACTTTTTTCACTAACAGATTTGGTGTATTACATCCATACCATATTACAAATCCTGTACATGCATTATACAACAAGTAGATAGCTATTGTGGATTCCCTTTTACTGTACAGTGGGTATTTTGGACCTCTCAACACAAGCATGTCTACAGGCAAGAAGAAACAAGCTCCCTAGGAACAAGTCCCTTTCAATATCTCCATATTATACATATTGTATATGGCTACAATAGTTAGAAAAGAAACATAGTACTAAGAGAACAGAATTTTATTTTAAAATATTACACTTCTAAATTGGTTGGGATTGCTTAAAGACAGTATTGAGATTGATTTTAGATCCCAGAACAAGCTTGTTATGCAATGGCATATTTTGAGGCTGAAGGGGAACTGAGGTCCATATGTCCTGGTCTATTTTTTCTCTCTGAAACATATGGCTCTATGACACCTTCTTCATCAGAGTCAATTTATATAGCATTTTTCAGTTAAAAAAAAAAAAAAAAAAAAAAAAAAAAAGTAGAGCTTATTCCTTGCATAGTTAGGAACAGGAATAAAAATAAGGAAAGGGTTGAATTATTTGTATGTGATAGAAAGTAACTTAGTTGCATTTGGACATTACTTTCCTCAGAACTTCTGAAGTCTTTCTGAAGGGGAGAGCTTGAGAAGTGAAGGAGTATTTTACTTCAAATTTGGACAAATAGTCTTTGTGCTTGGCTTGAGCACAAGAGCTTTTGCTGGTAAGGTATTATCACAAGATGTTTTTGTCAAGATCCTGCTTTTAGTTCTTAGACTGCATTAGTTCTGTTCTAGCAGTGAACTAGGGGGAACAGAAATCATTCCGTTCCCCATTCTTTCATTTTTTTGCTTCTCCTGCCCACTTAAATTTTCAGCTGTCATTTGAAGTACAGATGATAATAGAAATTTAACTGTTCTTGGCCAGTCTGCTACGTGGCAATGCCAACTTACAGCTGGCATGCGTGGGTTTTAAACTGAATCCTTCTAGAAAAGAAGAAATACTAGAATTAAGTGCCATACAAATAGTATATGAAAAAGTAATGCTTACTTCTCTTCTGTCAGGGTTCTCTACCACTTCCACAAACCAAGCAGGAAAAACAGTCCATAAAAGTTGTACAAGAGATAAGGAAAATGAGAGATGGGGAGTATAAGAAGGGAATAATAAAGAAAAGATTAAAACTTACTCGATTTAAAGTAGTAATTGGAGTGTGCAACACAATAAAAATAAAAAACAAAATAATAATTTCAAAAGAACCCAAAACTAAACAATCTCACAGACGTTTTTCTTCCATAAACAAAGATTTGTGCGGGAAAAGGGTCAAAAAGATTACTTTTTACATTACTTTTATAACAAAATAACATGGAAACATTCACTGAAACTGAAAGGCATTATGTTTAAAAGGAACTACTTTACATCAGTGCATGATTAAGCCATAAAACTCACTGTAATAACATCATTACAGATACAGCTTTATGGAGATCTGCATATTGTTTTCTGCATAAAATTTTTTTTTAAAGAATTTCTCTTTTCAAAAGAAAGATCAATGATCATGCTTTCAGCACAAATCAAACTCTAATGAATGGGATTTAGAATCTCTCCTCCTCTACTAGTAGTGTCAGATAATTTTATTCTTGAGTTTCTGCATTTTCTGCTGTTCCCAAGTATGGTGGTTCCAATGCGTTTTTGATCAGAACTCCATTAACTTTTCTGATGGTCACACTTCATTTTAACAATTCAAGAAATGTCTAGGCAGAGCAGGGTAAGTTTACCTGTGAAGTCTTAAACACCACTGAATAGTTGATGAGATAAGGATTGAAATGAGCTTGACATCTTACACTGAAGACCTCCAAACTATGTTGAATGGGAAAATAGCACAATAACAATTGAATGTCATTTATAATTTGCAATTTTTCAGTCTGTTTCTCTGTGTAGAAACAAAACAAAATCAAACCCTAATCAAAACCTTATGCAGAGACTAGAAGCAATCATTTTTTCATTGTGCACAACTGACTAGCTAAAGAAAACAAATCTTGATTTCTGAATTAATGATGACCCTCAGCATTTGGTTCAGAGTGCACAGTGAAATTATGCATGCTGTGATATTGCAGCAGAAAAATGATGGCTGTATAAGCACTAGTGCAACACTGTGCGATCACAAGGATGCTGCTTCTGAAACTACATCATTCTTTTCGAATAATCATACCATGTTACTACCATTTCTGATGGGCCCAGCCTTGGCCAGTGACAGGTCCATCTTGGAGCTGTCTGGCATTGGCTCTGATGGACATGGAGGAAGCTTCTGGAAGCTTCACACAGAAGCCACCCCTGTAGCCCCCCTGCTACAAAAACCTGGCCATACAGACCTAATGCAAACTTGAGACAACTTTTAGCCATAATATATACTGCAAGAAAAATTGCATGTATTGGTTGTAGCAGTGAAACTGAGGCTGACACCAGGTAAAAAGCTTTTGATGTTGTTTTCATCTTTTGTCACTTAATTAAGAAGGCAGAAGCTTTAATCACAAACTGATTTAGAGACTTAGGAGCCTATATGCCCCAAATCTACCTAACCTAGTAATTATAATGTCTCTTATCACAGAATGATCACTACAGCTTGTTTAAATGCAGGCAATAGCTTTAAGTACCATATCTTGGAGTTCCTCCCCCAGATCCCATTCCAGTGAACAAGACAAAAACCAATGCCTCTACAGAGGACCTGTATCTTCACAGGAAAAGTTACAGGGCATAAAGAAACACTTTAGGTGTTTAGGTAGTAAGATGATACTAAAATATAGGAACATAACATATATTACAGTCAGTAAAAATGGCAATGGAGACTGAAGTTTTAAGAATGTAATTATCAGAATAGTAATTTATGGAATTCTCTACACTGGAATTTAGCCACTGTAGAAACTGAGCTAATGCTCTTCTTTCATTGAAGAGCATTTCATTCTTTCATTTCTAATATTTGAAGGAGTTCCTATCTCTTATGACATATGTGGTATTAAGTGTTTACTTCCAGGCCAACAGTTCTTTCTTGAAACCTGTATCCTCTTCTCATCTCCTTCATTTACAAGCTGATAGAGTGAAAACTAAGAGGGCAGAAATGTGGTGTCTGAACTATTTTTTAAATTTTATCAGTAAAGTGCAACCCTTCTTGAGTTTCAGTAGGTGTTCTGGTTTGCCCTGGAGATTTACTGGAGAAATACATTAATATAACTTATGTAGGTTTTTGAAAAAAGCTTCCAAAGACCAAACAGATTTTTTTCATTTATCTAGGGACTCACACATTTTAAGGATGATAAAACTGTATTAACTAGAGTTAAGAAGTTTAGCATGTATAAGATTCCATTTATCTGGGGAGTCCTTCCAATTGTAAACAAAAAAAACTTTGCAGCACATATTAACTGGGCTCCAGCTCTAAACATCTCAAGCAGGTTTTGTTCCTCTTGTTATGTACTACTAGGTTCATCAAAACTCAGTGTATATTCTGGCATCTCTTTCTACATTTTCTGTGCTCTCTCCACATAATGAAGAACAAAATTGTAACAACTCATAATGGGCTTGTACCTATAATGGAGCTGAGCAGAGAGGAGAGGACTTTTCTCTGTGTCTTTCTTATTTGCAAAAAAATACTTTCTTTTGGTCCCTCTAAACACAGTGGGATTTCCTCTGATACCTAAACATTAGTATAGCTTAACTGAAATTGATTTTCTCTAATTTCTTGCCCAAAGACTTGAGAAAGGAAATGAATTAAAAAGCCCCGAAAAACAAAAAGCAAGCAAACAAACAAAACCAAAACAAATAGCAAAAATAACCTAATATAGAACATATACAGTTCGACACATAAGTTTTATCTCCATCTAGGTTTTAAAGTTTCTGCCCTGAGGAGCTTCAGGTCACCAGGAGATCAATGCAAGCCATTTGGAATGACTGAATGTATCAGACACCTGGGGTGAGTTGAGCTGTGCTGCTTCTTGTAGCCTCTGTGTCTTGAAGGAGTCCCATGTCTCAGAGAGCTGTGTGGGTTGTGACATGCATGCAATGTGATCCGGCATGCAAGTATTGTGCTATCAGCTAGGCAGATTTGGTATTTCTCCCATTGGAATGGATGCAATTGGAGATGTTTGGCTTTGCTTTCATGTCTGTAGTTATGAAAACTAACCTTCCTACATTTTAACTTTTTCTGGTTCTTTTAAATTTTTTTGTTAATACTTGTATCCCCTCCTCAGCTCTTTCTTCTTGATCATGTTCTGCTCTATAATAGAGGAGGATTTTTCTTGCCTTTGCCTGCCAAGCACCTGCCAGCCCTGCTTGCAGATATCCTTTCAAACAGACTCAGTCATTTTCATCTTTAAGAAACTTTGTTCTCAGAATGGCTGCTGTGTGCGTTTGCTCTGCAGGACTCACTGCTCCAGAAGCTGAGTACAGTGACACGTACCATTAGCATCATATGTAGCAGGTCACGAGACTGGATTTGAATGAAAATCAGAACTTGGAGGGCACCTGTATACTCTGAAAAATCACATCAACAGTGGGTTATATCTGAAGGAAAATAAAACAACAACAACAACAGCAAAAAACCCAACCAAACAAACAAAACCCCCAAACAGTCATTTAGGATGGTTGTTGGTATGAGCATGCTTACTTCTGACACTTAGTATTATGACTTGATTAAATAACCAGCAACTGCTAGGGGAAAAAAAAATCAGTGAGTATGTCTTAAAGTTCATGAACTTCAGCATGTTTTCACCAGCTGTCCTTTGAGTTATTTATTTCAGATTATATGGCAGTGGTAAAAGTCAAAAATATTTCATTATCAACTTCAGCAATTAAAATCTTTGTTTTGATCTTGAGGGAGAAAGAAAAATCTGTTCTTATTCTTCCTTGCTCAAAGCAGAACTGCACCTTAAAAGTCCAGGATGGTTTGTATAGTGGTTTCCCATCTTATTTGCCACTCAGCTGGGTACAAAACTTTCTTCTTTGATGCAGTGAAACGTAGAAATAAGCCTGACAACTGACACTGCACACCTACAGATCTAATGCTCATCTCCTGTTGTGCTACTTTCAGCACTCTCCTCACAGCACCCTTCTCTTTGTTCTATTCCAGTACCTTACAGTGTTTCTGCATTTCCAATGCTAAACCCTTTTTGGTCCTCAGCTGGAAGCAGGCCTTATAAAATCTTCACCTGTGAGGAGAGAAGTTGGAAATCTAGATGTAAACTCTCTGGACTAAATCCAGATTGCAGGATGTAAACTAAATCTAAATAATTTTTTTTTTTGGTTGGTTGATTTTTTATCTCTTAAATTGTATAAACTAATATAATTTTAGATTTCTTTTCTTTCCAATGAAAAAAGTTTATATTTGTGTAAATCTACAGTAATTTTTAAGTGCCAGCTATATAGTATGTCACCTTACCAATGAAAGAGATATTGCTTAGTATATTTAGGGATTGTTTGCCAACCTCCAAAACAAACTACCATCCCTCACACTCCTCAGGTTGTGAAGGAACATGTAGAACTGACAAAGAAATGCTATAGTGATGAACAATGTGGGTGATGGAGCAAAATGTGTAAATAAACAGTAATTACTATAAAAGTACTTAAATATTTCTTGTAGTATAGCATCTCTTTTCTCTTGGCTACTTCTTCTTTATTACAAGGCAGCAAGGAAGTGTTGAGTGAATGCTGACAGAAGTGGTGTAGTCATGCCTCAGTTAATCTTATTTCTTGCCCTTTTTCTAATTTGCCCTTTTTCTAATTTAGATCTTAATAAACTGAAATCCCACCAGGAAGCTTGTGACCTCCAATATGTGGAGTATGCTCCTTATCCCAAAGGATGAAAACTTTTTACCAATCATTTTCCCTGATTTAAACTCTGTAGTCTTCCACATTTCATTGCTCAAAAGACAAAAGGAAAAGAAAAAAAAAGAGAAGAGACAAGAGTTTACATTTGGCATGAAGCCCTTTTTATTAAATTTTCATAAATACCTAGGTATCTTCAAAAGGTCTGTTGGCATTCAGTCCTAGTTCTCCTCCAGGCTATATTGGATAGTTTAGGTCTAAAGTAGACTAGTTTGAAATGGTAGGATTTACACTTTTACTGTAAGTATTTCAGACGCAAAGCTGATAAAATATTTTAATAAATGTCTGTTTGGAATGCTGCCAGTCTGGTAACACAGTACATTATGATGCAAATGCAGCTGCTAATTTGCCTCCACATTCATGCTAGAATAGGTGATATAGAACCAGGTTTAATTGCTGAATGTAATTGACAGCTCTTTCCTGAAGCTGAAGAGGGAATTAATTGTCTCTTATTGTTACTTCTTGCTGTCTAAGCGTATTCTCAGGATTGCAAACAGGTAAAAGGAACTGTGCTGTTGTGCATGTGCTTTTCTTCCCTCGTTTAGCTCCTGTCTAGCTGTGTTTCTGTTTCTGGTCTTTGAGATATGGAACATTCTTGGGATGATAAACAGATTTCCCCCAACCTGTACTTCTCTTGAGTCTGTCTTTTGCTGTACTGATATGAAGTGCGTTAAGTAACTGAGGGAAGGAAAGCAGCTTCATTTTTCTCTTGGAATGAATTCATTGATTTGCCTCTAAGAAGCAGGCCAGGAGGAATACTGAGAAGCAGCAGAAATGCAACAAACTTGATATACTGCTGAACAGTAGCTATTAGCTAGGAACATGGTGGGATACTTTAGCACTTCCTGTTAGGAGAAGACTTTTGAAATGAAAGTTTTTATCTGCAGCATTATGTCTAACAGCCATAGGTGATATATTTTTTTTTAAATTCAATACTTCATCAATTGCTTCTTAAACATTTTAATATTTTCTGTCTCAACAATATCTTATATTTGCTGTTTAATCTGCCTACCATTGTGGCTTTCACTGGAGAGCTAAAATCCATGGCTAGAGAGACAATATTTATTTATTAGTCTCAAAATAATTTGCTATACAAACACAGGTTTTTTAGTATTCCAAGATTTAATTACATCAGTGGACAGCATTGCTCTTTATGAAGTTATAGCAATCTCCTCTCTCCTTTTTGACCAGTGTGCTATTGCAGGTTATGTTTACAAGTACCTTTCAATTTGCAGCTAAACAGGTCAAGTTTTTCTGCATTCACAAGGTAGTGACTCTCTAGTGGTCACTGAAAGTGACCATAATTAATATTTGCTATTTGCCTAAGTGAGAAGATTTGAACTTCATAACAATTCATTATAAACACATGAGAATCTATTCTCTTAAAGCCTTAAAGGTAAGACAGATGGGATGCTACTTTGTACATTAATCTTTATATTCAGTCTTCATACCAGTTAACATGTCATATTGAAAAGAATTTTAGAATTACATGGGAAAACAGAGTATTTGTTTAGATGGAGATGTCACAGCTGGAGAGCACAAGATATTTGCAATACTAATAGTATTCACCTGTGGTGACTAGATTGTCAGGTGGGGCTATTAAATGTTGATTGACCTCAAGGCAATGATGCAATTAATATCATTCATAAGTGCTCTCCCTGCAAATAGCCCTTAAAGACAGGAGGTAAAAGAAGAGGAGACATCTGAGAGGTCTCTCTAGAGCACCACTGTCAGTGAGGGGGATGCAGAGATGTACTACAGCAAAGGTTGTGTGTGGGTATGTATTAAAGCAGTTGCTTGTCTTATTTTAAGAGATCAACTCATGGTACTGCTTTGCTACAGGTTTTTAAAATGTGCATTACTCTTCTGAAATTTGTTATTTGGTTTCTTGGGTGTCCAGTGAAGATGCAATTTTTTTATGCATTTCTGTTTCTGGGATGAGGTGGAGCAGGGAGAGAGAAAAAGTACGGGAATGTGAGGGTAGGAAAATGACATCTTCATCTCTTTTTTAATATATGAATGAGTGGCAGTTCTTGTATTTTTGTGAGTGAACAATCATTTTAGCTGAATCATGTTTTGAGGGAAAGTTGTACATTGAATTTTGTGCCATAAGCTATGTCCAGGCACTACTAAGTAAAAGAAACTGGGAAAAGGAAAACTGTAGACAGACTACAAGTTCACAGAATTGAAGAATATCTTGAGTTTGAAGGGACCCAGAAGGATCATTGTGCCCAACTCTTAGCCCTGCACTGGCTGTCCCCAAGGGTCACACCATATGCCTCATCTGCAGCTTCAGATCTAATGAATGTAATTTGTAATGTTTTGTCTGTTATGCTCTGAGAAAAAAACAAATTAGGCAAAAATGAGACTGAATTAATGATAGTTATCTATAATGCTTAAGTAAATAAGGAATGTTAAGCAGGAATTGTAGCAACCAAAGTTCAAAAGGAAATTGATTGGGAGGGTGTTTAGCATATGGCAAATGAAATATCTTAGAGATTCAAAGTACTCTTCACTTAAAAGCACAACTGTGAAAACAGAGAAATTAAGGAAAATAAAGATCACTTTTGGGAAAAAAAAGATTAAATGAGCCCCTCTTGGGTTCTTTTTCTATTTATTCAGAAGTTCAGTTCAATTGTTTGGAAAAGACCTGGATCTGTAGGCTGGGAAAGGTAGCTATGAATTTTTCAAGTGCTAAATTGATAGATGTGTTCTGTTTGTTGATATACATCTGTGACAATAATACATATTTCACTGGGGATGGGAGGAAACCTAGAAGGATGGGAGAAGTATATAATATACCCAGAACTAAAAGGTTTATAATACTTTGATGTGCTTTCTCCAGATTGTGTTATGGATTGCACATGTTTTGGAAATGTGAGGCTCTAAAGGGTCTAGTAAAAGTCAATTTGTGTAATTTTAAAATTATATACAGCTGAAAGATCAACCGTATGCATATATATAAATCCTGATGAAAGAAACTAGAACTTGCAGAGAATCAAAATGAATCAGGAGTGAGCTTCAATAAAAAGGAAAAAAAACAAAAATCAGGCCTAGTTTTTGGTGTGAGTAAACACACAAGAAATGCGTGCCTAGCTCTCAGGTATCACAGAATTCCTCAGTTGCCTCCAAAGGAGTTGAAGACTTGTACCTTGTTAGATGTCTCGTTATCATACCATGAGACACAGCCATGCATGGATTTTTAATTCTGTTGATTACAGAACTTCTCAAGTATTTTATCCAGAAGCTTGTGGCAGACTATGCCCAGAAGTAGGTTGCCTAACCTGTTGCAAACTGAAGTTCTTGCTCTCGAAAGCACATAATTAAGTGCATCTCAATCTGATATGAATTCTTCTAAGCAGAGCTTTTTCCAATAAAACAGAGCATTTGACCCTTCTTGGAAATAGGCCTTGTTATGAAACTTAGGGAATAACTAAAAAGACACTGAATAGATCTGAACACTTAAATTTTGTAGAATAGCTTGCTGTCTTTTTTCCTTCCTGATTATAACCAGACTAACCTTTGGGGGAAAGGGTCTGAACATCCAGGGAATTCGCATAAAGAATACTGAAGGTTGCATAAAGCATACTGAAAAGGTCACCTTTTGTGTAATGCTGAATTGTGTAATTCAAAGGATGCAGTTCACAGGGTGGCATTCAAGTTGGCTCATCATAAGAACTGTTTTCCATCACTTTTAAAGAAAATAATCCTCCCTAAAGTATTTTTCATCTCTTCCCTTCTTTTTTTCTCTGTAGCACACATGTTAGTTTGGCAAGCACCATTTTAGAGTTGTGCCACATGTGGCAACCTCAAGTTTGAACAATGGAATAGGTTATTTTTTATTGGGCATCTACCTTGTCCTATTAGTGTGAGCTAGAATGAGACATTCAGTTATTAGCAAGTCACAGCCACATAATAGCCAGCGTGCACTAATGAAGTAGGATTCTTCTTGCATCAGCTAAAGTTAAATTAATGATTATTAAAAACAAATAAGTTTCAGTGGCTTACCATATTGTTCAGTTGGGCATTTCTATTAAAAAAAAAAACAGAAAAAAGAAAATTTTCAAGAGTTTTGCAGCTGTTATTGTGGTTTTTCTTCAGACCTCCTGACAAGTGATAATTATATGGAAGGGGCAATTCAGGTTCAAACCATTGGACCAGTCTGAGTTTTGTCGTGCTGTTGATGAAGCAGAGGATGGTGTTTGTGTGTTTCCAGGAAAACTGACATGTGAAAATCAAAATGTTTGAGAGTTCACTTGAGCTTTTATATCCCAATCTCTCTGATCAAGAAATCTGACTCAAAACTCTCAGAATAAAATATTTTCTCTTGAGACATCCAGTGATCTTCAGAGGCTATGAAAGTAGCTACATTTCCTGTATTTTGATTATTTAGGAGCTCTGAATGATGTTGTTGGGTTTGGGTAAAGCACAGGGTAGCAGTAATACTGTTCCCTCCAGCAGACTTCAAAGTGTTCTGCAGTTTAATTTCAGGAAAAATTCTGGTTGTGTTTTAGTAAATGGTTGCATTCCTTCTGTCTTGGGTTTAGCAAATCAGAACTGACACATAAATCTATGAAATCTATTGATTCTAAGGTTTTTGGTGTATTAAAAATCTGGGAAATGAAGAATATATCTTTTATGCATGATATTATTAAGCCTTATTCTTGTCATGGATGTTATTACAGCTTCTAGTCTTGGGTCAACCAGGCCCATAACTATTAAATATTGAGAGAACAATTTTGTCCTTGGACTAAGTGTTAGAAAAGATATGGCTCAAGGACAGGGCAGGAACCAAAGTCTGACTGGCTGTTGGAGAGTGCTTATTCCACGGAGAAACACGTGCCAAAACGCTGTTGGGCATCTAGTGGCAAGTGATTTTTTTCCAGCAACATATGCGCACATGACAGGGAAATTTCAGTGTGACTGTGAATATTTTAAGGCTTCAAAAGCCTTTCATAGTTCCTCAATTCAGCCATTTTGACATGCTCACTAATTTCACCTTAAATCCTGCTTTTCTGAGTGGAAAAATACTGTTTCCAAGCGGACTTGAAAAAGCTCAAAACCACAAACAAAAACCACACACACCAAACTCAAAGGATCAGTCATCTTTACTTCTCAAGTAGAGAAATCTACCTTTGCTGCTGAAAAGAAAGTGAGCTTGCTTTTCAAGGGTCAGTTTTTTTGTTTTTCTTCTGTACTCATAACACTTAACATGTGCACATCTAAACCAAACAATTGTAATCCTCTAAATAGAACAGTGTCAGCTTCCAAACTTGAAATTGGTTTTTATTTTTCTTTTTCACATTTCTTACTCTGTTGAGAGCCTTGCTAACTACTTTGCCTATTCTTGGTGTTATTCTTGGTGTTCCTACAAAATATTCCAGCGGAGGCTGGGAACATTTATCTCTTGACTTTCATCTCCTTATGACACTCTGAAAAGTGGCTTTTTCTGTCCAAATCATACAGCGTATCCAAGCAATGCTGTTTCTTTCATCAGAATATAATGTTGTTTCACCCTTTTTGGACTTAATGACTCTTATTATCTGTCTGAAATACGTAGCGAGGTATGCAGCGGAAACAGTATATCAGGAAGCTGTTTTTCAAGTACAGCTTCATAAATCAAGGTTACAGGCAGATGTTTTGATTTTTATTATTTTATTCTCTTTTGTTAATGTAGTCGTGATGGAATGCAAAACCAGTGCAATTTTGAACAGTAACAGTAGTAAAAACCTTTTTCTCCTCTCCCTGACCCTTCAGGTGAATATGGTTACTCTCACAAGGTTGCTTTTTATAATTGTCAAACTATTGTATCATCTCTACATGTCCAAGATCTTGATTTTAAACACATGTCACTGCTTAATTGGTTAGCTCAAAGTCAAATAAAAACTCTGGCTGTTTTATGACCTTCTAGCAAGGAAAAAAATCATTTTTGCAGTCATGTGTTCACACCTTAGAAAATAAATAAAATGGAAATTGCAAGAGACTGGAAAACTAGTAAAAATTAAAACCTCAAAATTTGTTCTGTGGGTATAGAGCAATGAAATGAGGAATGACAATAATCATAAGAGAAGGAAAAATATTAATTTTGAAGCTGTTTTCTGCTATGTTCCCCCCTGGATTGCTCTATTTTAGTATATTGTTAGTTTATATATCAAGTCACATTGTTGTCTGATTTCGTGTATGGTGTTAAAGAACTTCTGCTGTGCATGAATATTTTGTGTTAAAGCTAGAAATTTTCCAACCATGCACTTTATTAGAAATTCAGATTATTTCTGCATAATTTACTATGCATATTAGTCAGAATTTTTTCATGACATTGTCACGTTGCAGGTTTACCATTGTAAATATTTTTATGATTAAAGCTACAATTTTCTGAACCTCTTTTATGATCTGAACCTTTAGATGTCCAGACTCTTGTCTTAAACATACTACATTTGTTTTCACATTTTGTTTAAGTTTTAAAATATATTTAAATGGAACTATGAATTTGACATGGCATTTTTGGACTAATTAAGTTAATGGGCATATATCTCATTATAGCGATGCCAAATGAGAACTTGGTTCTCTCTCGCTACCCCATAAAAGCAAGCATCCTCCAACAAAAAGTTTTTCCTGATTTCTTGCTATGCAAAAATAATACATTTTATAGCATTTTATTTCTGTAGCATGCTACAGTGGGGATCAGCAGAGAGTAGATGAAATGAAAACACAGGAAAAAGTTCATGTGTATGTGTAGTGGTTTGGTTTAAAATATTGTTTTGCCAAAAAAAGGGGCAGAGGCACAATATTTAATAGCCTTTATCTCAATTATAAAGCAGAATAAAAAAATCACCTCTTTCATGCATGTTTGCTTTCAACTGACTATACATTTATTGAACCATTTATTGTGTTCTGAATTAAAGCTTGTTGTAGCTTCAGTGATGGTGTCAATCTCCTTTAGCAGGCACAGATGAAGACACCAAAGAGCTGCTTTGGCAAAGCCAGCTGAGACGTAAGGTCAATAGCAGCACTGAATCCTCCAGAAGGATTATAAAATGCTAAATTCAAAAGATGAGTTGAAGTATGTTATAATTAAAAATGGTTTTTTTTGACATTCTTGGATGCTTCAGAATTGGACAAAAAAGTTCAATTAGCAGAGCATGTGTTCTTGTCTCTTTAAACAACAGAGTGCATATATCTTATTGTTAGACTTCTGCACTTAAAGAGAGACAGAATTCTTTGGTTAAAGGCTAGACATGCTTCCAGCAGATCACTGACATGCATGTACTTTGTCTGTAATAGCAGGAAGCATTTTTTAATGTTTAGATTTAAAGTTAGATGAATTGCTTCTACAGGATGAAATTGAGACCATGCTCTCAAAGGAAGAAATCTGCTCCTTCTGGCTTGGGATATGGAGCCTTGGAATGGCCTATCCATCCTTCATGCAGTTCATCCAACCAATCATGCAGTTATGATTTATGTTTAAATGCTTATGTTTACTGCTGGTAGAATGACTGTGAGATCAACTGGTGGTAGTCTGGCAAAGGAAGGGGGAAAGTACACAATACTGTTGCTTTGCATTCCTCTGCTTTTACACAACACCTTTGCAACAAAAGGAAATGTCTATTTTTTACCCACCCTCTCCTGCCCTGTTTGGTCATCACATGTTTGAGACATTCATCAGTTGCAGAGGAAACTGGTGTAAGATATTTAGGCTTATTACAAATTCAGCACAAGTTTCAGTAAGTAAAGAAGGTGGGCTGTTAAGTCTTCAAATGCAAACCCATCACAGCTATTATCAGAGTATGTCAGGAATAGTTGGAGAGAATGAGCTGGAAGTAGATTTATCTGAAACATTTAAAACTCTCCTGAAGCATGGAATGTACATGAAGAAAGTATTCTCTGAGGGACTGACATGACCTTGTACTTACTCAGAGTATTTTATAACAGCACTTACTGTGCTATTTAAGTGCTATTATCTTTTGTGGCAATGGCATGTCCTTTGTATTGCAATAGCAGGATAAAATACTGGGTTTCACAGTTGTTTAACACCGTCACTGACTCACACTGGTGCTCCCTGGATAAATTAGACAAAGAAAATTATCTTTGTTCTCCAAAAATTACTCCTTTTTCATATTTTATACACCAATTTAAATGTAATTTCCAGTTTTCAACATAAATCTCTTGGCTCTGTGACTTCACAGTAATTTCTGGAAGCTGAGTCTTTCTCTTTGCCAAGGTGCCTGTGCCTCACGGGCCTTGCAGAGGCTTTGGTTGGCAGGAGAGGGCTGGCTCTGGACTGTGGTCAGAGCATGACCAGCTCCCCAGCACAGGACAAGAGTAAGCAGACAAGAAGATTTTCTCAAGACTGAGGAAGTCCAGGAGCCTGACAGGGTTTCTCCAGGTGTTTGTGACAGAGAGGTTGGTTTGACAGATTCAACTCTTGTTGGCCCTGTCTTGACATGGCCTCAGTTTCCACACCCTGTTGGCAAGGAGGATTAGCTGGTCTCCTGTGTGCCTGCCACAGCAGTAGCTTGGCTGCCTCCTTTCTCTGGGGGCTGGGGAGGCAGGCATAGGAGCAGCACAGAGGCTGAGGAAGCTACTCCCCTGTGGCCCTGTGTGAGGATGTAGAATGGATTTCCTGTACAGCCTGTGCCATGGCTCCAAAATCTCAAGGAGTATTTGTTGTACAGCTGTCACTGCTCACCAGCACTCCGATGCTCCTCCGAATATGCTGGTGACAAAAAACCCTCTGAGTTATATGGTCAGGTTTGAAAGATAAGCTGATGTGTGCAAAGAAGTTACTGTCCTGATTCATCTGATAAATACAGATATGTCTTTGAAAACTGATGAACTAAAACTCTGTTTTTGAGAAGAGGCTTGAATTTCTTTATATTCTCAAGGTTATCTTGACAAAGTTTATACTGTTTGTTTGCTTTGAGAAGACAAAGTCCTTTTTGTTTTTGTTTTTTTTTTTCCTCCAATACGGCACCTATGGACCGAGTTCTCTAATAAGCAACCTCCTGCCTTCTTGTTCAAAGAGATGTCTAGTAGCAGAAATGTTAAATGGCTAAAATTTCAAAGTACTTTCTATAATCAGGTAGATTTGAAAAGCTTCAGATGAAAATAATTCAGCTACCAATAAAATAGATTTAATACCAGACATTTTAATTCTTGTGAATTACAGTAGTATTTAATTTTATTTTTTATTAATAATTGGTGGGAACCAGGTTGTGGGCTACAGACAGTTAACTTGCTTTGATATACAAAAGTGGTTTTTATTCTACTTTCTGCAGATGTGAATTATAACTAAATTTTACCTATGTTTCTGTGTAGATAGAGGAGGCAAGAGTAGTAGACAGTTTACTGTTTGCTTGAAAACTTTATTTGAAGCAAATGGAGAAAGCACAACATCTTTTTAGTGTTTTGTTGAATATTTACTATTATAAACAACTTTTTTTCTTTAACAATATCAGAAGATTTCCACAGCAGATGTGCATTTATACTGTTCAAGTACATCATTCCTCACAGTACAATCAACAGTTGCTGGGCATTAATGGAATCCTCCCAAAGGAAAAGTCTCTTATCTCTTTGATGGGAATAGATCTTTTATCAACCATGATTGTCAGTACAGTTGTGGGAGACCAGAGAAGCTGTTAATTATTCTGCTTGGGTGTGCTTTAATGAAGTTATCAGCAAAGTACATCTGTCAACTTTCTTTTACAAAATAAAGCTGCAATAAATATGAAATTAGATTTTTAAGGGATAAAAATGGCATTTGTCTGCAGATGGATCTCCATGTTTGTGAGCATAGGTACATTAGTAAGTGTAGCAGCAATCTTCTCTAATGTGATTCATGCAAGAGAAATTTTATTTTAATAATAACCATTGCTTTTGCTGGTAAGTACTCTCTTTCCCCCTGTCAATTTTTTTAGCTCTTGGTGTTTTTCAGATTATCACATCTTTCCTCAGGGCATTGTCAGCCACCAAACACATCTGACTCAGACAGGGGTCAGGGTGGATCCTCCAGTAGCAAAAGCTATTGATCAAATGAAATTCCTGAATTCTGGGACAGCCCTCATGCTTCTAGATGCCTTTAGCAGGTAATACTTGTACATCCATGCCTGATGAGCCTGAACTGAAAACCCAGTTGCAAAAAAGGGAATCAGACATGACACTGGGAGAAGAGAGAAGCAATACCTATGTGGGAAATACTTCTTTATAGAAGTACAATTTTTTAAAGGGTTAGAATTTTGAGGTTTTGTGCTGCTCTTCTCTTGAGTGCATATAAATGGGCAAAGAGATGAGTAGAACCACATAATTCCTTCATTCTCATCTATTATATTCTTCCCATGAGTTACTGTCAATCAGTGGAAAAGTCATGTGTTTGAACCACAACTGCTGTTTTTATTTTTTTTTAAAGCTTTTAAAACCTTTTATTTTTTTTTAAAGACAGTTGTTCACCAGTGCTAGTCTATCTTTTCTACTATACCATGTGGCTCCCAGCCTAACACTTTTACATTTACATTTGATTCTGGTCCTCTTTTACAACTGTGGGAGAAAAGGCTGAACAGAAATGTCTACTGAGTGGAAATTCTCCTGCCTTCTCCTACCCTGTACCTGCTCTTGGTAGTTTCAGCAAAAGGTGTTTTTTTGCACTGCTTCCTACAGAATCATTTCTGCATTGCTCTTCAGCAAAAGTCTTCAAACAATGTTTAAACATCAGATAATCATGATGTCTCCCAAGGCTCATTTTTCATATACCCAGAACATCATCTCGTATATTTTCTGATGTAAAGGCTTTTGGGAATTTTGTCTATGTGAAAGTAATACATGTCTCTCCAGACATCTCTTAAAGATCAAATGTCTTGAGATGAAGGTTTTTACCAGAACCAAATGTAGAGGACAGCAAGTGGCCAGTGAGAAAGAGGGTTGATAAACAGTAAACAGTTTCTAAACAGGTTTGGATTTCCAATAGGAAAAAGTGTTAGCTGAATGGCACCTAAAAAATAAATATGGTTATGTGTAACGTCTGCAGCCATAAAGTTATTGTACACTGTCTAATACTTGAGGACAGGAGTGAGTTTCAGCTAACAATGCTTGTTTTCTCTTGTGAACAGTTAAAAAAAAAAAAGAAATTTCAAGGACATGCTGAGAAAGAAGCAGCTGGGTTCAACAGACTTGAAACTGGTCTTCAGACAGACAAATTCTGGTTGCACTTTCTTGTAAATTTCCAAGATGCTCTGTTTTTTCATGCATTCTTACTGCCCCTTCAGAATTAATGTAATATTCCCTTCTCCTCCTAGGATGTCTGCAATTATAGCTGGTATTGAACACCAGAAGACACAATCTCTTCCTGACTCTCTTTTCTTCTGTAATGAATTCCTTCTGTATATGTAACTAATAGTAGGAAAATAAGTCTGTTCAGCTTTAGGGGTGGTGTTAAGTTTTATGTGGCTACATAGCCTTGTTTGTTTAAATCCCTGTTTGAAGTATACCATTGCAAAACTTCAATCCAGGATTACGATCCCCATGCCAGTTCTTCCTTTCACACAACTGGGGTAGCATGCAGGGTAAACTCATTGTTCTCTACCAAAGCAATTGCAAGGTTACAGGTTAGAAATTTGGTGAGCAGTATGCAAAAGGCTTGTGGTGAAGGCTATTCTATTATGTAACGGCAAACCTCAGTTACAGGAATATTAATGTTGTTCGGGAATGTGGTGAGTTGAATCTTTGAATTACACATGGGGGAGTGTGTTCAGAAAAATAAAAAGCGATCTTGCTGAGTAGCATGGCAGAATTCCCTTTGATTTCTTCAAAAGCAGCCTCGAAACTTTGCTGATTATTTTGGGTTTGCTTGTTGATCAGGTCAAAACAAACAGATCTCACTACCACTGCTAGCTTAGGTCTTGGTCTTGTTAACGCTAACTGCCTTTTTATCTTGTAAATTTATTATTAGGGTGTTTCTTTCAGGCTGTAGAATTAGATTATACTTAATTCATACAGCACTCCTGATTCCTTTCAACCCAGTAAAATTCAAATAATTTTCTCCCACTGGGAGTAATTTCCTTCCTGTATTCATTCTCCCTCACTTATAAACTTTGAGAGAAATATTCATGTCACTTTTAATGTTTTTCTGCAAAAAAAGTTGTCAATCCCAGAATTTTTACATTTTAATACATACTCTGCTGAGGCTCACACTAAATGTAGCATTAATTTCTTTTATATATTTCTGGACATCATAGAAATGCTGTGAATTTTCTCCATCTTGCCAAGGAGAAGCATTTTACAGGAGGTCTTTTGCTCTGCCTTATATTAATCTACTGTGCTTTGGCATGTCTTAAAATTTCTTAAGATCAAAATTGACTATTATATCATTCAAATTGATCTCTGCATTACAAACCCTTAAACTTCTTCATTTTTGGCTGTATAGCTTTGTTTTCACTGAAGCATATGGTAGATATGCCTAAAGCACTTTTATCAGAAAACAGCCTCAGCCTGTGTGCATATACGGAAGAACACAGAATTCACCACTCTCCTTGCAGCTCTGTGACACCCAAACCTTGACATGTGAACCCCACACAAACAATATTGCAGACAGCAGTACAATTCCCTCCCTACACTTGCTGTCTGTGTTTCTTTTTACACATCCCAAAATTTCTTGGGCTCCCTGAGCATAGTGCTGGGCTGGGACTTCTGTCATGATGAATGGTTTAAATCTTTCTGTGACACCCTCCACTCCACAGCAGTCCTTTGATTGTACAGCCATGGTATAATTTTTCTAAGGGCTGCTTCAAGTTTGTCAGCAATAAAATCCCTTTTTCACAAACTAGAACTATTTAGAACAAAGGTTGTGTATACATACAACACTGAAAAGCTACTGCTGGTACTAGCTGAGACTGCACTTGTAATTTGGTGGCATCAACATGTCCCAAGCACTAATTACAGAAGCCTAATGAGGGACTGGGTGTGAGGTCTGGGCTCCCATCTGACCTGCAAAGTACCATGACACTTACCATATTTTATATTGTGACTGACCTTTTGTCATAGCTATTTCCTGTTTCACCACTCTTTATGCTACACAAATTTTTAGAGGTTTTATGATTCTCTGCAGATACCTCATTAAAATATGAAATGTTAATGGACTTATTAGTGTCTCCTGTGGACATCACCCTCTAATTGGTGATTCCCTGTGGAGTTACTTTTTAGAGGGAGGACCCAAATCTGAGATACAAATGTTTTTATAAGATCTTAGATGTAGAGCTATGTAATTGTCTTTTTATTAATAGTAGATGAGGACCCAAAAGACTTAAAATTTGAAGATATCTTAGCAAGTGCTGTTGACCAGAAGAATTTTCCACAGAAATACAGGTTATATGAAAAACATATTAACTGTTTTGCTAAAGACCACTAAGTACCACAAACTTAAAAAGGTTTTTCACTTTAAAGAAAAAAACAAACAAAAAAAATCTCCATTTCAATGTTGAAGATATTTAAATTAAGAAATTAAAACTAAGTACTGTTTTGGGCTGATTACATTTGCAGCGCTGGAATCCTGAAACCTCTGTGGGAAGGTTTATTTTAGTCCCTGCTGTAATTCTGCTTTGATTGTGAAGCAGCCAGGATTTCATCCAGCTCTATCTTCTCCCTGCCAACAGTGCAATTTGGATACTGACCTGCATCATAAATTACTCCTTTGTACCTGAAGAAGTCCAGTACTTTAAACTAACTAGATAGATGTCATTTGTTATTCTTTTGACTCTTTGTTTTTAGTTCAGCTTTCAACAAAAGGATCTTTATACAACAATATAAGATTCTGAGTTAGGATGAAAGGGGAAGCCAGGGCTGACATCAATTCCCTGGTGTCTTTTTCACTGCAGTGAAGTTGATGTACTTTTCTGTAGACTTTTATAGTTATCAAAAACTGTTGACTATTTTACTTTTGCCCACCTGGTAATGTGCATAGATACTTCTTACAAAAGTAATTTTCCTGTCAAAGATATCCTGAAAAGTTGTTGTATCTGTCTGAACTTTGACTCCCATATGTCCTATGGACAACATAAATTAGCAGAACATCCATGTCGCAAATACGGAGGCATCTGACTCTTCCAGAAAACCATCCTTCTCTGTATTTTTGTAAGATAAACTTGCAGGCTAATTTACTGTGTGGAAAGTTACCTTGTTAGCTAAATTCTGAAGGGCTAATTTCAAGTGGTTGGTACCCTCTAGACTTATGCTGGTGTTAGCTATTTTATACTTAGCATTAAAGTATGCTTCCCTGGCTTAGGCAATGTTTGAAAAGCACTTCTGATAGGTTTTGTTTCCACACAGATGTGGGGATTCATTTAAAAGAATTGAAGGTTACATAAATTCCTTAACCTCTTGTTCTTGCAGCAGAAACTTGCCACAGAATTCTTGGTATCAAGTATCTCATACAAAATATGAGGAATTTAGTAACAAGCTCGAAGACAAGAAAATCATCCTGCACTGAGTGCAGAGACAAATTAAATGTTGAGGAAAAAGAATTGAGTATTTGTAGGACTTAAATGGAAATGAAGTTTTCTTGAAAGGGGGGTCAAATTATTCAACATTTTAAAAGAAATAACAGATGAAATTATTCAAAATAAACATGTAAAACATAAGTTTGTCATGTGAAATTGTCTCACAGTTTGCATTGCACTTGAGCAGTGGGCAAATTGTTTACCTATCCCCACACCCTGTAGCCAACTATAATATATTTCCTTTAGACCAATTTTCTTTTCTGTGTTAAAGCTGGAAAGGTATATTCCCTCAGTATGAATTTAAGGAACCTAGGATTAACATGACTCATGGGTGGTAAATAATTCTGCCACCTGCACTAGAATGAAATTTCTGAAGTCTTGTATTTCATTTCTGTTACTAGTGTCTAATAAGCTATTTTTTCAGACTATAATGCATATGATAAGGTAGCCTTGTTTTATTTATGGGGTACACCGCCATCATGTCAAAAAAGTCACCTTTTTGTGTTATTAATCAAATCCCAGGCTGCAGTCAAATCCCAGGCTGCACATTGCATTTATATGGATTTGAGACTCTTTTATAGATATAATTTTTTTTTCTGAAATTGTAAAGAGCAATAAAAGTGTGTGGGTTTTTTTCCCTGGAAGATACAGGTGATATCATGGAGCCAAAAACTGAAGCCACGAGATACTGGGTCAATGAAAAATGGATGGCAATAGCATTATCCCAAAGGTTCTCATAGCAAAGAGGGAATAATTGAACTGTACACCATCATCATGAGTATCTCCAGACCAGCTAAAAAATAATACACAAGATGGAGAAGCTTGTTTTCAACTAAGAATGTAGTTATTTTTTATGCTTCCAGGGATTTGCTTTCTATTCTGTACCATGTTATTAGATGTGGAAGTTCTTGATATAATTGCTTGTGGGAAAACATCTGTCCAAAAAATATGTACTGTAGTTTTCCTGTCTGGGAAAGGAAAGAAGGCAAGATGTCCGTGCTCTTTTAAAGGCACCCTATATATCACATAATATAACCCTGCTGCATGCGTGGTGCATGAGCTGTCTTCTTAAGATGGGAACTTGGCAATGAGTTCTCAGTCTTCTCAAAAATATATCAAAACAAGAATCATGATTAATATTTTGAGATAACGACTACCTAGAGCATGAACTCTGTTACACATTACAGCCCTGATTAGTGGTTGACTAAGAATGACACATGATTACAAGGGCTGGTGAGAAGAAGATAGCTTCTTATTTCAGAGTGGACATTTCAAAAACCCAGGCGATATACAAAAGAGAGGGAAGTAAAAGGACATATAGGGAAAATTAATAGTTCTGTGGTGATCCATGGTTTGTCAGCTAGACCACAAAGCAACTTTGTGGAGTAGAACAGGTAGGGTTCTGGTGTTGACCCTGAGCCAGCAATGTGCCCTCACAGCAAAGAAGACCAAGAGCAACACCAGCAGGTTGAGGGCAGTGATCCTTCCCCCCTCAGTGATGGTGTGCTGGGTCCAGTTCTTGACTTCACAGTGCAAGAGAGATAGACGTGGTGGAGTGAACCCAGCAACACACCACAAGGATTACTAAGGGCTTGGATTGTCTGATGTATTAGGAGTAGCTGAGAGAGAGAGAGTTAAGTCTGGAAAAGGGAAGGTTCAGGGTGACCTGATCAGTGCATATACATACCTGATGGGGGTAGTAATTAAAATGAAGCCAGATTCTTCTCATCAGTCCTCAGCCAAAGGATAAGAGGGAGTAGATTCAAATTGAAATAAAAGAAAATTCTTTTTTTTTTTCAGTGATCACAGTGATCTGACTCTGGGACAAGTTGCCAAGATAGGTTAAGGAGTCTCCATCCCTGGAGGTATTCAAACCCTGATCGGATATTGTACATTGGCATTCTAGATCATGTTTCTCTGAGCAAGGGTTAGAACTAGATGATCTCCAGAGGTCTCATTCAACCTTAAAACTCCTGTGATTGAGGTAACAAATATGTTGGATCTGGCTATGTATCTGTAAGTATTTTGAAGACAAAATTAAGGGGTTTTTTTATTACTCTTATTAGTTTAGTGTTTCTGCAGCAATATGAGCTCCCTTGTTGCAACAAGAGTTTGAGCATTTTAAGATAAACTGTCAAAAGGTTCAGCCTCACTATTACAACAATCTTACTCCACAGGTAATGTAAAAATCCTTCTTTTTCAGCATATTTTTGTCTTCTGAGAGGTGAATTGGGTTTTCTCTTCTGTTCTCTACTGATGGGATCCCAGGTAGATAATCCTTAAACATAAATAAGGAAGCATGTGCAGTTAACTCACCTGGAATTTGTTAGCAGGGATTATGAGAGGGGAGGAAGAAAAGGGAATAGATAAGACATGAAAATAGAAAAAGTCACACTTGTTGCCAGGAGTTTATAAGAGAGCAGCTCTCTTGACTTTTGCTTTCTGACTTGTAATAGAAAATATGGTATTCATGGTTTATTATCAAGCTTTCAAAAATAATGATTTCACCTGAGAGATCTCTGAACACAAAAGCAAAGTGTGAACTTTCTAAGATAAATTGATTCTTGTGAAATATCTGTGGTTTGTCAGATGTACCAGCTCTCAGGATTTCTAATTGCAAAGGAGAGGAAGCAAAGTGCTGCTGACAAGCCATCTGGACAACCTGCATAATGTAACAGACTTAAAAATTCATGGTGAAGAAGATACTCTCCTTTTTTCAGCGGCAAATCATTGTGGGATTTCCATGGCTTGGTTGCTGTTGGCAGAACAATTATTCCTCCTAAGGCTGGATGTAGACTTGGAAGGTGGAAGGACAGTGACAATGCTGACGAATCTAGATTCCATTAGTGATATGAGTAGTATCTCACCGTGGACAAGAAGCTTCAGTGTTCTGTTCCAGTGCCCCACCTACAAAACAGATAGTAGGAAAGCCTTTGCTTAGTCTTTGAATTGCACTGATTTCCTCATTCCTCTACTAAAAGCAAAAAAAAAAAAAAAAAAAACCCAAGGTCCTGTTAAGCTTTTTTTTTTTTTTAAGACATCAATACCTCCATTTCACATCAGCAGCAGTTGTTCATTTTAGTAATATTTTGTTGTCATTTCATCAATGAAAACTGGCTCTGGAATAAAGAACACACTTGTTTGGCCTCTTTGCCACTTGCACAGCAGCAAATGCTGATGAGAAAGATGGTGAGCTCATTCTGGTACTGAAATAGGAAGAAAACAGCCCTTTACTCACAGTTATCACTTTTCTTTTGCCCTGACCACTGTTACACTCTGCACCTCTGTCCAGCACACACACAGCAGGATGCTGGTATTCAGGCTCCATTAAGTTATTGACACATCCTGTTCCTCAGGAACCTCCTGGGATCAGAGTAATTGAGCTCAATAGTTGAGCCTCTATAGAAATATCTCTGACCTTTTGCCTTGCAGTCGGTGGGGTGACCATATGTGAATGCCAATTAAGAAGCCACAGGCATTTTGACTGAGGCAATTGGGTCAAGTGTAGCATTGAGGTTATATAATCCTTTTTCCTTTTAGCTTGTGAAAGTTGGAAGTGCAGAACCATTCCTTTCCTACTTTCTCTTCACCAATGGGTCAATGGGTTTTTAGTCATATTTGAAAGATATCGCTTTTTTTTTTTTGCAAAAGCAGATAATCATAATCAGCTACTTTCAAATCCATCAGTACAATATTTACTCTTCTGGAAAATTTATTATGGTAACAGAAACAAAAACATTGTAAAAATGAGGATCTTTTTCCTTCCATCTGAGAAAGAAAATGAGATGAGTACAATAAAGGTGATGGTAAGATCTGAATGAATACCTGCTTACAGTTCTGCTTAGTTCAGATGCTTCCTTGAGGTGAGCCTGCTTTCTGAATTGCAGCTGTTAAATTTTCTGAATTAAGTGGGGAAATTTCAATTGTATCCAAGCAAGAAAGCAGAGTGGTAGACATGGTACGAGATGAGCAAGTGGCTGAAAAAATGAGGAAGGAGAGTTCCCCATCTATAAACTACAACATCTGCACAAGCAGTAGGACTGCAGCTTGTGCTGCACAAAGCAACTCCTGTACCAAGCCAGTGAATTTGCACAGAGGAACTGCTGCTATCCACAGGGGCCAGCAGCAAAACAGCTTTAGTGTTTTCTATTTCATTTGCTGAAGCTTAGTCAGCTTTGCCCTAGGAGTCTATGAGGACCCACTTATACATTTCCATCCTGCATTATTTTGTGGTATATCACTTCAAATTTTAAATAATACATGAGTAAAATCAGGGTGTTTTGTTGTATTGCTGATATGGTGAGGGATTTCCTGGTAAAATGGAAAATGGTATGAAAATAAATTAATGTGACAGTCTCTCTGGCCTCTGCTCTTGTGTTATGAGTGCAATGTACAGGGAGGGCTGGAAAAGGCAAAGATTTCTCTAGAAAACATAGGAGAAGAATGGTATGGTAAGCAATAAACTAATGAAAATGGAATAGTTCAACTAATGCATCACACAGTAACATAGACAAAAAAAAATCTGATGAAATATTCATGATGAAAGAAAGTCACAAAAAATATGCTGTGAGGAATTAAGGGAGCAGAAAGAGATGTGTGAGGGGAATTCAGAGGATGTGAATGGGCTGACACTGAACGTAGAGAGGGCTTCATCAGAAGGAAGCAAGAAAGAAAATGGAAATGAAGGGTGAGCAAAGAGAGCCTTTTCACAAAAAGGTGATGCAAATCATTACCAGATAATGGTAGTTCATCTTTATGGGAGAACTTCAGAGTAGCTGAGGAAACTTGAGCATGCCAGTTTTTGGAGACTAGGGATAAAGGTGAAGGAGGTTAGGAAGACTTACTTTCATTGTGGGAAGAGCTCATTATTGGTGAAATTACACATCCCACAGAGATGTGATTTCTTGATTTTTGGCTGCAGATAAATGTTGGAGCCTGTGAAGGATTTCAGTACTCACAGAATGTTTGGGGTCAGAAGGAGCTCTGGAGATCATCCACCACCTGCTAAAGCAGGTTCACCTGGAGCAGGCTGCATATATTTGCATCCTGCCAGGTCTTGAATACCTGCAGAGGAGGAGGCTCCACAGCCTCTCTGTGCAGCCTGTTCCAGTGCCCTGTCACCCACATTGTAAAGTTTTTCCTCATATTCAGATGAAACTTCCTATGTTTCAGATTGTGGCTGTTGTCCCTTGTCTCAAACTTGTTCACAGGCTGCTGGTCTGACACAATTCTGAAGCAGTGTGTTGCTATTGCATAATCTGTCATATAGTCCTCTGAAAAGCTGCACTGTGAGGGAATTTTCGGTTTGGGGTTAATGAATAAAGAACTTACTTTGATAATGTATCATTTTGCTCACACTAAGAAGCTTCTGAAAGCATACAGTAATCCTTTGCTTGCCAGGAAAGGCTATTTCACTAATTGAGAAATCTCATTTCAGAGGTAAGTTCATGCCAGACCATTACTGCAATATTATACTTGGAGCATGTATGAGAGTGATTATATTTTAATCTTGTGTCTTGATGGGGGTCTGCTTCCTACAGCCTTTCAGTTTTAGTTCTAGCTTGGGAAACAGACAGGATCCCTGTAGAGTGACATTTATGCTCTTGTTTAACTTCTCGTCCTTGAGGCTGGCAGCTTGAGTAACATTGTTTCCCTAACCTGACATCTTGCAAAAAAAAATCTGAGTTTTGCCCCAGGAGCAGAGAGGAAACATGATGCCCTGTGCACAGCAGAGATCCGGCTCTGCTGGTACAGCAAGCAGGAGCAGCAAACCCTACATTATCTATGCTTCAGTGGTTTGCTAGATTTTTTTTTTTTCCCCTGTGGGGTCGTGTAAGTTTTATCTGGTTTTGTAATTTATAAGTATTTTGACTAACACATATTCATAGGGTCTTTGGGCTATGCTTCGGGAAATAGGATCTGTGTTTTAACAATAGGCTTGGCAAATGAGGACTGAGGCAGAGTCCCCATTAAGATTGGACTTTCTCCTGTGTACTGATGCTGGGGTACAGAGTGGCTAAATTATTTGTCCAAGATACCGTTTGTATTTTCAAGCACACAGCCACAAATGACTTCTAAAAATTTTATGTACAAGTGATATTTACCACAGCACTGAGAATGGCAGACCCCAAGATATGAGGTTTTCTCAGAAGAGAAAAGTCTACAGGATGACATCAACATCATTATGAGATGACATTGTTAAAGATTAAGATGTGCCGGGTTTTAGGCTTGTGATCATATTTAACACTACAATTTTGGTTTTCAGAGAAGATGTGGTTACCCCTGAGAGTTTTAAAGGCCAGGTTGGATGGGGCCCTGAGCAACTAGTCTAATGGAAGATGTCCCTGCTTGTGGTGAAGGAACTAGATGATCTTTAAAGTCCTTGCCAGCCCAAATCATTCCGTGATCTTTAATGGAATAGATGGTGCTGGATGCAGAGAGAGTCTACAAATTAGGATCTACACACATGTTGTTCTTCACTTTGTGTATGCACTGCTCAGTACTAACCAAAGCACCAAATTATCAAATGTTTTGATCACAAATCCAAAACACAGTCCTGTGTCAGCTTCTGTGAAAAGAGAAATAAGAACAATAATCAAAATAAAGGGCAACAATAGGAAAAGAGCATGAACAGCTCAGATGTCATTTTAGTGGGAGTCAGTTAATGGTGGGAACATCTGACATTTTTTAATTGACTGTGGTTTTTTTGCCAGTTTTAGGTTTTTGGAGTTTTTTGTTTGGTTGGTTGTCTTTTTGGTTGTTTTTTTTTTTTTTGTTTTGTTTGTTTGTTTTTTTTTTTAGTAAAGGAAATATATTTGTATTGTTCTTTTTGGGGTAGATGATGTTTAGACTATATAGATTTTAGAATTGTGTTGGACTGGGTGATTTTCACAGTTCCTACCAACTAAATTATAGTATTGTATTCTCTGTCTACTTGTTCATCACCACACTTTAAACAAGCACCAAATAGTTATGTTCAGAAAATCCTCACGTTTATCTTGTCACAGAATACGAGATTTTCTTTTCTCAAAATCCAGAAAGGGTTTTACCCTTACCTCACAGCTCTGTGTTTTAATATCATGTGCAGCCAGCTGCTTGTAAATACCTGTAAATAATAAAATGATTCTGATATATTCACCAAGACATTTGAAGAATTATGATTGAAAGTGCAAACAGTAACCTATCCTTAGAGAGAGAGACACATTGCCAGAAACATATGGTTTTGAGTTGAAATGATCCTTTTTCCTCACCGTGAGACAGTGTGCATAATCCTGAATTATGGAAAAAGAACAGGCAGTTCCTGCCACATTGGGAGTCAAGTTATGAATAGTTAATGACAGCATGTAAAGGCAGGATTGGTTTGCAGTTTTAGGGGGCTTACCTTCCTTTTTAGTAGTTTTCCTGGGAAAAGGAAGGAACTCAATTCAAGTAATGTGACTAGAAGAAATAGAGAAAAGGAAGATCTGTCAAAAGAGGAAAAAAATTATAAAGGCAATAATAGGTGTTTTGCTTTATGGTATAGAAATACCCAAAATGGTAGTGTCAGGAAAATCCCAGCAATAGAATATCTTTATATTTGTTGGGAGATTTCAATTCTTTAATTCAGCTAGGGACTCTGATTATTCTTGTAGGAGTCTGGTATCTGTTATTATTCCAAAATCTAACAAATAATGTATGGAAAGTCTGTTAGGAGACAGAAAACCATATTAGAATTAGGTTGAGGTCTGCTAGGAACCATAAAGTTTTTTCCTTCCTTTCCTTTTGGTCCAGCTTCAGGAAATCACTAACAGAGATCTTTCTGCTATTCATAAAAGACTGAGGAATGTCAGGTCAGCTGAGGCCTACTTTGTGTTTCATCTAATTCTGTCTGAGCAGCATTGTGTAATTGAACAAATGTGTAAATGATACAGCCAGCTCCATCATCCAGTTTTTGCCAATTCCTCCTGAAGATAACAAGCAGCTCCTTGCATTGCTGAACTGTGATTCCCTGTAATGAGCAAAAAGTAATGTATGTAGAGCAAAACCAATGCAGATGAAGACTGTAGGGATGTTGCTGAGAGCAATGGAACCACATCCCACCTGGGCCATTCAATAAGGTTGTGTGTCAGGACTCCTCTTCCTGTGAAAGATACAGGAGAAATCTTCTGCTGTGAGTGCACAGCAAGAACTCTGCCCTTCCTTTCCTGACTCTTTGGCCTCTTTTACAGTGGTGGTTTGAAAAGAATGTGCCAGGCAGTTTGAAATAAAGGAAAAATTGCTTCTAAGCAGTGTGCAGTCATTCAGAAGCTGGATTTGGCACTTGTCTGCAAAATCTTTTGTGTGTATCTCTAGCTTTGAAAATGTTGCAGTACAAATGTTCCTATGAACTCCCATATTTATTCCTTCTAAAGAATTCAGATTCAGAACAGTAATGAAATATAGTCGGCTTGCATTTTTGTCTTTATATATGCCTTCCAACTGCCAGTCTTATCTATTCAGCCTGAACCCTGAAAAGCTGTTCATGTTGTTTTTAATTTCTGTTGTCAACAGGAATATTTTGGTAATGGAAATCAACTGGCCCTTCCTATGCAAGGCCAAAGAGCACAATCATTTGGAAGCTGCTACTGTTCCTCTGGTGTACAAATAGCTGAAGATAGCTTCTCCCTAGTACATCAAGGACTGCTTCCTGAGCTTGTCCTTTTCTTGATTGCCTTCCCCCGATACAGTTTTACCAACTAACTGCAAGCAATTTTCTGTAACAGCTTATTTTAAAGGCTAAAATCTCTGCATGTCTGTTCTGTAGGAACTCCACTACAACTCTGCTTAGAAAACATCTTGTCTCACGTACCTCATTGCTAGGCTACCCATCAGCTTGCGGAGAGTCACAATTTTTTTTTTTTTTTATAAGCCTATCACTGTCTGAGTTTGTTTAGACCTGGCTTTTTCCACCTATGTATTCCTCTTTTTCAGTAGTATATAGTAGTTTGGGATTTTCACTCTTGCAAAAAAATTTTCTCCCTTACAATTTTATGAGGAAACTTAAAATATCAGCAAGATCAGGTATTCACCAATAGATTAAAAATCCTTGTATTTATATATATATATATATAGGGGTTGTTGTTTTCATTAATATTATTTATATTAATATATTTGATAAATAATACTTACTAATACTAATAAAAATAAGATGAAATTGAGATAGAATACCAGCTAGAGGTCTAAATAAACAGTGGGCTTAGAGGAGAAAAAGGCATTCAATGTTTCATTTTCCTGTGTGTGTCCATATGTATAAAACATATGTGCATTTCTCCTTGTTTTGCACAAGTTAAAAATTTAATGAGCTGGAGCATTAAAATACCTCCAAATAATTTGGTGCTTAATCGGCTAAAACTCAGAACCAGTTAAAAATGCATTATTGCCAGAGATATAATTTTAATTGCTTTCTGACAGTGAGCTAAACTGGACAAGACTTTCTGTATGTTGTGGAACAGGAAAAGATTTAGAAAATTAGCCATTCCATTTGGAAGCCCAAAAGTCCTTTCTTATGCCCTCACTGTGGCACATAAGATAGATTTGTAAAAGACGTTTGACTTCCTTCTGTTCAAATTAATTGTGGTTCAGGAAGTATCTTCTTCTTGGCTTGCTTACTGGTTACTTCTTACCTGTAGTCTCCAAAATTTAGAAGTAGTCTCATAAAATACTATTTGATTTAATTATATTGAGAAAAGTTAGGACAGAAATACTAGGGTTGGGAGAAAGAGAAAGCCAAGTGATCCACCTGAGGTGGAGCTGTGAGAGGAAAGTATGGCTGGCAGAGAGCACTTAGAACTGAGAACTTTGTGGCTGGGGTACAGGCCAGGTAGGGAAATGATGATTGCCTTATGATATCCTCTAGAAATGGTTACCTAGCTCTTGTGAGTGAGAGGGTAGGGGAGAGAAAGTATTTTTGTTATCATCTGAGGTCATACTGACAATCATCATCGGTGTTAGCTGGCTTGTTTTCATGATGAAGCCTGAACTGTGGTAATGCCCAAGGTTGTTGGACTTTGATTAGTGCAGTTGGTCAGAGCATGGTGCTGAGAACACCGAGGTCATGGGTTTGATCCCCGTACAGGTAATTTACTCAAGAGCTGGACTCAATGATCCTTGTGGGTCACTGCCACCTCCAAATGCTTTGTGATTCTTGCACCTTTGCTTTGAAGTTCTGAGGGCTGTGTTCTCTGAAATAGGGGATTTAAGTTTTTTTGTGAATGAAAATGAACCTTGGTGGCAAGATTCAATATTACTTCAATAATTGCATAATTTAGCACCTTTCACCGTTGTTCTCTGGGTACTATATGAAATGAATTATCATTTGCTTATTGATAAAGAAATTTATCTGTAGAGATAGGATTTCCAATTTTTATTGGCAAGTTCAGTACTTGTGAACTTAGAGCTGAGTTCCTGATGTCTTTTAGGGCCTCTCATAAAACCCTTTTCTTCTGATTCTTTAACCAGATTCTATCTAAGAGCAGTGGAAGTTTATAAACTTGTTGAATCTTCATGCAGGATAGATTTATCTTTTCTAAGTCAGATTCATTTTTTCAAGGAATTTCACATTGAAGTTCAGAAATTTTTCATGGGCATTTTAAGGATACAGTTTAGTATTGAAAAGTGGAGTGATCAGACATACCAACCTGTCCTAATAAAGTGACAGTTTTATTAAAGGTTCCACCTGAAAGCAAAATGTCTTGGTTTTTAAAGGTAAAAATTTCTGATTATGTTCTTGATTATTTCAGTATCTACCCGTACAGATTATGTTGTAATGTATCTATAGGTATTGTGGGAAGGTAGGATAGTAGGAAGATGAAGAGATTTAAAAAAAAACAAAACACAAAAGGCTTAATAGACAAGTGTAAATTGTGTTGAAAATAAGGAGTTGTCTTGCAGGTGGGATTTTTACCTATTAGATGATTATTATCTTTTATATTATTATTAATAATATAAATTTATAGGGGTCCAGGATTCCTCTTGTTCAGACCTTTTCTTATGTAAAAGACAGGTCAATTGGAATATTTCATGAAAGGACAAGAGTGAAAGTAAATGTAAACATAGGTAAGTCTGTACAGCATATACAAGTAAGGGCATCAGAGAGCATTTGCTAAAAAAATATAGCAAGTACTCTCCTTGTTTGTGTATGCTGAACATAACTTAATGGGAATGACATGTCTCATTTCTTCCCTGTGCTCTAGTTTAGACACAACTCCTTTGTCTGACTTTTAAATAGTGCTCAGTTTATTCAAATTCCTTCTGATTGACGAAAAACAAGGCTGCCTTAAAAAATGGTGGGGGTCATTAATTTAATTGGTATTAGCTAGTTTTACTTACTGCTTGTTTTAAATCTCAGCATTTGTCATCATGGTTAGACTGTGAGGATGAGAAACTTTCATTCTCAGAGGCATGGATGTGCTCAGTTTTTGAGAAGTCCCTGTCCCTCTAACAAATTACAGATTAAACAGCTAAGAGAAACTCCACTTGTAGCTGAGCAAATGCCTATGTGGAAAGGATTTACCTGATTTGTTTGTATTGATGTTCCACTGACAGTGAAGTAGGCATGCAAGCAGATTTACCTGGCCTGCTATGTGTATGTATGCTATGCTAGGTGTAGTGGGCCACAATTTCCAGTGATGGCCATTGGTCCTGACTAGACTAGACTAGATCAGGATCTCTCTTATCTCTCCAAGTGGGAATCCAAGGAAGATTACACCTTAACTTCAGAAAGCAAAGACTTTGTTTCACTGAACTAATACCTGGGGGCTCACATACAAGTCCCTAATGCTTGCTTTTCTCTATTTTACTGGTTTGCTGTGATTCTCAGATAAGCATGTTTGATTGTCTGTACATATATACATGCAACTTTGATTTAGAACAAACTAAAGAGAACAACACGATGGGAAATGCTTATGCAACCCATATCAGAGAAAGTTGCTAATGTGAGTCTAAAATAGCCTCAAACTACTGCAGTTAAAATGAAGCGCCCTAGAAACTTTGTGACTTCACTTGAGTGACCAGCCTGAAGGAAGGTCACATCATGCTGGGAGATTATCTGGCCTGACACACTGAAACCCTTTTCAGACTGAAAAATAGAATTGTACTAAGCAACTGAAAATAGAATATAGTTTATGTTAATTTTATTTGTTTTGCTCTCAGTAGTGGTCTTGCTTTCTTATAACAAACTGTCCTTGATACAAAACCTGAAAACTCCTTGTTTGTGGTGAAGATATGCAGCCAGCATTGTCTTTTTCTTCTTATTTAATTTCTTTATATAGAAACATATAGTGTATATGTACATAAACATATGTTTATTTGAGAGTTTATGTATATGTTTATATAATTTCTGTGTGTGCATTTACAAAAATAAAATTGTGTCCTGTTACAGACTGATTTTCAGGCAGAGTTTATTTCTGGTTTTAGGATATTTGCCTTCTAGATTTCACTGTATCTTAATTTTGTTACCTCCTAAGCAAGTGGAGTGTATGAGAATAGGAACACAGATTCAAAACTACTTAAAGAATAAGGAAAAGGAAGATGATTGCGTATTACCCACACACTGAGAAATACAGTTTACTTTTGACCTGGCCAAAAATAATATGGAGATTTCTATAAATAAATCTTAGGGCACCTGATGACTACTCCTCAGTGCTGGCTGGGGTTTTGGCCTTGGAGGGCTTGCTGTATCCAGCAGCACACAGAGCCAATGCTGCCCTAGTTCCATGTCCCAGGTCCAGCCAGCAGGGAAACAGAACATGTACCTCCAGAAGATGCATACACACACACACACACACACGTGTATTTACACAAAAACATAACATAGCCACACAGATGAGTGCAGACAGAGATATTCAACACTCTCACAAACAGCACTGAGGGCCTCATCCTATTCCCCTCCCTGTCTGACCAGGATAAAAGTTCATTATTGAGCAATACATACATATCCCCAGGAGTGACCCTGTAGTCTGTAGGTCATCTCAGACAGGGTATCCTGATGACTCAGGGATGGATGTCCCTCCCAGTCCTTGGGGCAGAAACCCTCCTGGGATGTCCTAAGGGCAGGGACTCGTGTCCCTGACTGGGTGATCAGGGCTCCCTTCCTCACAGCTCTGGGCTGTTCTACTACTTCATGCCTGGAGAAGCCAACTTCTTATACCCATCCTAACAGGGCTGCTGGTCAGGTGTTGATTCACTGCCTAAAGAATTAGCAACGTTAATAAGTTTCTTAAGCAGTTTACAGTTAAGATATCCAACTTTTAATAATTTCCTATTTTTTTATTTTAATTCAATTTTTCATGACCTAAGCAAATGTACTGAGGTGTACAGGGTGGTATTAACTAATTGCATTTCTTCCTCCTAAGATGTGTCTGCGTACTGTACAGTCTGTGGTACTGTAATAATTTGCATGTGCTCATAAAACAATTTGGAGTCCTACAAGTACTGTAAAACTCACCTCTGCATTGCCTCTTCTTCAGATGTTCAGAACTGACTACTTATAAAAAAATAAGTTAACAACTGCTATTTTTTATTCAAACTCAGTAAGAAAGTTGAGGGATTTCATGGTCACAGGCTTCAAGTCAAGTGCTTGTACACTTCAAAAACAGCATAATGGAAATAAAACGAGATTGCAGTCATTAGCACTGAAGGAAACCTTCTTTCCCCAACTCCTTGCAATAATGTTTGTTCATGCTTGCTGCTGTAAAATAACAACCTCTCTTAAATTACCCCAAGAACTGCTCATTTTTGAGATTGTTTTCTGATAGGCATATAATTACAGCCAAAACAGCAAAATACTGTGATTTCAGTTTGAAATTTAATTGCCCTACCTGCATAATCATTGCAGTATAAATTAGGCACAGCTGTAGAGCAGACAGAAGGTTTCTTTTAAGTAAAATTATTTTCTTTGTCTTGACTATATTGAACACATGCATTTCAGGGTTCCAGATTTTGAGAAGAT